>NW_008648996.1:807053-839781 GCF_000247585.1 Phytophthora nicotianae INRA-310 | reverse complement strand
TTTTTGTATAAAAGCGCGTTTTTACTCCCTCGTTTTTTTCCACCGAAAACTTCACAGCCGACAAGAATACGACGCAGCGTTCTCGTTGCTTCCTCCTGTGACAACAGTGTCTTCCAGACGCGTCGCTACAGCCGTTTAGTGTCTGCACCGCCTAAGATCCCGAGCCAATAATCCTCCGAAATGCTCCCGCAGCGGCAGAAAGCGTGCAGTGGCCAAGCAAGTCAGTAAAACTGGTAGTTCTTAAATACGCATACCGATTTTGTCATTTGCCGCTCGATTAATTAATCGGACAAATCCTAATCTTATCATCAACCCAGTTTGCCTCAAAGCTATGGGTGAGTTGGCGTTCCTGCAACCGTGGCTGGACGCGCTTCATGCCGTAGTGAAGCCTCCTGCCCATGGATTCCGCACATTTGATGATCTCAGCGTGCGTGTGCAGACCACTGAAAGACAACCAGCAGCTGGTTGTCTTCGGGGGACGAGTCGCACCAGGTGGCGCCTTACCGAAAAGTGCATGTCAGACTCTCGACGAACTTTGAAAATGGGGACCGAGTGCGACAGGGAATGGAACTGCTCAATATGCTCGCCGCTGTCAAGAATAGTGCCTTCGTAGAGCTCATGGATGACCTGCTGTCGCCGGATCCCATGCTTTTCGGCGATCGATGTACCCACTCGACCGTGTACCCCACTTGGAAGTGCAGTCTCGTGGGTACTTTACCAGCAGAAGCTGATGTAACTTGGGGAGCTATTTTCATGTGTTCACGCGACCCATTTGAAACCTCGCTTGAGTTTCGACAAGCCATGGAGAAATTAGAGACAATGGGGTTACAGAATTTAGAAGGTGGGCGATGGATTCGGGACGATGTTAACTGGACTGGCAGATATGGTATAATAACTATGGGTGGAGAGCAAACTACTGCAGATAACACGGACGAGATCAAGCCAGCTGCCAGTCCACAGCAATTCTCCCGTCACCTCGGCACATTATTTCGCTTTGAAGCTCCTCCAGCTGCTCAACTAACTGGATGCTGCTGGTACTGATGAAACTTTGGAGCAAACCTCGGATGTCGACTACCGAATTGGAGCTGGAGATCCATAGTGCTTATATGGACAGAACCGAATTTTCTAGCCCTGACGTCCTCGAAGTCGCAGTGGTACTGAGTCGAGCTGATTTGACTTTTCTTTACTTGAATTTTGCTGATGTTCTGGACTCGGATCAAAATACAGAGCCGCTAGCATTGACGAACATTGGATTTGTCGTCTCTACACTGATTTGTGGTCGTTCTTTATGTGCGTCAATCGGCACAGATATCGAGATTCCGTTGATTGAACGTCAAGGGCATGTTAGAAAGCTGTGTCTGGCCTTTGACAGCTCGTTTCATACGTTTACAGGGGTTTGCGCTGCTCTCGCCAGTGGCGCTTCGTTTGGTAGACTGGCTTTGTGGGTGGATGTCGATGAACAAGCAAACCTGCAGGTTGTGCAAGATGAGTGTTGGTCGTGGTTAGCCTATGCACTTTGGAGTAAGGGGTCCGGTTGTTCAGTTCGAGAGCTGGCAATTGGGGGCATTGGACTATCACGGAGTGGTTTGTCGATCTTCAAGGCTGCATTCCAGCAAAACTATCCGGAACCAGACTTGATGAGAAACGTTGAGTACGGATTAATTACCATTCCGGAAGGAGTCGAGGTAAAACCTCGTGCTTGGATGGAGAACGATAGCATGGGCTTGATGTTAACGCACGAATGTCGTTGCCGTGCGCGCTATAATAACGCAACGAAAAACGTGGATTTTATTCTTCCTGGTTTTGGGATTTGCACGACAAAAGCAGATAATCGGAGCAAGTTTGTACCGGATGCCACGGCAGATTTAAGCGATGAGGTAGTCGCTCACATCCCAAATCTTGGATCGCTGGAACTAGATTTGTCTCAAGTAGAAAGTGGCGATGTACTCGATGCTTTGCTAAAACTTATTGGTGGTGATGTTCGTTCATTGACACTGAGTATTCAAGAAGGCTGGCTCGGTGTGGGGAATCAACGTGTTAAAGTCGATTTAAGTGAGCTTGCGCCTTGTGTCCCTCTTGGAAGAGCTCCACCTGCAGAATGTCACTATTTTCGTGTCCAAACACAACGAACTATTACGTCGATGGGGCCTGAAGACGTTGGAAATGTACGAAGCTGACGATGCTGACAGCCTTGACACCTGTTTGCGGCTTTTGGTCGATAAGACGCTACGATCAACACGAGAACTGAGTGAGCTGGAGATATCCGTCGGTCAGCTCGAACGTTTAAACCCGCTAGCTCGAGGTTTGATGAACGCTATCAGCGGACACATTGGCGAATTTCTATCCGTTGCAAAGGACGAATTCCCATCAGCCTCGAAGGCAGTGATGATTAGTGTCGTGAATGACTGCCATTCTCCGCAGTCGTCTCTCCAGTATATAGACGCAAGTATCCTTACATTGATATTTGAATTTGCAGCAAGGGCCCAGCAGCGTTCTGCGTGGCTACTCAATTCAAACCCAAGAAAAAGAAAACTTCACTTTTGCGGTTGGAATAGTTCTCCTTCTTTTATGTACTTTGAGTAGAGATTCACCAATATCTCGTGAGCTGGAAAACCTCTCACGGGTATTCCTGGACAAGCAGCGCTTCGTTCACGAGGGCTGTACCCCTTCTCTTCGTCGCAAATCCATCCACAGATTTATCATTGAGTTGGTCCTTCGGTTCCTTTTTGCATTGAGGCTGGAATGTGCTAACCATTTCGACACCGAGGGGTGGAGGTGCAGATACTTCTGGTACTTCAGGTACAGGTATCTCATTCCTCGCAATCTCTTCTCGAGACGTGGCCAAACCCAGCAACGCTTTAAGTTGTTTACGAGCGCCTGCGCGTCCCTGGAGTACGAGATCTCTGGCTTCCAATGGATCAACTCTCTGCAACTGAGCCAGGAGTTCCATGATGAACTTGTAGATGTATGAATACGGTAGATCCGCATTAATCCGCTCAGCGTTAGCCACCACGTCATCCAATTTCACAGCAGGTACAGCTATAGGTGTCTGTATTGAATCTCCATCTCTCTGGAAGTTGATCATCAGTGCTTCAAGCATGGCACGGTCAGGAGCCGCAGTATTTGGACTCGTCCACGCGAGTTTGTTTCGTTCACGATACTGCGGAAAGTCTTGTAACAAATGCTCATACGGCTGATGATCCAGTCGATAGAGTTCGGTTAGAGCAAGAGCCACGCATGTTTCGAGACGTGAAACACCGTAAAGCAACGCCAATTCGCCGAAAAACTCGCCACGTTCACGGATAGACTCGCCGGAGTCAAGCTTGACCAGGACTCGACCTTGGGCGATGAAATACATGCTGCGGTCAACGTCGCCTTTCATGGCTACTTCTTCGCCTTCGGAGCAAACCACGTACTGCAGACACACCAATAATCCGCGTAAGAAATGCTCATCCAACGAGCGAAACGCAGCGACCCGCGCTGCAAACCCACGGAGAGTTGCTAACACGACGTCTTCGTGTAAAGTGTGGGAAACGTGAGCCACAGCAGCGAACTCCTTTTCGCCTTTACGACGACGCCACACTCGTGCGTAGTACGACTTGATCTGCCGTTTAAGCTTCTTGGGCACCTCGTTCTCCACCAAATAGTGCTGCAACTCGCCCAAACTCTGCTCGAATGCAGCCTCACGACGTGCTTGTGCATCCAGTAGCTCACCCTGAGCTCCAACTAGTGCACCGTAAATGTATATACTCCACAACGTGATTGCAATCTCTGCTACTAATTCCAACGGATTCATGGACAAAATATCACCGTAAAACAGCGTTGAGATGCACTCCATCGAGAACAGCAGGGAGCGAAGATACTTGCGTGTCAGTGACACGCTCTCTAAGTAAAACGTAGTGACACTCTCACTAAGCATTCGTGCAGTATGTTCAACTTCCGTGGACCCGTCGGAAATGAACGTTAACATGCCAGAGGTGGATAACCACGATGTTCCGTAGTGGTGGAACCCAAGTTCACTGGTGATAAACCAGATGCACGCTAAGAGATGACCCATGGTGACGTACGAAGCCAACCCTTTCAGGAAATACAGGAAAGCCTCATCCACTGGAATCTTGCGATCATAGATCATATACTGGAAAAACTGCTCTGATAACGACTCGATCCTGTGCGCAAGGAGTAACCGGTTCATCCGTAGTAACCATCGAGTCGTCCACCAAGACGCAGTGGCGTGTTCGCTGCTTACCGGTATCCGTATATCAGTTGCGCATAATAGTAATTCAAGCGGTAACATGGCTAAAATATCAGAGCGAAGAGCTGGATTGGACGTGAATATTCGTCTCCAGCCACCTTGGTGTGTATTCGCCAAACTGGTACCGACACTGTGGACTGTGAGTGAAGCATAGCGAATCTTGTATCCAACATCGAAGACGCACAGGATGTCCAAGAAGACTTCAAACCCTGACCATAATCTCAGTGAAGATCCAGAAAATTCAGTAAGATCTGACGCGAAACAGAGCTTGAAAGGGGTGACGATCGAGTGATAAATCGCTATCATGAGCATTCCGATGTCCCAGAGTCTGCCCAGCTCTTTAATTCGCTTGATAACTTCTCTAGATCGGGGATCGATGGTCTCACTTTGATCACTGGGCAGCTGGAATTTTCCTATCAATGAAGGACGCTGCCCATTGCTAGTCCGGCGATTTAGATCTAGTAACTGCAACGTGCTCCGAAGTGAAGAACTCAACCATCTAGCGTCGTTAATACGTCGCGGTACTGACTGTTTACGCGCGTCGTGGTTACGATTTTTCCAGCGTCTGTACCGATGATACCATTGAAGTTGAGCCGTGTACTGAGGACGCTGACAACGCTGGATGATCTCAAAGTCTATGGTCGCTCGGCTGGTATATCCGTCATGACTTTTCATGTTCCTGTCGCCTTCCTTGTGCAATTCTTCGAAGTATTTGCCCCCAAACAGCGGCAATGAACGACTACGAACCATTTTGACGTTTGTGGTCATTACTGGAGCTCCAGCGAGTTGTTGGTCTTGAGTTGCAACTGTAGAGAATCGACGTTTGGGATCATTACCACCTAAGCCAATGGTCTGGGCAACCATGGAGATCCTAGTTGCGCCGAAGTGAGCTCCGTTGGGTCGACGGTTGTTTGGTTTATCGGGTGAACAGGATGACTGGCGTCTGGTTAACCTTCTTGCATGATACATTCTGGAGTGCGATCGATGCTCACCATGTGCATTCGGCGCTATGGTCACACGCATGGACGCTGTCTCAGGTGGGATAAGCTCGTCCATTAATTTACGGACCGTGTGTTGCACTGCAGCCAGGATTTTGAAGCTCGTCCAGCTCTCTGTCTCCAGACGACGCACATGTCTGGTAGGTAAACTATCGCGCACCAGTTTGTTGACTGGATTTAGGTCGACTATGAACTGTAGAGCGTGGATATCCTTTTTAGTATTGCTGGTCTGGTGAATAGGAGCCACGACGTCCCCCACTGTACTGCGATTCATTTCATTCGAGTTACCACGGTTCTTGCGCGAGATACTGAGACGTGTGCTGCGGATCGATACAGCCGAGGAGATTCGTCGCCGCGCATGGAGAGCAGCCAAAGCTTGGTGGAATTTGTTGGCTAGCGCATCTGCCTTTAGTAAAATATACTGCGTCTTCTTCTCAAGTAGTTGGACCTCCGAGAACAAAGACAACCGACTAGTAGCCTTCTTCGTAAGCAACGGGATAACAGACGGTGAGCCTGAAAGTCTTGCTTTTGCTCCTCGATTCTCAGTCGTAACCTGCTGCGTTTGACGAGTTGCTAGCAGGCGTTTGGCCTTCTTGGCGGTGCGTAAACTAGCTCTCTGGTAGCGCAGTAGTCGACCATGAACCCAGTCGAGAATGGAATACAACGCGTGCTTCTGTACTTGAGTATCCGACAGATCACCGTCGGTCGTCCATAGTTCTCTCCAATCGTGTTTGGTAACATACAGAACTTCACACGACGTCGTCGCCTTCACAGTCGCCAGTCTCCGTTGACCAGAGAGAAAGAAGGCGACCTCACCGAACAAAGCTCCCTCCATAAGGATGGCTACACTAGTCACTGAGCTGGTCCAGAAGACAGCGGCCACTCCTTTGCGTAGTGTACATAATCGACTCCCATACGTTCCTTCCACTAGGATATTGTCACCTGGAATGAAGAGCTCGGACTGCAGTCGCAACGCCAAATTATTGATCTGCGACGGAGTAAGGAAGCGACTAATTGGTAACAACGAGATAGAGCGTCCATAAATTTCTAGCATGAGCTTGAGTCGAAGATTGGCGGATAAATCGTGCACTGTACTGTGTAAGTCAAGCCCTTCGGTGTGCTCAAATTGCAGCCGAAAGAAGAATCCGACACGCTCTCGTAATGTAGTGGGGAGATTGTGCTCCTTGGCAAAGCTCTCGAAACTCGCAATGCGACTCTTGTAGTGCTTGGTCTCCTTGCCCAGCTCCAAGATAAGCTCTGAAATTTCACCCACGATGTGGCCGATGATGAATGTGCAGACCAGACACGTGATACTTGTCCACAGTGTACCCGCCGTATCACGAGGTACACTTTCTCTAGACCCCACAAGCAACAAAGTCGTAATCGCCCAATAGAAAGTTTTAGCGTAAAGTATTGGCACCGAGTGATGATACTCGTGTAGTAAATGGTCATGCTCCATCCAACACTGCTCCACATGCTCACACTCGCGCTCAGATATCAATAAAAACACACACCCGACAAAGTGAGCGGCCAATACAAGAATGATCATCAGCTTTGCTGGACTTAGATACGCAGACACATTGTGAGACGCGAAATGCTGCTGGATCTGCACGATAACGTCGTCCAAATACACAAAGAGATCCACACAACGAACGAGTCGAGGCAGTCGCCACAGGCTGGCAGTTATGGAGCCACTAGCAACTGGAGCGTACAGCGGTAAAGACGCTAGCAAGTCCCATTTAAACGTCGAGCTGTGGAGGTAATGCGTATCTTTTTCTTGTCGGGTAAATAGATTTTCAAAACCCACCTCAGGACATCCAAAGTAGAACAGCCGTAAGTAAATATCCAGTGCGAAACACCAGTCACACGCGAGATCTGCCACCCACACGACGGTACTTGTACCAGCGTAAAAATGCAAATGTGAGTGGAAACAGATCCGGAATATGATGAAGAAGGCATTGTAGATATTCCAGCACGTGATGACTGCGTTCCAAGCGCTCGTAAACGTGGTGCGTCTCGTGTCAGCGTCACGTACGATCGCTTTCCCGTTCTTTCCGTTCATGGTTACCATCGTATCGTGTTGGGAGAAGAGCGTCGTTGTCTGCATCATATGCGGCTGTAACTTCAGTCTCTCGAGGTTATTTACCACTCGACGCATCCTTTTCTGCTGATCCAGCCACAAGATCTGCGCCTCCTCCTTCACGTCACTCAGATCACTAGCGAATTTGCGCTGAATAACGTCGAATTGCTCGCGACTCATGACAGAAGCATTCACGAGCGAGGCAGCAGTGAGCGTAGCTGTGTATGTTTTACGCAGGAGAAACTCACTCACACCATAGCAATCCCCTTGGTGCAGCGCACGTATCGGCACCTTCCGGATATGATAAAATACGTTGACTTTACTTTCGTGTAAGAAAACAAAAAACTCTCGACAAATATCACCTTCAAGGCAGATAGTCTCGCCGTGCTGGAAGCTGCGATGGCGGAATTTTCCAGTTATTTCGTGAAGAAATTCCACGCTAGCTGAGTCAAAGAGTGAGATGCTTTTCACAGCTTCAGAGTGCAGAAGAGAGGAGATCTGATAGCATAGCTGGTCAGGTAAATGCGACAACAATTGGGACTCGTACGCACGCTTGTGCTCCACGAACTGGTGGTGATAAAAGCGTCGAATCTCTCCACTTAACTTTTCAGAGATATCCATGCGTTCCAAAATACTATTGAGCGTGTTCAGCTTCTCAACGTGATGATGTCTTGTTGCCATGACGTTCGAAATGGTGCTTGACATGGCTCCGACAACGCCAAAGTTAATGATACCGCCCACAAATATCCAGAATGCAGCGAAGTAGCTCTCTGCAGTCGAGTATGCAACGATATCTCCATACCCCACAGCCGTAAGGGTCACGATGGCCCAGTAAACAGAGCGCAAGTAAGCGAACGGGTACTTGTACATTGAAGAAGGGTCTTGGAGAGGAAACACTGCACCGATGTGGGCGTAGCAGTCGTATTTTACCCACGAGCAATTCTGAAACTGCGTAGCATACTGCAGACAATCTGCGCGTGATAGATCTGCCATATCGTGTTCAGTATAGTCTTCAAGTGTCGTTCTTTGTATAGTCCAAGCCATTTCGAACCACACACATCCAACGATATGAAGCATCAGAGTCACACCCAGTAGCAGTGACAGAACGAGATGCGTTTTCGAGCTGATACTGTGATAGTCGCTAATGTTTCGCAACAAACCGGGAAGTTCTCGTACCCGTACTAGTCGAAGTAAGCGGAGAAGCGACAAACGTCCTCGAATTGGATCAATAGGTAACGAATCGAGCACAATTCCAACAGGTAGCCATGCCAAAAGATCGAGATAAAAGCCGCTAGCTCGATACGCAGCAAAGATCATGCTCGGTTGAACGACCTCCAGCATCACGCTGTGATCCAAATACGCGAAATATCGAGAGCGAAGCACCAGATCAGCCGCGAAAAACATTTCAGCCATCAACGTAAGGGCGTAACGCAAGCCAAACTCGGGCTCCTCAGCGAACATGCCTTGGTCATCCGTCATGGCGATAAACACAGAATAGAAGGGCACTTCAAACGCGACGTACACAATCGCGAACATGCGAACTGTATCCCAATATACACGGAAAACCGAGCCTGGTAGCTGCCAGCTTACACCACGCTTTCTATCACTGGTAACGTCATTGTTAACAACGCTGTGTGTACTCCCACTATGCGAGTTCCTTCGTCCGTTCTCGTGGCCACCACGTAATCCCAGCAGCTTCTTGGTCTTCTGCAGCTGTGTAGAGTACTTGATCCACGTCTCAGTCATTCGCTCTCGCACTTCTGGCTCGCTCCCACGATGGAAATGCGTCACAGCTTCGTCAAATTTCGCCTTGGCGAGCACATAGAGCTCGCAGAACGTCTTAGCCACAGCTTTTTCTTCAAATTTCTCAGGAAAAAGTAGACAGCTATCTGCAAAAAAGTCTCCAGTCTGACACTCCTTAGCGTTGGAACCGTTAAATGCTGAGAGCACAATTGTACCGCGGATCACAAAAAACATCTGAGCGTTGAATTTAGGTTCCGTGATCTGGTCTGCGGGCGAATATACGCGTCGTACAAGTGCGAGAGCGAGTAAATTGATGAATTCGACGCTCTCCTTCATTAAAAAGCACACCTGCTTGACACGACTCGCCTTGAGAGTGGAAATAACCTTCGTTTGCAAGTGTTTGGGCATCAAATGAAGTGCCTCCTCGCTGTCAAGACTGTGGTGTGTACTCCAACAGTAGCTGAAGTACTCGATAACCTGATGTCGTACCGCCCGTGTGATGTTCTGAGAGCGCATATACTCGCGAGCGTTGTCCACGTGGGTCGCAAACGCAGCGTACCGTGCATTCCGGAAGCGAAAAATAAAGAGAAACGTGGCCAAAAGTGACGATCCGAAGAGAGCTCCAATAAGAATCACAGCCAACGCATACACCGTCTCTCCATCCGACACTGGGGTCACATCGTCATACCCAAGCAAAACTATCGTCCGCGATGCCCAGTACAGCGTGCGGGCGTACTTGCGAGCTACCGTGGCCCCAGAAAGTCGATCTCGGATGGCCCAACTCGTCTCCACATGTTCGTCGCAAGCCTCAAATGAGAGACCACATTGTGCGTGTGCGAGTAGCATATATCCACAGGCCACGTAGTGACACAAACCCGCACACATCCCAATATTCCGTACCAGACTGTCGATACCGGTTGAACTGAGATGTTGAACCCAAGACCGATCGGAATAAATGCTAGCGAATCGCTCAAAGCACTGTCGTAAGCGGTAAATCCTTCCGAGTTTCGTGATCCGAGCCAAGTGCAGCGTGTTGTATGCCCCCGACGACAAAGGTATTACCTCCGTGGGCAGTAATCCTATAACTTCCATCATTAACTCGATATTCCGCATCAATACGAATCGACGATGTGCACTGGAATCATCCATCCCAGCCCCAGGAATCGACGACAATGGTCCGATCGACGCGATCGTCCACTTGGCTTTCCCTCTCCGCAGTCCGGTAGACGCTGTGCGGGTCAGAATCTTCGGTGTTTTTAATCGATTCGCATCTCGCGTCAATTTCTTGTTGAGTTCAAAGCTTACGGACGCTGAGAGCTGCGAGAACGCGTCCTTCCAGATCTGATAAAAGCTCACGAATTCTAATAGCCCGATGACGTCTGCGACGATGTCTAGTGTCGTAAAGATGCTCAGCTCCTTGGTCCATTGGTGTCTTACATGTGTTTCTAAAGGTTCATAGTAGAACGCGATCCGGAACGGTATTGTCAGGAAAAGGTAGAGCGCGACATACAGGCTGATGAGTACGCGTAGAGTCTCTCGCGTAGTCCACGGTAGTTTCTTGTATAATTTAATAACAGGACGGCAAATGCGACGGTAGAAGCGTCGACATGCTCGAATGAATTGTTTACTGGATAACCTGGAACGGGTCTTGACGGTAGAACGCTTGGAAAGTTGGAAATCGCCGCGCTCAGGTGGAATGAGCGGGTCTCCGGTTGCGGCCTCCAGCTCGTGCTCATGGAGATTTGCAGCGTCCACAGTCGCCGCGTAAACTTTGCGATGCGGCATCGTTCAGACTCCACGCATGACCGACAAAACAACTCGTACCTCGAAGCCAGTGGTTTCGAGCTTTTCCCAAAGCCATTTTTAGTTCTTGTTAGTAAGAATGTAATCTGGCCCGATTACTGTACAACCACCACAATATCACTACTGCCACAACTTCCTTAATTCATGTGGTCCACCTTATATTCCTTCCCAAAAGTTACGTTGCGCATCGCGCTCTTCGCGCAACTTAGTCGTTTTCCCCTTGCCCGCACTCAGTTCACTTTTTCTTGCCCGCGCCCGCAATGGACTCGTCCAAGCGCGTGGCGGACGCCAAGGCGCCGTCGGCGGAGCTCAAGCGTCTGGCCAAGTTCTTCGCGTCCGACCGGCCGCCGCGCAAGCGTCTGCGCACACTATTGGACTTCCTTAAGCACACGCCGGGAGCGGACGGCGCGTCAGGAGGCAACATCGCGGTAGCAGTACAGTCGCTTCTCTCTGGGTCTTCCAAGGACGCGGGAGGCGGTGGGAGCGGCCCAGAACACGCTGCGGCTATTGCTGAATTTTGGGCCGACGCCAACAACTCAACGCTCGTCTTCGGGGTCGTTAACGACTGCGTTACAGAGCTCGAGACGCTGTATGCGCCGCATGAGACGGCGTTCCGGAAGCAGCGCCGCAAGCCGCTAGAAGCTGAGGACTGGAGTGAGGTATTTGAAGGTCTGGAGGTGCTATTACGCAATAATGGGGCCAGACTGAGAGAGGGGTGGAACAATAATGGTCTCACGATGCTGTTCGCCAAGCTATTAAAGAGAGACAACCACGCTATGATCAAGAAGTACGCATTCCGGTGCCTGGCGTTGTATACTGACGCCACGAGGAGCATCCAGCAGCTGGCAGCCATGCCATCGACCAGCACGTCGAGCTTCCAGGCCTCCAGAGCAGGCAGTATTCGCCTTATGAGCGACGGAATTGAGATTGATATCGATGAAGATGAAGACGACAGGGGAACCGCTATGCTGTCACACACAATGCCTAGCAGGAAGAACATGCACCTGGAGTTGTTGAGGGAGAGCGTGGACTTTTCCCCCTATGGAGGTGGCAGCATCATGCTACCGGATAAGTTCTTGAACGAGGGAGTGCACGTTGAAGGATGGATGAGACCTATGCCAACGCAGGCAGAGGAGCCGGTGGACATGTTGAAGTTTTTGATGGATTTGAGCTTGGAGAGAGAAGATACGCATGGCAAACTATCGGCCACGGGAAAACCGAGCGGGAGCAGTGACAGGTTCATCTTTTGGGCAGAATTGATCATGAAATTCTACATGCCGCTGCTGTACCCGAAGGTGTGTTTGAAGGTGAAGCTGAAAGAGGAAGGAGACACGCTGGGATTCTTTCATCACTGTCCTGGCAGCTTCCAGCGCGTGGTTGCTCGCTGGGTGTACAAGTTGAGATCAAAAGAAGACTTCATGGAGGTGCTTTGGTCGCGTCGAGAGTTCTCAGAAGTGATTATGGAGACCATCCGGCAGAGATTTGCGTATCGCGACACGGAGCTGGTGGTGGATGCCATTAAGTTCTACTCAGGTATCTGCACTGGCGCACAGTTTGTGCCGTCGGGGATGAAGTCTCAAATGAACGAGTGCTCGCGTGCCATGATCTCACACGTTTCACAGCTGTTTCATCCTTCTGTGCAGCTCGATGATTCCAAGATTTTACTGCATTGTATCGAATTACTGGAGCTCGTATCCCAGCGACGACTCGATGACTACACGTCGACATATCTGCGGAAGTTTGTACTCTCTACGATCGATAACTGTGTTATGCTGCGCGATCCTGGCAACCGCCCCGTACTCACGGCGATGCTGTCGATTGTGTTGCACGTTTGGATGCACTCAGCAGTCGTAACAAAGGCCACAGGCGCGCAGGTGTGGATGGAACTAACCATTGCAATGCGACGATGGCTGGTGAATCCTGCCGACACGAAGGCCGTGGGAGTTGAACTGATTAACTGCTGGAAGCGCGAACTTCGCTTTACGAGCTGCTTACTAATGTACGTAATGGACAAGGGATACTCGTATCTGAAGGTCACACCAGAAGGCGCGAAGCTGCTACCTCAGGACGGGAAGGACGAGAAGGCCCAAGGAAGTGGGAAAACGTTGCGGGAGCTGAAGCAGGGATACCTTCAGTCCTCAGCTAACTTTCTTATGATGACGGTGGTCGACGTATCGGATGCAACGCTGCTGCTGGATCGTGTGTTGCATCTCATCCCGCCTCCGACAGTATCAGCTCTGACGCCGTCGATGCATTTGAGCTTGACAGAGGGTATGCTGCAGCTTGTGGAGCTCTGGATTGACTCAGCCATTGGAGCACAGCGCAGTCATCCGTCCGAGTTGCAGCAAATCAGTCCGTCTACTGTTCTAGCTTTGTTCGGCGAGTGGTTCTTGCCAGCATGCGAGCTGGAAGCTTCGGATTTCCAGAATTCACGTTGCATTGCGATCGTGGCACTTTGCAAACTGTGCTCGGTGCGCTGTATCAACGCGATCACCCGCAGCCATCTTACCATCGTCGCTCGTGTCTTATTCAAAGGTATTACCTCTCCTTCAGGAGTTGTTGTCTCGACTGTGTTGCAGAAGTCCTCGGTATTATTTTCGATGAACCTCGAGGGCCTGAACATTCTCGTACCGGCCTATTTGTACGCGGTTGACGAGATCATTATTGGAAACATCTGGAGCCGAGCTGAAAAGTCCAGGGTGAAGTCGTCTGAGTGGAACAATGAGCTGAACGCGGCATTGGACGTTGTGTTTGCTATTCTAGAATTGCCCAAACGGTTCCCAGATCAGGATTTTGTGCGGTGGAAACAAAAGATCATGGGTGTGTGCGGCATCGACGAGCTCCCATTGATGCAGGATATCATTGGCGAGATTCCGGAGACATTGGACGATTTCCACGTCATTGTTGGTCGCATTCTTATGCGTATCGCCCAGCTTCCGTTTACTGATGTGGTTGACATCAAGAAGCGCGCGTTGTGGGGCCTCTATTGCCTGGTCGTTATGAACTTAAAGTCTGACAACACTGGAGAACACGTGATCGACCCCATTCATCTGTCCGAGTGGGTTGTCCATCTCGTGGATGTGTGTCAGAACATGGATTTCTCTATTTCCATGGCCGCGCTTACGATCTTACAGGATATGTCAGACTACCATGAAGAGATCAATGCGTTTGAGCCATCTCTAGTGGCTCGAATCGTCATGACGCTTGCTGTATTCGCGCAACAGCAGGTAGAAGAGGCCTCCATTGAAGTCCAGGCAGCGATGGAACGCATGGGTGCAGCGGAAACGTCGAGTGAGGGCAACGGGTCAGGCACCAAGTCAGCCTCTTTCACTGGATCCAGCCTTACAAGCGGTACCAATCTTTCGAGCTCTGCAGTGCGCCGCGGGAGTGATAACCCTAGAGCAAGCCGAGTGGAGAGCAATTCCGCGGATAATTCGGATGCGTTCAGTAAGCTGAAAAGCAAGCTGAAGCCTGGTCAGAATGCCCCTGCATCTGCTCCGTCAGCTTCGACGAACAGTCCGGTGAATCCGCCATCAAACTCCACTGCGCAACGGGAACAGGAGATCCCGGCGCTTCGGCTGATCGTCCAGAAGACGAGTGCGATCTTCGAGTGTCTGCGCTTCTGGATCATGCACCGAACCGAGGTGCTTCAAGATACGGACGTGAAGAAGCTGGTTTTCAGTGCCATCGAAGCAGCGTTGGTCGGCACACTGCCGGATGGAGAGTGGCAACGTGAGGTTGAGCGCGCACGTACTCTTGAAAGACGCATGTCGATGCCTCTGTTGTTCTTGGGGTTGCAGATGCGCGCGTCACTGGACAATGAACCTGGTCATGTGTGGTTGAAATGCTTCGAGGAGACCGCAGTGGCTGCCGAGGGATTGTTGATGCATTTACTTCATCATATTAACGGGTTCCCGTCACCTGCAGGCGTCGATCAGATGATATCAGATTGTTCCGAGTTGAATGAGCTGGACGCTGCACGTGATAAAGGCGATAAGGACTCGCCGCCTGCCGCTTTGAGTTTCGTGTTCATGGATTCGATCGTGTTCAGTGTCGTCGGCAGCCTCGATTCGCCGTGTGCGCGGTTCATTGTCCGAGACATGACTGGTCTGTTCACGTGGGAGATTACACCAGCAGTTATGCCTCGAGGTGTTCACTCGCTGATAAGTGCAGGGTCAAGATCAACCAGTAATTCCAATGGTGACAGTGCACCAGTGGAAAGAGAGCTGACGCTGCAAACAGATACGCTAAGTTCTGAGTCGCTGACGCTTCATCGACCCACTGGTGCTGTGCAGGTGGAGTTTAAGCACACGAACGAAGCTGGAGGGATCTGCAAGACCTGTGGCGGAGAGAAACCTAGGACGAAGTCTGCTCCATCTGACGCGAAGAGTGGACGTATCAAGCTTGAGGCTCGCCAGGTCTCTTGGGAGCACGAGCAGAACATCCTTTCTAACAACGTGTGCCCAATCAAGAGCAGCTATGCGTTCCATGAAGATGGAAGCGCCTCCTCTGCCAACAAAGAAAACGGAGATTCAAAGAAAAAGGAGAAAGCTCGGACATCAGAGATTGAAAAAATGCCTGGAAGTGGGAACAAAGATGACCGACAGGAGCGTCTTGAACGCATTGCAAAGCAGCATGAAGAGCGCAATAACACGGGCGCAGCAGCACAACCTACTCCAGAGCCGCAAAAGGTTGTTTGCCACTGTCCGCCACAAACTGAATCCAAGTTCAAGCGACGCACGACGACGACTATCTGTGGTTTATTCGATATGTCGATCAACGAGCCTAACGTGGGCAGCTTAGATGACGAGCGCTGCCTTCTGGATCTGGTGCTGGACAGTATTCCGATGGTGTTCCGTGACTGCGGTGGCGATACGACCGACAAGACGCTCTTGGGTGGCCGCTACTCGATGATGCGCTACAACCTGATGGACTTGACACCGTCGACTAACCCGCTTTTGATGGACTCAGCAGAAACGCCCGGATTTTCGTTTCTGCAGCGCCTTATTCACGATGAAGAGTGCTATGCACAGCTTAAGAACTTTTTGACGAAAGACGAACATCCGGGAGGCAAGGAACTGGTGGATTTTTGCGACGCAGTGAAGAAGTACGAACGCTCGTCAGTGCCAACGGACCGTCTCGGTCAGGCCAGCGTCATCTACTGGGAGTTCTTGTCGGCAGAAGGAGGCAAGAAACTCATCTTCCCCGCTGCAGTTGTATCTGATATCCAGACTCAAATCCACAAGGCTCAAGCCGCCCTACGAGCTGTAAGAGCGGCGCCTCCCGAAGACTCGTCGGACGTATCGTTCTGTCTTCCGGGCTCGCTATTCCAACACGCTATGACGTTTGTGGAGTACGAAGGCTTCGAGAAATCGGGATTGCTGGACAAGTATGTGGCCGCGTTGGATCAACCGCCAGCTGCAACGTCAGGCAAAAGCTCCAGCACACCGTCTATCCCACCGCAGCTCGCGCTTTTCGACTCGTTCTCGATCATGGAAGTTAACGCGCGGATATCGCATCTGGCTTTGCATAAGCGGAGTTGTGATGAACAGCTTGTGCGGATGACGAAGCCTGGGGTGGCAGGAGGAAGTCGTTCCGTTGAAGTGTCTAATGGCAGTCTGAAGGACAGTCGTGTGAGTGCTTTAGACATCTGTCGACTCTTCTTATCCCAGGCGGGTTTACTGCCATCTCCCGATGGTGATTCGAACAAGAAGTCGACACTGAAGTTGCTCGAGCATGGACCGAAGCTGGAGCGATCGCTGAAGCACTTGGACAAGAGTCCGACGCGAGAAACCATGAAGATTGGTGTGATTTACGTGGGCAAGAAGCAGCACACACAGCAGGAAATCCTTCACAACGAGAAGGGCAGTCGAGCGTACGAACTGTTCTTGTCACAACTGGGCTGGAAGGTGAACATGCAGACTCATCGCGGCTTTGTCGGTGGCCTAGACACAAACCCAAAAAGTCTGTCTAATGGGGAATCCACGCTGTATTACGCGAGCTCTCACAGCGAAGTAATCTATCACGTGGTTACCATGATGCCCACGAAGCCGTCAGATCCACAGCAGATTGATAAGAAGAGGCATGTGGGGAACGACTACGTGCATATTGTTTGGAGCGATAACGCGACCCAGAATTACGACCCATCGACTATCACAAGTCACTTCAACGACGTGCAGATAGTGATTTATCCTTTACGGAAGGCTCAGCGTGGCCTGTTCCTGATCAAGATCCACACGAAGGACAAGGTTCCTCCCTTTGGACCGCTGCAGTCAGGCATGGTGGTTCATCAGGTCGATCTTGCACGGCTTGTGCGCCAGACATCTATGAACGCGAACCGAGTGTGTCGCTCCCAGGTACGACTAGTTATTAGGGTGCTTGTTGAGTTTAGATTGGGTTTCTAAAGTTTCTGTGCTGATTGTTTGTAGACAATGTTGTATGTCCGGCCGTACCCGACCCGGAAGAAACTCGTGGACGAAATTGTCGAACGATATGCAGTTGAGTACAAGGAAAGCCAACTGCTCACGATGCTGTTTGGCAACTCTTCATCGACGCCTGCAGCAGCGTCGACACCGTCGGGTGGAGCTGATTAAATGATGGACTGCTTACCCCGAATGGTTGGTAAAACTATGTGGATTTTCTGTTTGTATGCTTTTCAGACTATTCGCATGGTTTGTGCGGTGAGTTTGTCATTCCGACTTTTTTTCTTGCCGGATACCTTCAGCTTAACGTTGAGTTCTAGTTCTTTTAGTTATGTGTATCTATCACCCCTTGCTGCTTGGCCTCGTTCCATGCGATGAGAGGTCAACTGGGACCGAAGTTGCTCGATTTCGGCTTGCATTTCGTCTGTGAGTCGAGCCCACTTCTTCATCTCTCGAGTGCTGACATCACTGAGTTCTTGCAGACTGGCCTCAACTGTAGCGCGCTCTTTGCGCATCGCCGTTCGCTCTTGCAGCAACTGGTATATCATTTGATCTTTCACTCTTAGAAGACCCTCCAGCTCCGTTTGTTTCTGATGTTGCGAAGATGGCAGCGAGGCTGGTTGGACAGGAGCTGAAGTCGGTGGTGGAGGTGAAGAATTTAGAGAAGATCGATCGTTCTCCTTCTTCTTGGATGCAGGGATATCACCATAGTCTTTCATGGCAAGACATTCAGCCTCTTCCTCAACTCTGTCAGCTTTTTCGAGAAAGCTTTGCATTTCCCGCCGCGAAATATCGCTTCCTATTACATAAGTTGCAGGGTTAGAATAATTTATTCTCACTCGTTCTAGAACATTGATACGAATCTGACCTTTGTTCAGGTGGCGTCGTACGTATCCTATCACCTCATCCAACCGGTCCAGGTCGTCTTCCATGGCTTCGTATTGCTTAGTATCGTTATTCTCCGGCACACCTTCACTTTCGTTAAAATCCGGAAACGGTGACGTTCTCGATCTGCGCTTCATCCAGCTATTGTCATTCCTGCTTCTTTGTTGTTGTTGTTGATGCGTGATGTCCTCCCGTATAGCTTTCAAATGCAGTACAAGGCGCTCTCGCTGGTCGAATAACTCGTCTTTACAAATTTTCCTTAACCTCCACAACGCTGCTCGGTACTTCGCTCTTACTGCCTTTGGACTTGAAATATCTGCTTCTGTTGCAGCATCTTGGACATTTGCAGATACGGGCACAGCTTTTTCCTCTTGAACAGGTTCGAATGGAGGTGAAATGTTCGCTACCGGTGGAGCAAGAGCTCGATAGTTAGTCTCCTCTACAAAAGCTCGCAGTTGCGGCTTGAAGTCGGCAAAAAAGACGTGAAAAGTATCCAAGGTGAGTGCGCCTGTGTGATCCCTATCGTACCGCTCGAAGAGTTGACCAGCCTCAAATTCTGAGTTTCTATCGGCTCGTTGGTATCCTAGCGGGATGCCACTAGTGTCCGTTAGCGACAAAGGTGGTCTTGATAAAGATGCCCCCCACCCGCTACTCGTTGGGTCAGTATAGTCTTTCAAGAGCTGCAAGAAGTCGAGTCTCGTGAGAACTCCTGACCGGTTCCGGTCGTACCGACGGAATAACTGAATGGCGTCTGGGTCGTGAACTACTGGAGGTGGAGTGACGAGGGCCGTAGCAACAGATGCTGGAGCTGCAGCGGGCTTCTCTCTCTTGGAAGAAGA
This sequence comes from Phytophthora nicotianae INRA-310, assembly GCF_000247585.1. Classification (NCBI taxonomy): domain Eukaryota; phylum Oomycota; class Peronosporomycetes; order Peronosporales; family Peronosporaceae; genus Phytophthora; species Phytophthora nicotianae. The sequence goes on along the minus strand of NW_008648996.1, from coordinate 820,759 downwards.
TTTTCGATCTTTACTCTTGCTCTTGCGTTCCTTATCTTTACTCCGTGACGATGCCTCGCCACTCTTCTTGGGTTTCTTCTTGTCACCTGAAGCTTTTGAGGCCGACGCCATGAACGCGAGGTGAATAGAACAAAGCAGCAATGAACTTTATACGATCCCGTGCCAGTGACCCAGTATGGGCAAGTATTGGTGGTCGTTTCTAGAGCGGTTGCAGCACACATCGCATGACGCAGGTTACACGGAGTGTCCTTTGAGTTACAGACAAAATCAAGAACCGCAAGCACTTTTTCCAAGATCGACATGGTGCTGACCAGAGCCCTTCCACGGCGGATCGTATATCAGCGACCCCTTTGGCTTGAAGAAGGTTACGCTGCTAAAGACACGATGAGCGAGGCAACTAGACCTTCACTCGCTCGTACTCCATTCTTGTCGCTGAAGCAGGCCGAAGTATGCCACGCGTGTACGACACGTCGCTCGCTCACGACTCATGCATTGCCATTGTCTGCCGACATACACACATAACCTGCCATGTCTGCTGTATCCATTTACAAGCACGCTACGGCCTATGAACACCACACACTTCCGCTTCGCCATGCAAATAGACGTGCTGCACATCGTGACGATTGAATCGATAACGATAGCTCGCTTCGCATTTCTCAAACCACAGTATACAGTAATGTGTGATATGGCGACCGAGTTGGCCGATATGCGCGGCTCGTCTTGAGCCCGGAAACTTCCTCACACTTTGCGTTTCGCCGCGAACCCACTAGATGGGGATTTTCTCTCGTGACACCATCACTGATTTCGTGCGAAGGGGGGACCTCGACGGCGTGCGTCGTCGCTTGGACTTGGGCGACGACGTGAACGAGCGTCGAGGGTTCCACAACACGCCACTGATCGAGGCCGCACGGTACAACGTCGTGGACATCCTGGAGCTGCTCATAGCGCGCGGAGCGGACCTCGAATTGGCCAACTCGAACGACCTCACGGCGCTCCATGCGGCGATCGACGAGAAGAGAGAGGCTACAGCCTTAGCATTGGCTCGACACGGAGCCTGTGCGAATAACGTAGGGCTGTTTGGACGGACTCCCCTGCAATGCGCAATACTTCGGGATATGCTGGAGGTCACAGAGGTTCTTCTAGCTCATGGCGCCGACCCGATGGCAGAGAGCGACTCTGCTAAGATCGCTATGGACTACGTTCGCGCTGGACCGAATTGTGAAGAATTTGAGAAACTATTAAACGCTTATTCTTCTCTAAAGGGAGCGATTGGAGCTATGAACGCCGAGGCGATAACAGTGTGCTTACGGGAGAGATTAACGGGCGACAGAGCTGCCAAAGTGTCGAGTATTGACGCAGCTATTCAACTAAAACATAGCGAGGCAGTGACAATTATTCTTCAAATGTCTTTGGCTTCTGACACTTTGGTTGAGATGGTGGAGAAGCACAAGGAAGTGGAGCGTGGAGTCGAGCAAACGGATGATTTAAAGTGGCGAGAAGAGCTGAGAAATCTTGGTGAGGACTTTGGAAGGGGAGTGTTGGCACTATTGATGGACTCGGGGGATGTGGTTCTATTGAAGCAATTAGTGGAAGACACGACGTCCAAGTGGATACAAAATCTACGGCTTAGTAATGGATGGACCCCGCTGCATTTGGCTGCGTCACAGACCAATTTCGCACTTGTACGGTACCTCCTTGTGGACTGTGGTTGCAACCCGTTACTACTGTCTTCCGATTCCAAAACAGCGTTCGATTTTGCTGTAGAAATTGACAAAAACAGTAAAGTTTCATGGTTACTGCGAGAACATATCAAGCAACGCGCGTTTTGGGAGCGCGCAACGCTGATTTTGAGTGCTGGTAAAGTAACGGTGACGAGGCTACGCCAATTGATGGGACTGATGACTAGTGTCTATGATCTACATATCATTTTTGGCTTGGCGCTAAGAACGCTAAGCGCTGGTGAGATGCACACTGTTCTCTCAGAAGTTTTTGATGAGGTTATTCGAGCGAAACTGATAGTTGATCACCAAGCGATTACGTTCTTTCAACTCGCACTTCGAGAGTGTAGACGCGAGAACTTTATTGCTGAGGTGGAGCAGATGAAGTGGGATCTCAAAGCGACTAAAGTGAAGAGAGAAACGTCAGTCTGGGATCGAGAAATCAAGCGATCACTGCTCGAGGCGGCGTGTACTGTCAGGAAAGCTGAGAGGAACACTGCATTGGTTCATAAACAGTTTAACTTGCTACGAGAAGAAATGAAGCTGAGCGCGATCAAGCCGCATACACGCCAGCGGTATATTTCTCGTCTTTCTGTGGCGCTGATTTTGTGCGGTGGAGCGGCTTACAACTTGGGTGCATTGTTCGATATCTGTGACCCAGCCAAACTCTTGACTGTGTTGAGTGCAGACGATGTGGAGGATTTCCTTGCCGAGACAACGAGCACTTTTGTTTTTAAGACTGGAGTCGAAGCAGTGCTGATTCATTCTGCTATTGATCCGATTGATTTCGCACTCGCTCTCCGAAATATAGTTAAGCAAGAACAATCGGAGTGTATAGAGACCAAACGTTCCGCATGGGAACCATGCGACCGCGAGAGCTTCGATTCCACCGAAGACGTCCTGCAAGTACCGTAAGACTAGCAGTCTTGCTACCGGTACTATTACGTCAAGTATGTACATTATAGTGTTAGTTTTCCGTTGAACTACTAGTAAATAGTATTTATGTTTAGCTTTGTCATGTATTGAAGTATTAATAACTTCTTGACTCAAGATGCGATAGTCTATTGTGGACCTGGGTGTGCACTTAGCACGTTGGAAAAAAATATAGCGTCCGTTTCTGTGTCATTATTAGTTGACTCGAATAAGCTCGCAAACGGTAGCACAACGATGACGGCAATGAAGTCAAGCGAGACTAAACCAGCGGGCCCTGTTTTGCCAGAAAGAAGACTGACTAAAGTACAAAGCATTACCAGACTGACAGCAGCTCTAAGAAGTCGAACGAGCGCTAGGCGAATGCTGATGATTGTATGGTTTAGCTTCGGGATTCTTCCGCTGGTTTTGCAGGGGAGGAATTACTGGAAACTCGTCACGGCTCACAAATTGACCGAAGACCTAGTGGTTTCCGCCGATGAGTCGATAGAGACAGCGAATATTACCGAATACTGTCCTCTTCAATGGCTTTATATCGCGAGTGCGTGGTGGAACGTCGTAGTTACGCATTATTATTCCGTTAAGCATGGACAAATCTGTCACTTCGTGATACCACAGTACAACGTTCACGGAGCTTTCATTTTAGGGACACAACGCATACAAAAATCACCGACAACACCTACAAGCTGTGAAAACGAAAGCTATGCTTTCGAACATTATTTTTACCACGGAAGTATCGGATACTTTGCGTTCTACGAGGAAGCAATAGGGACATTCTGCACGATGGACAAGACAGCCTATGTTCGTGTTCGAGGACTCGGAACATTTGACAGTAATGCGTCAGCATTGGCGCGCGACAGAGGAGACTATTCCTACCGGCAATCGTACTGGTACGGGATCTTTGGACTGATGTGGATTTTGTATCGCATCCTGCTCCTTCGTAAAAGCTATATTTTGTGCAACCGGTATGGGATGCGATGTTTTCGTTTGCAAGAAACATTGTCGAGGAAAGCTGCCGCAGTTTTCATGCAGGAAAGCATGCGGCTTTCCACTCATAACTCATCAAATTTTTTCCGAGTGGTGGTATTGTACATGTTGATCGAGGGCGTCATGAGCGATTTATTTCTGCTGATTGCTCAAGATGGAGCCAACGCCAAACTCCAGTACATCTCACTGGGCTACAATTTGTCTGGAGTGCTCTTGTTACTGTTTGAAATGCTTGAAAGTAAAAACTGGTTGTGCGAGAAAGTGCGGCTTTTAGTGAAAAGGTTATTGTTCAGCTATGAGACCTCTCTATTCGGAGAGCTCCTCTGTGCAGGAGTGATGAACTACTTTCTTACGTGGGTTAATCGATCGAGCTTGAAAGAGTCGCACCCAGCGGCTCTCGCGGCTTCGTACTACGTGTGGAGCTTGGTTGGTCACGGGGTCCTTGTACTCGGACTCGCTGCATTTATCACGTCAGTTCGTATTGTCTTGTCATGTGGATACATACTATGGCATCACAGAACGTGGGTAGTATTGACGGCTCCTTGTTGTGTTGATACGACGTTGGGCGTACGCTGTAAAATGATTACTTTGGCCGGATACTCCTGGCACAACGATCAATTATACTACAAAACCGAAGCTCTTAAGGCATTCGGCGTATTGAAAATGCTCGAAGAAGACGGATCGGAGTACTTTGTTTTCCGCCAAGTGCACCCGGTCAAAGTCCCGAGAGATGAATTCCTTGTGATCGGAAGCGTTTCTGGGTGTCGTGTTGAACCTTGTGTAGAACGGAAATGTACTGGTCCCGTGTCGCTCTTTGATCGGAATCTTGGAGGTTCGCACAAGATGCTCGATATTATCAACAAAGTACCCGTAGGGCCGACGCAAGGAAACATACCTACCGATTCAGTCTCTAGAACAAGTTGAATTTATCGACCGAACGAACAAACTTTTTGTTCCTTCCACTTCAACTACTCCAGTAGTGTAGAATTTTTGTTTTTCTTATCCGACTTGCACCTAATGGACCATACCGTATCGGTTGGTGACGGTCTCCGCTACACCGAAGACCGTCGCCGCAAAATACCGATGCTTGGTGAAGCCAATGCAATGCACAGGCTACAGCTCTTGCAAAGGCGTTGCGCGCATAACTTGCGGTGTGGGAACAACGTTCCTTTGCCAAGTCGCCATTACGCTCCTCAGAGACGGGGCCAAAATATCAGCCCCTTCTGCTTGCAATTAACCGGGATAGGTTAACATTTACTCTAAACATCATTTCCCTTTCAAATAGGGTATATCATTTTTACTTTCATTTACAAAAAGTAAGCTAGAAATACCTCTGTAAATACGTAGCTAGTCAGCGCAGAGGCACAGTTACAACGTATCGCCAAGGTGCTCCCTCAGTATCGGCCACCCCACCAAGACGCAGGCACTAAAGTAGGGGCGACGTCCACTCCACCACGCCCCGCCATCTCGCAGCAGAGCCCACGCCGCCGTGGAGCTGGCCCGGGGCAGCCATGGCGCGAAGAAGAAGACGCGCGATGCTGGCGTTCGGCACGTTGGCGGCCGCGGCGGCACATTGCGTGGCGCTCAGCGACCGCCGTCTTATCACGTTCGACGAGGCGCACAACGCAGTGACAGACACAATAACCGAGGTGGCCAACGAGGCTGTGGATACAGCGAATACTATCGTATCGAACTTGGCGTCCACAGTACTTGGTGGCGCCACGCGGACGGACGAGACGAGCAGTCCGTCGACATCCATTTCGGTCACGATAGGAGGCAATACAGACGACATAGCGGAGAAACCCACGACGACGGGCAGTGTGGACGAACTAGATGCGAGTCTTAACGACGAGAACGATTCACCGACGGCTATAGCAGATTCAGAGACGACGACGGCACCGACGAGGGTGACGGTGACGACGGCGCCGTCGACCAGGGTGTCCGCGACCACGGCGCCGTCGACTAGGGTGTCGGTGACGACGCCTGTGACGGGATCAGAAGAGAAGGAGGATGCGACGTCGGCTCCGCTTGCCCCAATAGCTACGAGACGTAGCGGGGTGGCACACGCAGTGTACATGACGAAGCAACCGACACCACCGCCGTCCAGTGACGACGAAACAGGAGCAGAGTCAACAGCGGATAGCGAGACAGAGAGCGCAGCGCCGACGGCAGCGCCAGCGCCTAGAACGCAAGCCCCAACAGACGCACCAGTGACGATTTCAATAGGAACACAACCTCCGTTAGTCGCGACCGAGGCCCCAGTGCCAGTATCAACACCAGTACCAGTAAGTATCCCGGTTTCAACAGATATTCCTGTTCCGATGGAGCCAACAACTGCACCAGTGACAGTAACGCAAGCTCCGGAGCCAGCACCTGTAGTAGATACGGCGACGCCCTCCACTCACAGTAGTTCAGTAGCAGATACACCCGATCGCGGTGTTATCGACGACGAGACGGACGCGCCGGCAGTAACTGGATCAACTTCTACAGACGCAGCGGTGATTGTTCCAGACGAAAGCACTGTTGTGCCAATTACAGACGCACCAGCCATGGGAACAGGTAGCGCGCCTTCTACAGGTACAGCGCCGTCACCTGAGTCTCCAGCCTCATGGACAGACTCCTCCGGTTCCAGCAGCAATAACGAAACAGTGACGATACATTCAGCGAGCGGGAGTGAAGACAACAGCGAGGGAATTAGTCCAGGTCAAGTCCACGCCAGCTCCAGTGCAGATGTGAGTCTGGATGGGTCGGACGCGTTGGATATTGAAAGCTCAAACTCTCCTGGAGGCAAACCGAAGAAAAACAAGAAGAAGGAGACACACAGCAGCAGTGGAGATTACAGTGCCGATAGTACAACCAGCGAACAGGACGAGTCGAGCAAGAAATCCAACAGCGGAGCCAGTAACAGCGGCATGGACGGAATATTAAAACCTGGTGGTGTATCGGACGTCAACACCAGTGCCGCCACGTACTACAGTTTAGGCACAGGGTCCATCGTCGCGATTGTCGGAGTGATTGCAGGCATCATGGGTCTTCTGGTCATGTTCGTGGCAATTAGTCGTAAGAAATATGCGGACGACGACGACGAGAGTCCACTGCCTTACGGCTACGACATGGACATGCGCTCCATCTCGAGATTATCGCCGACGTTTATGCAGGATGATTCCTTTATGGAAAGCGGCTATAACGGCACAGCACTGATGGTTGCAGTGCCTCCTCCCACGTACGACGGAGCGTCTTCTATCAGTGGCGAGAGTGCAGACGAGGTGCCATCTCTACGTGGTAATATGATGGCAGCCAACCATTGTGATCCGTTAGGGGACATCAGCATAAGAAGCAGAGTACCGTCCATGCAGAGCTTCAGTGGTGAACTAGACACGGGCAACGTTCGGGTGTCTGCGTTGTATTCAGCAGGATCGTCCATGACGAGCGGTAGTGAAATTAGCGGATCGTGGAGCTCTGTACTGGCCTCGGACACCGATCGCCAGCCGTCGCGTAACACGCGGGACACAACATTAAGCGGGTGGTCAGCGACCAACTTGTCGAGCTTCGGTAGCACTGCCAGCGGAGCCTCCGGGTTATCTCGAATGACCCGATCATCGTCAGCCTTTTCAGCCTTATCCACTGAACTTCGACATACTGGCGGCAGTGATCGGAGTCGCTCGTCGTCGCGGCTGACAAACCATTCGGACGCACCTCGAGTCGCTGCAGGGCCTGTGGACTCGAGTCGCAGTGACAAGAGCACCGAGATCTAATGATCGTTAGTGAGTGTACATAGAGTACCGTGGCGTTACGCTGAAACAAAGTCTACCTCAGAAGGACTGTAGATTTCGAGGGAGACTTAGATGGTTCCTTTTGGTTGTGTAGTGACTGGCCGAGTGCCTTTATAATATTTGGAATGCAGATTTTTGCAATGCCGTGAGACGAATGCGTTGAGAAATTCGACTGACCAGAACGTTTTTTTTTTTATGAGTTATACACAACCCGATCCATCCGAAAACTGCGCGATTGACAATAGGGAAATAGTCCGTCATCCATCATCTCGTTGAGCAACACATTGGCGAGAACTGAGAACACACTGGAGCTCAGCTTGTCATCATCATCACGTTCTGAATGTTGGACCGCGTGATCGTCTTGTACATGTCCAGCACGTTACATGAGACGCGACAGCAAAGTGCAGCATACCATTGCGACCAGCGAACAGGTAGAACAGAAGTCTCTGGCCGCAATTCTGAGCAGCTAGGACAAGAGAAACGCCGTCAGAGCAGCACGGACTCCATGACACGGAGTAATGCTAGCGGAGACCATACATGTGCAGGCAGGCAAGAGATCTAGCAACCTGAGTTGCTGCCCAAAAGATCGCTTTCAACGTGTCCTTCCACCGTCGAACGGACGTGTTCGGCGGGTTTTCAGAGACCGTTCTGACGCGTTCCCAGGAATACAGGATTGAACAAATACGTAGGAAATGCACGCGCATTTTTCGTGCTGGTGAGACGGTATCAAGTGCGAGGTGAGGCCTCATGCTTCATGAAGAGGATAACGGCCAGATGTACACTCGGGCGAGGAGAGAATGTCTCCAGTGCAACGCGGAAACGAAGAGAACAAGACTGAAGTCCGAATGTGTGGCCAAGCCAGCGTGATTAGTTTGAGGCCAAGACCGGACATTTCTACGTTTCTGAAGCTCTCTAAGCTAAGCTATCTGCACTTGCTAGTACACGCTTAGATTATCTAGATTCTCTAGTGTCTTGCTACGAACGCATCGTGTCTTGTATTGAAATGAGCGTAGGTAACACACTTCATATTCTTTCATTCCTACACGTTTGGTCACTTTCTCTGCGCGTTCTTCAGAGGCAGACCGTACGATACCGGTACACCTCTTCGAATTCATATTTCATCCAATTATCACTCTGATCCTCCATTTTCTCCTTTTTAACTGGCCAAAAACCAACCTGATTTCAAGCTCGGTACTACCGTCTCGCTATACCGTCGCTGCTGCAGGATCTAATCGAAGCGTCGGAGAGCTGCTGAGCTGCTTTAGAGCTTGCCCCACTTGTAGTCTTGCCTGACACCGTCCCAGACGCGGCTACATAACCGCCCAGAAACCACCCCAGGAGCTGTGTGGGTATTGGGCCAGCTCCCAAGTCGACAATAGCGCCGCAATGTTCCGCAAGAAGACGGCCGGCCCCGCAGTCGACGAGAAGGAGGCTCCTATCAATGCCATCTCCCCCGCTGCGCCCGTGGACGCCCCGCGTGTACGACGAGCCTATTCTCTGGATGATTTTGAGCTGCTGGCAACGCTGGGCACGGGCACTTTCGGCCGCGTACGCCTGGTGCAACTCAAAGGCGTGGGGTCCTTCCACGCTCTCAAGATCCTCAAGAAGAGCGAGATCCTGCGGCTCCAACAGCTGCACCACATCAAGTGCGAGGTGGAGATCCTGAGTCGAATCCAACACCCGTTTATCGTCAATTACCTGGGTCATTTCCAGGACGAACGGAGACTGTATCTAGTGCTCGAATATGTGCAAGGAGGGGAGCTCTTCTCCTACTTGCGACGTCAAGGCCGCTTCCCGGACCACGTGGCCTGCTACTATGCGGCTCAGCTAGTCACAGCACTGGCCTATCTCCATGCACAACACATTATCTACAGAGACTTGAAGCCCGAGAACTTGCTCATTACATCCGAGGGATACCTCAAGATCACAGACTTTGGCTTTGCCAAGATCGTCGAGGACAAGACGTGGACGCTCTGCGGTACACCCGAATACCTCGCACCGGAGATTATTCAGAGCAAAGGACACGGCAAGTCGGTGGATTGGTGGGCGCTCGGCGTGCTCATCTACGAGATGCTGGCAGGGTATCCTCCTTTCTACGACGAGAACCCGTTCGGTATTTATCAAAAGATATTGGACGGTAAAGTGGACTTCCCCAAGCACATAGACTCCAAAGCCAAGGATCTAATCAAGAAATTGTTATCGCAAGACCGCACCAAGCGACTTGGTACGTTTAGAAATGAAAGAGCTGGCGTTAGAAATATGACACTGATTATTATTATTTTTGTCTATTTCTGTATGTTCAGGTTGCTTACGAGGCGGATCGGAAGACGTGAAGAAACATAAATATTTCGGCAAAGTGGACTGGGATGCGGTGCTCGCACGCACCGAGACACCACCATATCTGCCGCCAGTGGGGGGACCTGGGGACCACACGCACTTTGACGAGTACCCGGACTCGCCTGTTGACGACGCTGTCATTCTGTATGGAGAAGATCGAGCTGCCTTCGAAGTGTTCGACCAATTTTAAGTTCAATGCGAGCAAAATGTCTTTCCATGTGTCGTGCAATTGATCCCGTGCAACGGGATCAAATTCAGTAAATTACTTATAAAAAGGGCTACATGAGACATACCGAACTTCAACTAAGCGAAAATGGCTACGTACGTTGAAGTTATAGTCCTAAAAAGTTACTCGTGCTTACTTGAACGAATAGTGCGCAATAATCGAGCTGCCTGATCCTCGATATATGACACCGTATCAGCAGTTTCGCCATTGCCGGTTGCACTTTTCGAGACTTGAGCAGGCACTCGGTATACCGTCACGTCCCCCGTCGAGTCTCCAACAATAAGCACCGGGGCTTTCGGTGCAAACGCTACTGTGGTGCACTCCAGCGGCACTTCAACCATAGTAGTCGCTGGGACTTCCACTGCATTCGGATCTCGATCCTTTTCGTCGTTCTCGTCCTCTTTCGGTGTCAAATCTCGTGTGCTCGAGTCCAACACATCGCCTTCAGCTGGTTGAGTCACAGGCACAGGAACTGCGATATATTTCTTGGGAAAATGACGCACAATCGGGTCAAGAGTGGACTGGATGAGGTCCCAGAGCTCGATACGACCGTCTTCGGCCACAGCAGCGAATACCCCAGCATCACTCGGACTCCAGGACGCTCCTAGCACGGCCTTGGCCAGATCCACAGAGTGGAACGTAAGCGCTGCTTCCCCGTGAGGATCAGCTTGATGCCATAACTTTAGACTCCAGTCACCAGAGCACGAGAGAAAGAGGTCACTACAGAACGGAGACACCAGCAACTGGTATACCGGTCCAGTGTGTCCAATGTACGTCTGCAAGTACTGCTCATTGTATGATACCGAGCACTTGTGCACCAGTCCGTCCTCCGTACCCACGTAGTAAACGGACGGATCTCCATGACTTGCAAACACGAGACTGCGACCACTAGCCTGTCGTGAAATGACCCCATCCGTGCCTCCCCCGACTCCGTTTGTTCCAGTTGCAGCAGTACCGGGACCTCCTAATAACGGGTTCGGTGCTCGCTTCAACGTCATGAGATCACTATAACTCAGTCCTTTCTTGAGACTCCACTCGACCACTCGCCCATCCGCAGACACACTGACAACGCTCTCACTGCCTCCATGAGCCACCCATTTGACTTGCCATACAGCATCAAGATGTTTCCCACTTAGACCCGAACTCGTAGCGACCGGGACCGGAACATGCTTCACAGTTGGCGTCGCTGTCTCTCCTAATGACGTAGCATTTGACGAAGAAGTAGAAGAGATAGAATCATCCTTCCGAGTGTCGTAAATGGAAACTACACCATCAGCGAATCCAACCGCTAGGAGATACGGATGTGCAGTGCTGAAGTCGATGGAGGTCACACCCACTGGTAGTTGGTAGATCCGTTCAGGGTATTCAGGATTGGTCAGCGACCAGAAGAGTACCAGACCATCTTTCTCTGTACCGGTAGTGCCAGAGGTTGCAGGAGATTGAACATTTCCAGGTCGAGATACTGGATTAGCTGGACTGGGTGCTTGGCCATTGGCAGGGGAAGCTGCGGATACTTCGGGTTGTGTCGGTTGATCATTGCGTGCATAGGATACTGCGAGTAGATCTTCGTTCGCTGTGTTCCAGGCAAGACACGACACAGTTCGGTTTTGAGTGAGTTCGCAGCTAAAAGTCCACAGTTTCTCGAGCTCTTCGATGCTCTTTGAACCGGTCGAAAACGAGTTAGAACGACCAGAGCCGAGAGCTCCGGGGAAGCCCATGTCTAGAGCTGGTACGATCACGTTTCGAGACTCGGTTACTGGTTCCTCCGACTCGAGCATGGGGAAGTCTCGATACCTCACATGTTGCTCGTGGTACACGTTCTGCTGCACGGCACGCTCCACGATACTGGCCATGAGAGTGAGAGAGGAGGAGCCCAGGACGTGTGCGGTGCGTTGACGAGCGATAATCTCACCCAGATCCACATTAGTATTGGCTCGAGCGTACACGTTGTTGGACTTCTGGTCGCCACTCCCAGTTGCTGCACCACTAAGGACGCCGCGTGATGCGTTAGCTACACTCATACCAACCTGAGAATTGGTCGCTGCACTGCCCGAACTTGCACCTTCGGCTGTTAAACCTGCAAAGTCTTGCGAGGCACCAGCTGTAATGTTGCCGCCACTTTGGTCGCCTGGGACGACCGACGCGTTGGAATTCCCGGACACGTACGCAGTCGCTACTGCAGCAGAGCGTTGGCTGTCGAATACCCGAGACTTTTGGCTGTAATTACTGCTATGACCGTGTCTGTCTCGCGTCTTGCGACTTGGTCTAGACGCATGGTGTTGTCTTGCACGCAGATCTTCGACAATGTCTCCATCGACATCTAGCACACAACCGGGGGACGCTAAGGTGGCTCCGACGATCTCTTCCACTTGCTGTTTAAGCTGAACGTCCGCAACACCCCCACCAATTGACTCTGTCCCCGTCGATACGGGCGTTCCTTCACCTTTAGATCCTTCACTTGATGTCGTTTGAGACTGAGATACCCCGTTTGTAATCGCTCCACCAACATCGTCCTCTGCGTTGGTCTCATCCTCGAGCTTGCCGCAGTCGTAGATATCCCAGTCGGTAGCTACACACGCTGCGTCACGAGTAGCTGGTGGGGCGGTCATGACCTCTTTTGCCTTCTGTGCTAGCTGTAAAGTCTGAGTTCGACCTTGCACGTATTTGTCACTGCCTTTCTTCTGCGCACAGATCGCTTGATAGCGTTTGTTTCTCGCAGCAATAGAATTATGATCAGGCGCGTCCAGAGCGACACAAACACTGCGTAGTTCAAATAGCATTTCCGTTGCAGTCTCACCCAGTCGAACCGTGACTGGCCGGCGTACACCTGGGGATATACCAGTTGATACCGTCACGGACTTCCTGCCAACCAGTAGTGGGGCTTGAGCTGACCCCAGACCAGAAAGAGGGTCACCACCTTCGTCCTTGCCTTCTTCCTGCTCTTCAGTGTCCGCCGGACCAGCAGCTACCGTAGTTCGGGTGTTGTCATCCTCTTCTTGATTCATAGAGGGAGTCACTGTACTGGCAGTTGGATGGTCTCCGATATTCGGCTTCGGCTCTTTTCGAGGCGCTTTCACGCTCATGTTGCCTGTTGTGCCTACGACTGAGGTAGAGCTCTCGTTGTCGGAGTCATTGTCGGCCGAAGAGGCCGACGCAGTGCTGAAGAGGAAACTAGCTCCGACCACTGAGGCCCCAACAGTAGAAGCACCGACGGCGTGGGCTTTGGAGCGAGTGTTTCGACCACCTTTACCCCTGCCTTTGGACTCCGTCGTTGACTTGATACGACTGACTAATAAAGACTGTGGAGTGACGTCTTGGCCATCCAAATACACGCGAGTCGAGTGGCCGGAACCGTGGCCGGTGGTTCCTCCGTTTACATTGGCGACGCTCCCGTTCACGCGTCTGGAATTCGACACTGAGGATGCACCAATGATCCGAGACCGACCGGTGGCGTCCCGCTTACTGCCATGGACCTGTTTCGTACTGCTGCCCACTGGAACTCTGGCGCTTGATGGTGAGGCCATGGTAGAAAGCCAACAAGAGGAAATGCTAGTGTCTCTCAGAGCTACAAGTATTAGTGAAACGACGCGTCTGGTTGAGCAGTCACTGCAACCTATAAACCCAGAGACGACCCAGAGACGTGATAGAGAAAAAAAATGTTACTTTTTCATGACAATGATTTAGTTTGTCCAAGAAGTCAGAGGCTTTGGTACATCAAACACCGAAAAAAAAAAA
>NW_008648996.1:802655-806453 GCF_000247585.1 Phytophthora nicotianae INRA-310 | reverse complement strand
CGTGTGTGTAGCACCTCCTTGTCGGTATACTCACGGATGCGTGAAACTTCCTCCCATGCACAAAGCGACTTCATCGCGACACGATCCTGCCGTAGTGCGCGCTCTTCAAGTAGTAAAAACAGCAGTTTGGCCCGCAGAGGTGCACCATCTCCCACCCGAACGAGTGCCTTGCTGTGTTTCTTTCGTGCGTCCGCCAGCTTTATCTCCAGCCGCAGCCACGTCTGCCGTTGTACCGCGATGTTGGCCTACACTCAGTCGGTTAGTCTCTAACTTAGTGGGGGACACTTCTTTGAGGACACAGCAGAAAGGCTTTACTCACTCTTTTGCGGCCTCGATAGCGCTTCTCATAGCATCGCTGTCGCCTGCGGAGACGCTCGTGCTCGTTATCACGTGTGGTATTGTCGCTGCCTGCTTCGTATAGCTGCGGTCGCGAGTCTACACAAGACGGCGACATAGGAGAGGAAGCCCTCGAGGTCATGCAATCATCCAAGCGGACGGAGCAGAACTCTAAGTCTTCCAGCGACAATGTCGAGCAAAAGCTTTCAACCATCATCATGTCCTTCTCAATGTCCTCTGCGAAGAACTGAGGTAGTACCTGAGGGGGCGGACGCTTGCTGGCCATGTCAGACAGCGGCGGACGACAGCAAATTGAGAACTGAGATCGGGGAAGCATACGAAGCGGTAGTTGTAGATCCCGTGACGAGATTCTTGTGGTACTTAGGTCCACAGTTGCGACCACTGTCGCTCGTCGTCGGCTCAACTCAGGGTCATGCTGGCTGCCTCCGACTGTCTCGACGCACAATGTAGGAACTACCTTGTAGGATGTCACGGGGGTGGGAGTTCTGGGATGTGATTTGAAGCGAGTTCGGCCACCGAACTCCGGTGTACCAGCAGTATAATGCCCGACTTCGGCATACTGAAAAACGACGAAACTATGGTTTCATCGCATGCGCACTAATATCTTCGTGTTCGTGTCACCGTGTAGATGTCTGTGGTGGATTTGTTAGGGCGTTGATCTTTAGCGTTTGATAACGTTGATACATGTCAAATAATATGTTTGACGAAGGTGCCACAGTCCATCCTCTTTAGAAGTCTAAGCTCAAGCTGATGCTGACCGTCCTACGGTAATCACTGATGCGTTTTGGTGCCTAACCAATCTGGTTGGTCAGATCAGCATAACTTGATCGATACGTAGTCCATGCACCATCATGTATACTGGCTGGTACGAATGAATGAATAAATGCATTTATGGAAATAGTCCACGTACAAGCAAGGTGATTCAGGATAACTGATCCTGTGGATCGATTCCCAAATCGCTTCTTAGTATAAAATCTCGTAGAACTTTAGTCTAAACCAAAACTACTATAATTCCGTGTTTCACATCGACACTGCCAAATGTTCCTAAAAAATCTGTAGCTGTATCTCAATTATCATTATCTC
The DNA here is from genome assembly GCF_000247585.1 of Phytophthora nicotianae INRA-310. Lineage (NCBI taxonomy): Eukaryota > Oomycota > Peronosporomycetes > Peronosporales > Peronosporaceae > Phytophthora > Phytophthora nicotianae. The sequence continues at coordinate 805,013 of NW_008648996.1, read as the reverse complement.
TACCTTCGAATTTAACCCTTTCGCGAGGAGCACATTTAAGCTCATTTTTTCTATGCTTTACAGGTCAAGTCAATAAGAGCTGAAAGGGCGAAAAATTCGCCCTTTTAGGTATTGGTAAAGACAGGGATGGTGTGCAAATCAAGCTTGATGCAGTTTGATGTGGTGTCTTCTGCCCTAAAAGGGCGCAAAATTCGCCCTTTTAGGTAACATTCTGATTGGCTAATAAGTGAACACTCAGACAACTCGAGGTCGATTGGACCACCTTCTATTATGATTGGTAAAAAAAAATCGGTACAGCGTACCACCGCTGAAATATAACGACGAAACTTACGAAGATATTCGCGCCACTAACCGTTTTCTGGATGATGGCTTGCCGAAGGATGATGCCCACACTGATGCAGCTTCCGAAGTTCACGACATTATATAGTTAAGATGGTGATGACAGGCGAGATCATGCCGCTGGTTTCCCGCGATAACATGTAAGCCGCTATACGTTTGTGGATGCTTTTGGAGATACTGTTCAAAGAGTCACCTTTGGTTTTGAAGCTATAGGTGCTCAAGGTTCCGATTTGAGCGTGTAGAACACTAGGTTGCATATATGTCCATTCCAGTATGGGCGGCGATGGTGTAACCACAACGCAGTGCAGTGATGCATAAATCTTATGCTTTGTATTTGAATGTGGCATTTTGTATGGTAGAATTTGCTCGCAAACTTGGCGCCCAAACTTTGGAGGTTACTCCAAAAATTAATTGTTTCTTTGTTTGAATGTAAATAAAAACAAGTCGTGATGGAATATATGTATTTATGTACCCTTATACTCTCCACGAATAGGCGACGCGTACCAGCCGTCCATCGGTCCTCATCCTCATTTGTAAAACAAGCAGAAAATGTCGGAAGTGCCGCGTGGCCAGAAGCGCAGGCATGAAGGCACGAATACGGCAAGGAAGCGGCGACGCGTGCGTACCGGTAGCGAGGAGGCACCTGCAGAGACAGCGAGCAGCCTCGGGGGCGTTGCTGTGTTCAACAGCGAGTGGCGAGCGTTGGCAAAGATCGGGTGGACGTCCAAGTAGCCTTCTACCAAGTCTTTGGACACACGCTACAAATAGATTCGGCCTGGAAGGCGACACGACGGCGAAGAGGGGGCCGATTATCTACTTGGAGAAATGGCCGTCCTAAGGTACATTGTGAAGACGCGCCTCGAAGTCGGTGCTGAAGAAGGTATTGGAGACGGAGGCCCGACTGAGGGGTACTGGAGACGCCGTGGACTAATTGGGCTTTGTTTTGGTTTTGATATAGGCACCAACGCAGCTAACGTCCATGAGAGAGGGAAGTGCGGCGATCTTGAAGAGGGTGCAGCTCCCGGCGAAGCGGCAGAGGTCGGCCGTGCCGGTGCCGCGCGCGGAGCGAGAGGAGGGCGTGGAGCTCGGGTCGGGCGTGGCGCCTCACGAGCAAGGAGCGGCGGTAGCGCTGAAGGTGTGGGTTGGGCTGTGGCGGTGGTGCGGTTCTAGTTTCTAACTGTGTGCATTGTTGTTGGTGCAGGCGGCAATGTTGGGATGGCTGATGTCGGCCGTGCCGGTGGCGTGGGTGCTGACGTTCCGGCAGCCGGCGCCGGTGCCGCGCGCGGAGCGAGAGGAGGGCATGGGTCCCGCGGAGTTCGTGGAACCCGAGGAGGCCGCGGAGCCCGAGGAGGGCGAGAAGCTAGAGGGGGGGGGGGTGTCCCACGATCGACGAACGCTGCTAGCACTGAAAGTGGCGGCAGTGCCGTTGGTGCTGTCGACTTAGCAGTCAGAGCCAGGCGTGTAACGCTAATAGTACGAGAAGGCCGTGGTGCCCCAGGAGGGCATGGAGGTCGAGGAGCTCGTGGAGTTCCGCGAGTCACTAGCGGCCGAATATCGGAAGGTGTGTTTATGAGTTTGGTATTGGTTTTAGTCACAACGTAACAATGTGCTTGTTGGTACTGCAGACGCACGTGGTCGTGATGTTGGTGGAACAACGGTGCAGGCAGGCAGTAGTGGTCACGAGATTCAAGGTCAAAGTGTTGCAGGCTTAGAATCACCAGAACCAGGGCGCGCAGCACCAACTGAGACAGCAACTCCTACACGTACTCCTCCATCATGCTGCAGGATGTCTACGTGGGCAAACTAGTTGCATTTTCGCCCGAAAAAGATCGATGGATGAAAGCAAAGGTCTACAGACCAATTGGCACGGCGTACATTATTGGTCGTGTGTATCGCCTAGTCCAGAAATGGAAGAACGCTTCGCTGTTCCAGATTCGATGGCTAGACAGTCAGTTCCAGAGTGCTGTGGAGCATATCAGCCTTGGGATGGTGCAGGTTGGCATCAAAAATTACATTGTG
>NW_008648996.1:799333-801840 GCF_000247585.1 Phytophthora nicotianae INRA-310 | reverse complement strand
CGAAGTGACATCTTGGACAGACTGAATGGCGTAGTTGGCCAAGTTGAAGCGCAAAACCTGCGAGAGGAGCTAGAGGAAGTATCTAAAATCAGACAGCATGTGTTGGAGGTAACAAGACCGCTATTCGGAACAAATAGGGTTGTCAACATGGACAACTATTATACGTCCGTGCAGCTTCTCCAGGAGCTCCGACTGAAAGGCCTCTATGGTCGCGGCACTATCCATGCCAACAGCAAGCATTTCCCAGGCCACACTATTCTTCACAAAGACGACTGTACCCGAGGGGACTATCGCCAAGCTGTCTCGCACGATCACAGCATGCTTGCAGCGTCATGGCGCGACGGTAACGTGGTCAACCTTGTGTCCAATGCGGACTCAACGAACATTACAAATATCACTCTCATGGTTGGTAACGAGAAGCAGTCGTTTCCTGCTCCAGAGTGCGTCGCTCAGTATAATACCAACATGCAAGGTGTTGATCGCCTTGATCAAATACGCGGACGATTCTCTACTGCAGATGGTCACTTGTACAAACGCTGGCACAAGAAGTTGGCGCTCGCGCTCATTGATGTGGCGCGCTCCAACGCGTATCTTACGCGACGTTTGGTACAGGCGGAGCCAGTAACGCGCGATCCTCATAGAAAGTTTGTGATGGAGCTAGTTGGTGAACTTCTCAATGGACAATGGAAGAATGCACCCAGCGACGGTCGCATGCTGTACAGCGGAAATTTGGGTGACGAAGGAGAAGGAGGCCAACTCGACACGCCCTCTTTCCAGCCCTCTCCTAGTGTAGTTGTTGTGCTCCCGACAACTGCTTGTAGTTCCGTGGCTTCGAGGCAAATTCATGCCGAGAAGAGCAGAAAGCGGCGCCGCTGTATTGTTTGCCGATGGGAGGGACGATATCCTACCGAGGTAACCAACTATTGCCTCACGTATGGTGTCTGTTTGTGCCGAGTTGTGCACGACCGCCCCGCCAAGCCATGGATGTGTCCGTCGACGACATCAACATGCTGGGATAAGTTCCATCAATTCTACTACCCTAACGCATTGTTTAAAGATAAGGGAAATGTCAGGCGACACTCCAAACTGGCCAAGTTGAAGGATGCGCACGAACCCAGGTCTCAAGCAGTAAGGCGGCCTGCTACTGCTTGCCAAATTGCGTACGGGGCAGATCTCGGAGGTGCCATCGATCACGCACTTGACAACGAAGGAAATGGTGATACACAGGGTCTTGCTGCTTTCGGGGTTGGCGGTAATGCTCCGCCTAGGTTGGTTGCGTTTGGCAGTGGCAATCTTTCGACTGGGCTAGTTGCGCCTGGACCAGACGGTGACAGTCGTTTGGACAATAGGCCTGGAAGTGTGGTAGCAAGCAAACTTAGTGGTGTCTGTCGTGATGTTCGCGAAATTTGATGCACTAGTGAACGTCGTGGTGAAGCCCGGCTACGTGGCCGTGGTGCCGTTCTCACAGACGGTGACAACACACACGGACTTGATGGTGGCGGCGGCGCTCGCAGACTTGCCAACGACGACGAGCGCGGACTTGGCCGTGACGACGCGCGCAGACTTGGAGACGGGGAGGGGGGGGGGGCTCGGACTTGGTGGTGCCGCTGGCGCAGCCGGTGTCGGCGGCGCACGCAGCCTTGGTGGACCTCGCGGAGTCGGTGGCAGTCGGGCTTTAAATGAAGCTGCTTGCACAGATAGCGAAGATGGGCGCGAGCTTGGTGATGTAGCTGGACCTGGTGGTGCAGCACATACAGTTGGTAGCCGCAGCGTTCGCCAACTTGTCAGCAACGACGCGCGAGGACATGGAGGTGGTGATGATCGCAGACTTGGTGATGGCGGCCGCGGACTTAGTGGTGCGGCTGGCATAGTCAGTGACGGCGACGCTCATGCACTCGGCGGTGGTCACGGAATCACCGGTGACTCGCATGACGTATGGGCTACTGTTACACTCGGGCGTGATGATACTGCACCCAGCCGGGTTGCTGCTGCCGCATGCAGTTTGGGTTGCGAAGCTGCATTCGCTCTTGGTAACGGCACTCATGAGCAGCGCGAAGACTCTGATTAGAAGCAAGTATGAGATAGCAGAATGGATCAAAGTTTCTTACGGTATATGTCAATGGCATGAGGTGTAGCCTTCCAGCTACATTGTACTTCTAGTTGATGATCCAGTTTCCAACTCTTGCAGTACGGCTCCGAGCACGATGATCGATGTCTAGGGCAGAAGAGCGACGTTGAAACTATCATGGCATTGCGCTGAGCTCTCGTGAAACGATCAACTTAGCATCTTCGTCAAATAGAAAGATGTTAGCAAAGACAATGGTGGCTTCGCAAATGGGAGAATGCCTCGACATAGAAACATCTCTAACATCTAGCAACTTGAGCATTACCTTATCCAGTCGCGGCTGAATCTTGAGCTGCTGGTGCAAACAGCGCTGACCGAGCGAGACAAGGACGCGTCGAAATTCGATACCAACGCAAAGTCGAGCGTCCGTTGTAAGAGCGAC
>NW_008648996.1:795148-796993 GCF_000247585.1 Phytophthora nicotianae INRA-310 | reverse complement strand
TGATGTTTAAATGGCTGCCCCCGATGACCTGTACGAGCGCAACGAAAAAAATACGAAGACACAACTATCGCCACCTGTTTGTACACTCAGCCTCGTCCAGTTTCTTTGCGTACGTGCCTCTCTACTTCTGGAAGCAAGTCGTTCTGGAGACAAATCTCTATGCTACCAATCAAGAACGTACGAATCACCTCACCGCTCACTATGGAAGAGCTCATGATATTCCTTGGTGTCATGTTTTACATGACGCTGACTGACAAAGGGGAATACGCTAACTACTGGGGCCCACAAACCGAAGACGCCATCTTTGGTGACTCCTCAATGAGCCTCGACAGTGTCATGACTCTGAACCGGTTCAAATTGCTTCGTCGGTGTTTGAGTTTTCGTGCGAACCCTGGAACGTCTATGGAAAGTGATCCTGCTGCCAGAATTCGTCCGTTGCTAAATCTACTCAAGTCTACTGGTGGTCGATGCATTGAGCCAGGTCGTGACCTCGCTTTGGACGAAGCAAGTGTAGCGTGTCGATCACGTCAAGGACGTCGTCTCATTGTTTTCAATCCACACAAAACCAGGCGGCAAGTACCACTTTCGAATGTATGTGGTGTGTTGTGCAACAACATGGATTGCTCTGAATTACCGTCTCCATTGCAACAATAGTGACATTGCCGACCGGCTACAAGACTTGGCCAGTCCAGAAGAGGTTCAAAATCTTCGGGAAGAGGTTGAGAAAGTCAGCCAAATTCGAAAGCATGCTTTGGAGGTAGTGAGACTCTATTTCTACTCTCGTCGGATCATCAACATGGACAACTACTACACAAGCGTTCAGCTACTCTTGGATCTGCGGCTAAAAGGGTTGTATGGGAGGGGGACTGTTCGAAATGGAAGTAAACATTATCCGAAGCACACTGTTCTAGATAAGGACAACGCAACTCGAGGAGAATTTCAGCAGTCAGTCTCTGTGGAGCATAATTTGCTTGCTGCTTCTTGGTGCGATGGCAGCATTGTAACTATGGTGACTAATGCCGATGGATCTACCCCTACAACTTTGACGCGTCGGATTCGTGATGAGAGTGTTGAGTTTCCTGCCCCAACATGTATCCTACAATACAACCGGCACATGCAGGGCGTTGATCGCCTCGACCAGTTGCGTGCTAGATTTTCACTTGCAGACGGACACTCATACAAGCGGTGGCACAAAAAAATCGCTCTTGCTCTCGTGGATATAGCTAGGGTAAACGCATTTTTGACTCGGAAAATGGCAATGGATACATCTAAAGACCGGGACCCTCACAGAACTTTTATGGTTGAATTGATTTCAGAGTTGATTTCGGGAAGGTGGAAAAATGCACCTAGTGACGGTCGGATGGTATTCACAAGCCGTGATTCAACACCAGTGCCAGCAGAACCCGGTACCACCCACTCGAAGAGGCAATATGCTACGACAAGTGTTGAGCTCCCGCCAAACCGATGTGAGTCAATGTCCTCAAAGCAAGTGTTTCAAGAAAGTGGCAGAAGGAAGCGGCAATGCATTGTCTGTCGGTATGATGGAAGGTACCCTACGGAGGTGACAGATTACTGTTCTACTCACTTCGTGTGTCTATGCCGAGTTGTGCACGAGTATGTCGAGAGGCCGTTTACGTGTCCGCAGAGTACCTGGACGTGCTGGGATAAATTCCACCGATTCTATCTTCCGAACGGGCTCTTTAGCGAGAAAGGAAACGTGCGCAGGTCATCCGATCTAGCTAAGTTGAAGATGCTGTACGTGAGCAGTGCTGGTGACAGTGCAGGCGCCGATCACCAACCGAATTTCGTTGCTAGACAAACTTTTGAATGAATACTTCAATTCAC
>NW_008648996.1:789814-791654 GCF_000247585.1 Phytophthora nicotianae INRA-310 | reverse complement strand
CAAGTAGAACGATGCAAAATGCCCGGTTTTGTGTAAGCGTTTAGACATCAACTATTGGACAATATTCGCTCGGGGGTATGACCAGTACGCCCATACACCGTAAAACGTAGGCTAAAAAACAGCTAATTTTTATCTACCCTTTTTTGTGTACAAGGCAGGCAGTGACGGCAAACTGTCTATCATTTTGCAGCTTGCGTGTGCTTCACCAACGGTAGATCACCAATGCAAGATCCCTGCTATTCTTGTCGAATGCCAGAACTCCTGCATGGTAATAGCAGTACCGTTGTCTCGTATTGTTAAATCTGAACGAATTGACAAGGTCTAAAAATGACTTTATGTGGTAGCTACGGTCTCCGTAGCTTGTGGCAAACATGTTGTTTTTACTAAGCCCTTGTGCAATCTCCCAGCAGATACAGATGTGTCAATTATGTTGATTTTACTATTCATTTTGCGAAACCCTACCCTACGGGATATGTCGCATTGTTGCAGCCTATACTCCCTCATTTCAAAAGATGCCGTGCAGTGAAAAGCACGATTCGGACGACGCTGGAAACCGTGCCAGCAAGCGCCGGCGGGTAGGCACTGATGCTGCCTCTGTTCGTTGCGGCGGGTGCGGAGATGTGGTGTTGTTCAAAGAAGCATTGCGTGCGCTTCGTGGTGCTGGTTGGAAGGCAAAGCCACTGCCCCGACGCAGTCTTGACACACGTTACAAGTATGTTCGCCCAGGCGGAAACCCTGCAGGCGCAGAGGACGTTGACTACGTGCTGGGAGAAGGCGGTGTTGTTGCAGAGTACGTGAAAAGTGTAGCTGTACATGGGCGTGGTAGCGCAGCCGCCGCTGTAGGTTCCGGAGGAGATGGAATTGGTGACGACGAGACCGCTGGGTTTCGTGACGGCGTTGAGTCCGAGGGAAGCGGAGGTACTGGACTAAGTGAATATTGTGGCGGTGGTGATGGTGTATGTGGATCTGGTGTACGTGGGTCAGGCGATGGAGTTGGTAATGGTGCTGTCGGAGATTATGGTGATGGAGATAGTGCTGGTTGTGACGGCGACGATACCGTTGGATTACGTGGAGGAGAAGGTCGTCGTGGAGATGCCGGCAGCGTGTGCGCTGGTGGGGACGATGAACGAGGGAGTGCAGAAAGCGCTATCCGTGATAGTGTGCGTGTTGATGAAGCTCACAGGTGTGGGGGAAGAAGTGGTTTTGAATCGCTCGATGCTGCTGGAGTGGCTATGCAAGATGCTGTTGTCGTGAATGCTCAACAACAAGTGGAAGGGTCTGGTCGAGGTGGTGTCCAAGGACGAGGACGAGGTCGTGGCACTATGGCGGTAGAACCGGCTGGCCGTGGTCAAGGTCCGGGTAGAGGTCGGGGCCGTGATAGTGGTCGTGGTCGAGAGCGTCAGCGTGGGAGGTCAACGGAGTCTGATCAAGACGAGTCTGATGCCGGCTCAGGTGCTGAATCTGATGGTGGCGATGACACTTCAACACACAACGGGGAAGTCGTGCCAGACCGTCAGACACTGTGTCAGCTGTACACAAACACCCTCGTGGTCTTTTCACCTTCTCGTGAAAGGTGGATGACTCAAAAGAAGTACAAACACGTTGGAACGACCTATATTATCGGAAGAATATGTCGAGGCGTTCAAAAATCCAAACAAGCTCCGCTGCTATTCCAGCTCACATGGCTGGACACCCAGTTTCACAAGCACGCAGAAAGCATCACGGTTGACTTAGTCCAGAAGGGCCATCACAACTACAATCTACTTACACGTGAGCCGAACCAAATTGGATGGAGGTCACTTTGTGAGCAGGCAGATGACAATGCCATCGTCATCGACGG
>NW_008648996.1:785880-786794 GCF_000247585.1 Phytophthora nicotianae INRA-310 | reverse complement strand
AATATCGGCCTTCTTTACAGAAGCAAACAGCGAGTCAACCGCACGGATAGCATCCTCACCGTTCATCGGACTTCGACAAGTAATTCCACCACCATCTTCAATACTGGACTCTGTCAACGACGACACTGTTGACCTGTCGTCATCTCCTTCACCATCTGACAGCAAACACAATCCATCACTTCCTGTATCAGGAACTGCTTCATCCATCGAATCTGCTACAGGAGCCGCGCTACTTGTCTTTGCCAAATGAGCGACAGTCGCATCTGCGCGAGGTATTGCTCCACTTGTCGTCGACGCGGCACTATTACCAGAACAAGGCACTGCACCACTTGGACCAGGCACTGTACCACTTGACGGCGCTGTCGCCTGCGCGCGAGCACCACTAGTATCTGCACGAGGCGTCGCTGTGCCGACTATTCGACCTGTGGAGAAGAAACACGCAGGAAAGTCGGCAAGAACAGGACCGTGGGTCCTCTTGAGTGCGTGCAGCCGCATCCTTAGCTCAGTGGTGATATGTTGGTTTGTCCGCATCCAGCGGCGCACATCAGACCACGATATTCGTGCCCCCCGTCGCTTATATACAACTGCTAACTGCACCAGCTTTCTATCTTGGGCGACTGTGAAAGTCGTCCTCATCTTCACACCCCGACTGATCAGACTTACTTCATTTTACTATACATTTTACCGACAATCTGAGGCCAGTAGTTATCGAATCTGCGATACAGCTCGGGAACGTACAGAGACGATGTTAATTTGCTACTTGAAGCATAATTCCTTGGGTAAATCACCGAGCTGTCCCTTCAGCAAAACCTGAGAAGCGATATGATTGGTAGTTACAAAAGTAGGTACATAGAAATCTCAAACGATGCAAAATGCCCGCTTTTGGTGGTAGTTTTCCTACCCTCTTTTGAAAA
>NW_008648996.1:782055-785780 GCF_000247585.1 Phytophthora nicotianae INRA-310 | reverse complement strand
GCGGTGCTATTTACGACTTTGGATCTTAAAGCGGGTTACTGGCAGATACTGGTGGCGCCAGAAGATCGTGATAAGACTGAATTCACTACTAAGAAGGGGTTGTATCGGTTCGTTCGCATGCCGTTTGGACTTACCAACACACCTTCAACATTTCAGAAGATGATGAACAGCGTGCTCAGAGGATTGACGTGAGCCACATGTCTTGTGTATTTGGACGACATTGTGATATTTACACGTGGATATATCGAAAGACATGTACAAGAAGTGGCGCATGTGCTGGAGAGACTGTCGATAACGGGTCTGACACTAAAGTTGAAGAAGTGCCGGTTTGCAACGACGTCTATGGAGTACCTCGGACACGAATTGAGCAGTGACGGGGTTCGGCCGCTACAACGGCTCGTGACGGCGGTTCAGCAGTTTCCCCAACCATAGGACACAGTGGAGTTGAAGAGGTTTGTGCACCTTGCGGGGTACTACCGACGATTTGTGGCAGGCTTTGGTTCGCTGATGACTCCGATGACTAAACTACTCAGGAAGAACGTGGTCTCGGAGTGGTCTACGGCGCAACAGGAAGCGTTCGAGAAGGTGGAGGCGATCTTGACGAGCAAACCGTTGCTGGTTTATCCGAACTTCATTCTGACCTTCACGGTGGTGACTGACGCGAGCAAGGTTGGTCTCGGTGCGTGCTTGATGCAGGACCATGGGCAGGGAATGCAGCCTGTTGGCTACGCAAGCAAAGTGGACAGTGCGTCTGAAGGAAAATACGGTATTACGGAATTGGAGTGTTTGGCTGTCGTGTGGGCCATCAAACTCTATCGACCTTACCTGTACGGACGGCGTTTCGTTATAATCACGGATCACGCAGCGCTCAAATTGCTGATGACCAGTGCGAACTTAACGGGGAAGCTTCACCGTTGGGCTCTTATTTTGCAGGAGTCCGATTTTGAAGTACAGTACCGACCCGGTACGACGAACGTAGTTGCCGATGCGTTGTCGAGAGCACCCGTGGCGGTGCGGTAAGAGCAGCTGTAGGCAGGATACGACGGACTAAGCGATTAGCAGTTACGGCAGCGACGAAGGACGCGGCACCGGCGCCGACAACGACGGGGGGAGGTGCACGAAGTGCTCCGCGACAGGATGTGGACCCAGACGCGCAGTCAGACGGAGTAGTAGAGCGACCACGGGAGATTGAGTGCGGCGACGAGATGGGGCAACGCTCAGGAGCAGCTGACGAGGCGGCTGTGAAGGTAGAGCACGCGGAAGATCAAAAAACGGCCGATCGGAAGGAACCTGCGGCGACAGAGGAGCACTCGAAGTCAACGGCAACTGGAAAATCGCGGGCTGGACGATGAGGACGGGCATGTGTCCCTGTAACAACACGTCGAATGACACGGGCGGCGAGACGAGGGCTCACTCGGGGAACAAACGGAGAGGCAGCACACGCCAATACGGAGCTTCGTACTAACGCAACGGGCGATGACGGGACGGGTGATGCGATTGAGAACACGGACGAAGTGGCGGCTGACACAGGGCTCACGGATGTACTAGAGGGTCAGGTGGCACACAGAACCGAACACGGACGACGAAAAGCAACGCAACGTACCGGACGTGGTGCACGTACGGAAGAATCAGGAGTGGTATTTCAGTCAAGAAGAGAGGCCAACACGCAGGATGAGTCACGGGAAAGTGTGTGGGGTACGTTCCGGAGGTGGACGAGAACCTCAAGGACGTGGCGGGAGCGATGGAACTGTACAAGGAGGTGGACAGCCACGTGCAGTACTGAACGGCGTAGACTGAGGTAGTGGCGTTGTAAGAGGCGACGAATCAGCGACGGTGGGCAGTGGCGTAGCACAGGACGAGACGGAACAGCTGCGAGCAGTGCACGACGGACGGGCAGCACGACGCGAGCAGACACTGCAGCTTACAGATGACAACATCATTGCGGCACAGAAGCATAGCAAGTTGGTGCAGGACTTGTTAACGGCGGGCGAGTGCCGAGGGCAGAAAGTGTCGACTAGCTTTGAGTTGGTAGTGGTGGTGACGACGAAGGGATCGCGTGTGGTGCTACCACCGGCATTGTGGCCTTAAGCGTTCAAGGAGGCGCACAATTTGGTTTGGGCAGGGCATCTACGAGCTCCTCATACGTACGGCAGGATGGCGCAGACCTACTGGTGGCCTAATTTGCAACGAGCAGTGAGCGGTGGGTCGCTGGATGTCAGGAGTGCGGTAGCAGGAAGTCGAGACCGAGGCAAGTGATTCCGCCTTTACGTAGCATCAGAGGTGGCGACGTTGGCGACAGGTGGGCTCTCGACGTGGCTGGACCATTGCCGGCGAACGATGGAGGTAAGTGGTATGTGATTGCAGCGGTCGAATACGTTACGCGTTATGCTGTGGCTACGACGGTCAAGCAGCACGAGGCAGGCTACGTAGCGGAGTTCTTGATGCGAACGTGGTGCTGAAGTTTGGACCTTTTTGGGAGTTGCTAAGGGACGGTGCATCGGAGTTAAGGGGCAAAGTGATCGAAGAATTGGTGATCCTTCTCCAGGCGGATCAAGTAAACCCGGTACCGTACAGGCCGCAGATGGTGGGCATGGTGGAACGCGTTAACAGAACATGGAAGGACATTGTGGCAACCTGCATGAGTGAGGAGACGCAACGTGACTGGGAGTCGTGGGTCGACTTTGCTGTGTACTCGTACAACTCATGAAGGCACTCAACGGTGGCGCTCTACCCGAACGAACGGACGATGGGCAGACGACTCAGAAGTCCGAACGAGCTATTTCGTGCGATGGCAAGGACGGAAGCTGGTGAGCTGAGTGCGTACCACAAGCGGTTGTTGGCAAACTTGAAGAACAGCCACGAGTGTGGAGGGCGGGCCATGCAACGAGAGCAGGAACGGCAAGCTAGGTATTACAACAAACGTGTCAGACAGGAACGCACATTCATTGCAGGAGATCGAGTTTAGGTGTACAAACCTACGAGGGGTGCGAAGGCTTCGAAGCTGGTGCATCTGTGGATGGGACCCGCGCAGGTAATCGAAGAGGCTGGCTACGATAACTATTTGGTGAAACGAGAGGATGTCGAGGACGAGGGCGAGCGCATGATCGTTCAAGTTTCGTTCATGGTGTCCTATAATTACCAGACAAGGTTCTTGGAAGCAGCGGCAGCAGATCTTATACTGGAACTGAACGAGGAGGACAATGCTGGCATCGGGGAAGATGAGACGACAACAGCGGAAGCTACAGGCGCAACGACGGTTACAGTTTACATGGCAGCGGCTCCACGAGGTACGAAGAGACGCAGAGGAGCAATGGCAAGTGAGGAGCAACACAGAGAATAGGACGAGCCTTTTGTGGAACTTCAACGGCGGAGAAGGAGAAACACGGTAGGACAGTACGTCGTGGAGTTTGAATTCCAACCCCTTAACAAATTCCGAAGACAACGAGGTGGTAACGAGCACGCCAACGATGTTGGAAGGGGATGGGTGTCCATTCGATAGTACGAACGACTCTTTCAGCACAGCAGAGTCGTGGAAGACTCTAAAATTGGGGAAGTCGTGTAACCGGTACGCGGTTGGGACTACGGTTCGTCATACAACTGTGACATCATGCGGTATCACTGTGCGGACGGCCAGTTCGACAACAGACAGGCAATCAGTAGCGACAAGAGGTCCACGACGCTGGAGAGGTCCAGGAGCTGCACGGAGGACGTCGTGTGGTTGGCTG
>NW_008648996.1:777552-781680 GCF_000247585.1 Phytophthora nicotianae INRA-310 | reverse complement strand
AAGGACGTGTGGCTGCTTTGGCAGTTGGACGGAACGGAACAGGTGGGCGAGAGAAGGCAGTAGCCGTGTATTACTGTTAATAAATAGGAGCGTAGAGCTATCTGGGCGCTCGATCCGGCGGGGCTTCGAAGTTCGTTGCTGACGGCCATTGGTGTAACGAAGTGGATCTCATCGGACGGACGCAGCGGAGAGCTACGCAACTTGCTCAACGAGCCGGGCAATATAACAGGCCCGCTACACTACTGCCTTTATTTGTAATCTGTAACCCTTTATTATTCTCATACTTTGGTATTGTATATACTTCAGAATTTTAATACAATAGTTTGATCAATTACAGCAATCTAACAAAGTGTTGCATGAGTGACTTGGACGTACTTGGCACTCCGCTCGCAATTCTTTGATATCAGTGTGATTTACGACTCTGATGATGCGATGGTAGAGGATCCATAACAACCTGAAGAGATGTATGTTTGTACTGCATACATGTAAAATTGAATTTGCTAGTATTTTTTATGCATATTGGAGGACATCTGCGTGACATATTACTAACAGCAGACGTCGAAATGATTTAGAAACCTTTGGCGGTGTTACTGCATTAATCTTAATCACTACTTCTTGTGTTTTGCTTCTTGCTAAAAAAATGTTAGCTTAGAACCGTTTGTTCCCCTATTATTCTAAATATGTATAGGAGAACATACCTTCTGGCTTCAATATGTGGCTCGAGCGTGGGGACTTACTGACTATATAGTGATGTATGGTGGCCTTCTATTTTGCTTAATTACATTTTTCTAAATCGACTTACTAGTAGCAGACGTTGCCACTGTTTAAAGAAAGTGGAACAAACTGTTTCATCAACAAATAATCACCTTATTTCGAAAGAGTGACTAGTTAAGAGTAAATAAAAATCGGGCAACCAAAGATGAGTGCCGTGAGTGATGCACTGCGTCAGCTTTCCAGGGCTGTTAGCACTGCGAAACACTGACCTACGTGGCTCCACTTTGTCAGCACATACTAAGAGGCTACTTCCAGCGAACACGGCCCATGGAGAAATATGTTTTTCCCGTCCAACTTGGATTATAAGCCCAGTCACGTTGGCGACCCCACGAGCCAAGGATGACTCATTGAAGCAATATCTCATTCGGATCCGAATGAATGAATGGGTTCGCGTGGGTGCAAGTTCCAATCGTCGTGAATCGAACAAACTGCGCATTTTTCAGAAGATAACCTCTTGCTGGTACTCTTATCACCACGAACGACGACCGCCTGCTCTTCGTTGACTCGACAAGCATCTCAGTGACCAAGATCTGAAGCATCTCGCTAAGGCGAGTCTTCAATGAATTTCTCCCCCTTCTCTATAGTTTGCGCTGAAAAGGGAATGACTAATCAGGAAGGGAAGAAGGGGAACAGCTCATCTCAAACGGAGCAACATTTGATCCAAAGGCTGGCACCATTGTATCCTTGTTCAAACACGGGATGTCGTGGCAAGTTAAGGAACTGTCGCGCTGATCATTGAACATCTACCTACCTTCTGTCGTTGAGGACAACTACGACTACAAGCTCTAGTCTTCAGCATCCCATCGCAGCTGACAAAAGAAAGGGCTACGGTCGATCGATTCCGTTGGAGACGTACCGTCTGGCTCGAAGGTACCTACCATTGGATATACCGTGGAGAACGACCGATCTGGGAACGCTGGTTCGTTATACTGTAGCGATACGGCCGCGTACCAGCGTATGCGTCAGTGTGTTATTGTCCGCGAAGGAGCCGAACGAAGAATGACGAACGTGCGGCCTACGTGCTCCGCAGTTTTTATGCGGGCAATATGCCCGCACGCACAGCTCTTCCAAGAGGAATATAAGCGGTAAGTCCACGTCTAATGCCCGTAATCTCCACACCATGGGATCCACGTGGAGTTTATCATATGGCGATGTCTATTGTATTGCGATAGGAGCAATAGGAGCCGCGGCATTAAGGTAGGTCTCACAATCCTGTTTCGTATACATGCTCCATTCTACACATTTTTATCATAACGACGTTGATTCCTGTGCTTATCTTTGCCGTTTTACCTACGATATCCAGATTCTAAGGTAAGATCTTATTAAGGAAGATCAGTGTGGTCTTTCAGGTTTATCTATAACGATTCGTTTGCAGATGTTTTCCTCATTGCTGCCCGTGCCACGTGAAACGGAGTTACTGTGGGTCCCCTCTCGAAGTGTCAGTGCGTTTTGAGCATGGTAATCAATCAACTGGAGTGCCATTCGACGCCATCAACATCTTCGTATTCGCTCGCTTCGAAATAGCGGGTGAAGATAATCTGCCAGCTCGTATGTACTCTCTGCGCACTCTTCGAAGCACTACACAAGACGATTCTAGTGTGGAAGCGCCATGGATCGAGGGTGTACGCCAGTCGACAGATCAGCACCAACGCTCCATCACGTTCATGTTGAACGGTGAGCCTTACGATAAATGGTATTACCACTGGGAAAGCAGCTCTCACAAGATGCAGCGTGCCGCAAAACACGTGCTACGAGCCTACGTGCTGTACCAATTCCCATCCCGATCGACCGATTTTGAGAGGACACAATCTGCACAACAGAGTAGCCAATTACCAGATGACAAGCTCGATTTACTCTGCTTTGTGGATTCGCCTCCATTCACGTTGGTATCGTATCGTAGGTCGACTACGGGTGATTCGATCGAACCGAGAGGTAATTGTTCTAGATTGCAGCAAATGTGTGATAACGCAACTGCCACCACGTCACAATTAAAGACGAGAGCTGTACATTCAGAACCATGTCAGCAAATCCAGGTCTACGATTCTCGAACTTCACATGAGAGAAGGGGGCAACTGCATCAAACGGTAGATTCATACGAGACGCCTACACTGCCACAATCACAAGTTGACCACTCTCGATATCGTCAATTCCTGGAGCGTGAGGAGCTTGACTGCTGGCTAATGACCCAAGGCGACGCTGCACTTTCTGAGCCTGTGTTGCACAGCCATATCCAGTCTCAAGAACGGCGACTTGTGTTTCACAGAAAGAGGCAAAAACAGGGCTTGCAACACTTGGATGTCTGTGAAACTACACCCGAAGAAAACAAGAAAAACAGTGCCGGTAGTGCACAAGAGTCCGAGTTGATTAACGATACCCGCATTGCAACCCACCAAGAAAGAAACGATACGGACAGAACAGGTTATGTTGAGAATTCGCCTGCATCGCTGTCATTCAGACAATCAGATGAGAATGTTTGCCGTGCTGTGCAGCCGTTCGTGTCAAATCAACGCCAATCTGATAGACACGAATATCAGCTACAGCTGCTCACGGACTTGGCAGTGATTCACTGTTTTGTATCTCACTTCACAGCAAGCTTCCCAGTAGAAGTGGTGAACCTGGAGATGAAATGGGCGGAGGCTATATCTAAGCATTGGAATGTTGAAGCTGTGGAATCTATTCACCTCGCCAGATTGCTTGAAACACTTTTTCAAAGTCAAGCTACCAATCGAACTCCCAATTTCAAAGGGTCTACCCATCGTAGATTGGATGAAATCCTACCTCTGTTAGCCGAGATATGCGTTTGGACATTCTCGCCGACGAACTTTAAGTTTATCCGGACCCTGCTAACTGAATGCTACCCGCTGTTTGCCCGTTTCATTAATGGACACTCGGGTAATGACGACACTGGAAATATGTTCCGCACAACATTCTTAAATTGTGTAGAAAAAATCTGGATTTCTTTGGATGACTTCCTGCGTACCCAAATTTCAACGAAAACGACTGCCCGCGGTGTACGTGGCTTAAGCGATGCCATCTTAAGCGTCGTGTACACCAATCCTGTCCTGGAAGAACTCCGGCCTGTCTTAGAAGCTGTGCTCAACGGATCTACTTCCTGGCTTGATAACGAGATGAACTCGCATCGGTCGGGCGTTCCGCTTTGTAGCATCGTCGGCTGGCGAGGCTTTGTCGCCCAAGTGCGAGAAGGTTATCTGGTACGTGTGGCCGCTAAGGTGTTCGATCGAGATATTTGTAAAAAAAAAAATACTGAAGGAGTTTTGCAATGCATTTGTTGTGCATCGAACAGAGACAACAGTGTTCGACGCATGGGTTCCCTGTGCAGCATTTGGACGCACG
>NW_008648996.1:773735-776287 GCF_000247585.1 Phytophthora nicotianae INRA-310 | reverse complement strand
GCATGGACGCATTCGTGCAAGTATGAGCCAAAACAGTACGAACAAGTCAGACGTGAATTCGAAATTTGCCATATTGTGCAGATCTCGGAAGCTCGTGGACTGAGATGTTTCCAGGACTGGAAACAACGTTACATTATCACTCACGGATATAATATCTGTGAATCCGTTGGTAGTTGGACGGCATATATAATAGCGGAACCTTGGGGTGGTTTACTCTATAACGACATTAATGAATGTCGCGCGCTTTATATTGGAGATACCCCTAAGAAAAGTTGTACTCGCTCCAAATAGTGTTCTCTATACTAATGTTAGCTTGCCAGCACTTGGCAGAATTATTGGATAACTTAGTATTTTTTTTTCGTAATTCACATGCTCTTCTGCCGTCGCTCGTACTCATCTATCTATTTTTGCAGCTACCAGTTTACTGTAACAAAGTTACTTCGATGTGGTAGTTACGAAGTCCAAACTACAAGTGTTTACTGCTTCCACGTCTCGACGAAACTGCAGGTTTACATGCGCGATGGCCAGGATGGGTTGAAGCGTAGTAGATAATGGTATCTACTTGAATCTTGTACTTAAGCTTGGTATAGGACAACAAACTTCATAACTTGTGGAACCATTAAGTTCTTTTTGACAGAGGTCCTGGGTGAAGTTATCGTACCGTAGTTGTTTCCTCATTTTTTTCCAGCTACATGTTAGTCCGGTGATGCTGACAAATGACATCGATTTTTGCATGCAACTACTTGAATTGGTATCATACGGTTCGGGCTTGCAGCACATTGTTCTGTTGTACTTACACTTCGCAGAGCAGCAAAAAGGTAACGACTGCATACTACTATGTCGGCTTGACGTGCTGTAAAGTCGACGAGCTCGGGCCTGTGAAAGCGTTACCACCATGAAAAAGGAAAATTATCAAGCGCATCGGCGATTTGACCTCATAATACGCATTTTTCTCTTAAATTTCGAGCGAAACCAAGATGGCCATACTCTCAAATTACTTTTGCAGAGTGGAATACGACGAAAACGGGTTTTATAAAAGCGTGGGCGGCTTATTACTCAGGTAGAACAGGTATATTGTCAATACTCCGACTTTGAAACACATGTGCAAATCTCTTGAAGAGCCGTGGACTCTTAGTTCCTCCAAACCGCGTATGTTTTTGATGTTTTTGCGAGGCTAACAACCCCGATTGTAGAGATTAGTAACCGCATTGGAGATGGGTGACTCGATACCGCAATGGATACTACTTTCTACTTTAATCTTCAGCTTCATGAAGGCCAACAGAATTTGCAGAAGCAAATAACAGCCTAAAGGCACAGGGTAACAGCTTGTCGTTGATGCTAGACTATCCTGCCATTGCTCCTTCTAATTTTTTTGTGCTGCTACATGTACTAGTTAATTCTCTGCATTTTATATCCGGAGTTTTACGATGCTGGCCCAACACTACTCTAACTACTTATAATCTGAGCCCAAAATATAACCGGATGTGAATTTTCGCTTACGGATAACTTCTTACAAATCCGAAGGATCAGCAAAGCAGTACCAGCCTACAGATCTCTGGTAACTTGAGGGATACCACTCACGCTGCGGGATAATGTCGCGAATAGTGGTCCAACTGCTTTAGTTTAATTTGTCTATCAATCGCCACGTGAACCTCATAGTGATGGAGCGCATCAGTAAATGAATTGATAGAGGGTTTTTGAAAAGAACATTCAAGTAAAGTTGATCTTGGACGTTCAGTTGATGATCATAATCGGATTCAAACGCGCCTAATAGCAGCTGGCTATGAGCATAGCATCGGTTTTTTTTTTTTTTTTTTTTTTGATAAAAATGCGTCCCGAATAGCTAGACCTCTGCACAGCCTAGTTAGCTACATGCTGGTGGAATTAATAATTTGATATTGAGATTAGGAAGTTTGATAGCGATCTACTAGAGGTAAATTATGTGGGCTGGAAAGCAATGCCACTTCGACATATACTTTAGTCACGTACAGTACGAGAAAGAATGATCGTGGCGATAAAAACTACGATTGTAGAGGTGCCCGCAGCCATACACCGCGATTGACTTCATCAACCAAGCCGACACGGCAGTATACAATCCCAACCATTTGTGCTGATCCGCTAAGTACGCCACAACAACGTGTTGCTAACCGTGTACCGCATGCTCCAACTCGAGTAGTAGCAGTGCTACAGTAGCCCACAAAGATCGAAGGCATTTGTCAGCAATGCTAGATTTGCTAATACGTGTAGAAATGACGACGCTGTCGTCATTTCTGCAAAGATCTCTCAAACGATCACAATAGATAACAGTCGCAAAAAGTCTGTCTTTACGTATGATGCACAGTTTCGTGAACATTCGAGTTAAACACGAAGTCGTAATAATTATCTTGAAAAATAAGTTCTTTTAGAAGGGAGATGCTAATACTTCGCACTTCACTTGTATTTTTTTTCTCAATAAATCGAGCTTCCGAGATCTGCACAATATGGCAAATTTCGAATTCACGTCTGACTTGTTCGTACTGTTTTGGCTCATACTTGCACGAATGCGTCCATGC
>NW_008648996.1:770944-772400 GCF_000247585.1 Phytophthora nicotianae INRA-310 | reverse complement strand
CGAGCTTCCGAGATCTGCACAATATGGCAAATTTCGAATTCACGTCTGACTTGTTC
Source organism: Phytophthora nicotianae INRA-310 (assembly GCF_000247585.1). NCBI lineage: Eukaryota > Oomycota > Peronosporomycetes > Peronosporales > Peronosporaceae > Phytophthora > Phytophthora nicotianae. Next base: position 772,344 of record NW_008648996.1, on the reverse strand, counting down.
GTACTGTTTTGGCTCATACTTGCACGAATGCGTCCATGCCAGTATAGTAACAGTGTATTTGCCAAAATATTTTCTCACTTGACTAATACAATACGTTTCCTTGATTACGCTCGAACTCACATATCTTTTACAAACTGAAGCTAGGATTTTGAGCTGAACGCTTCACACTGTGGAACAAAAAACACGAAACCACATCATTGCTATTATTTCGTATATACCCAACCTTGAATTTACTATATCGAGCGATGACATGAGCGCAAGCTCTTTTGGTCAATCAAGCCAATCTGAACTCTACAGTCTGTACAACAGCAGTTACTGTAGTAAACTCTAGAGTTACAGCGAGCTTCAAGGAGTAACACTGTGCATCTGAATTTCTCGTTTAGTACGAGCTCGTCCAATTTATATCATTAATGTCGCGACGCTTGTGAGATATAGTATTGCACTCGCGAGTTGGAAAAGACTTGACATCAATATTAAAAACTACAGCAATCACCACATGTGACCAATAGTCAATCGTCACGTTCGCCGATACTGACCATCAACAATAAGCCATTGTTTCCAAGTCTTCACGAGCTGGACACGCTCTGTCGGAACCCACAACTCCAAGTGTGGCGTCGCCGCCGACGTGACGGTGTCTTGGTCGATTAAACCCCGCTCAAAACGCACACTTGCGTTCAAAACTGGCACCCTAGCGGTTGTCATAAGCGTCACCACCATTCGATAGGCAACCAGACTTGTTTTCGTATCTTCCAGTGGCCACCAATAAAACTCGAGGAAAATCACACCACCCACTCCTGTGTCACCAGCCATGTTTCTCGAGGAACAACGAATGCTCCTATCCTCCTTGGACACATAACGTGCTATGTAATCTCCACCAAAAGTGTAAGATGGACCCGCCAACAAGCTGGATAAACCACTGGGTGCTACCGGAGCGACTCTTGCTCGGCCGTCGCAAATCAGTTGCAACCACGAATTATTAGGCGATAACAGTGACGGCTCTGCCTGGATCTGTAGTAGTAACATAATAAAACGTTAGTACCTAGCTAGCATTATCAGGCACACTTCGTATTGCAAAAGATTCAACGTACGAAGGCAGTGTCAAGAGGACTCCCCATGACTGCAAGCCTCAGGTGCAGCAATTGCGATAATGCGAGGCAGGACGTCCACATCGAAGGTTGATATCCTGCGGCACTAACGGTGGATGTGCTATCGCGTCTGGGGATTTTGGTACAGAGGTTTTCGTCTGTATGAAGGGTGAATTCTACAGTACTAGGTCGCAACAGCCACTCGCCAGCCCATCGACTTCGTGCGTCCAAATGCTGCACAGGGAACCCATGCGTCGAACACTGTTGTCTCTGTTCGATGCACAACAAATGCATTGCAAAACTCCTTCAGTATTT
>NW_008648996.1:757714-759159 GCF_000247585.1 Phytophthora nicotianae INRA-310 | reverse complement strand
GTCCGCATACGTTTCGCCAGGCACCAGTGTTCTCGAGCTCACTCGCCATTCCGCCATTGCCAGGCAAGTCGTGGTGCGTAGCGCCGCAGAAGCTGACGTTTCAAGTTCGTCCACGTCCGTTCCCTTGCGGTAAGTCGTCGATCCATGTTCACCCACCATCGAGCCGCGCTTTCCATTAACTTGTTTCCCATAATCAAATACAGAGCTCGATCCGGCCACTCGCCCATGCCAGACCGTCGGGCGCCCTCCAGAGCCAAATCCACACGATCAATCCATGTGGAAACAGATACTCTCGGTGACGGAGTAAACGTCGGGAGATCCAGATCCTTCAGTCTTCCTGGTTGCCGATGGCGCGGGTCACCTCGCTCGTGTCGTTAATGTCGTCGTCCTGGATCACGCCGCCGTCGAGATACGCTGCGAGACCGTCGGCGATCATTGCCACTTCCCGAGCTCTGGTACCCATCGTCCGAACCGCCGTCATCACTGTCACCGGGGTCAGGATCACCATGTCCATGTCGATGCCGAGCACCTCCCGCCGATCACTCAAAACCACTGCTATCCGGTGAGTAGTAGCCACGCCGAACGCTCCTCGAAGTCGAACGCCCGTCGCCCCTACGGTAGGGCCGTTCTCCTCCGTGACGTCTCGCTTTACTTTGTTCTCGTCCACCCGCACGACTACGGCTACGTCCTCGCCGCTCCACTTCCTCACGGTACCGAGCGCGTACTCGTTCATCGTCGTCGCTCAATGCTTCATCGTTAGGCCGTCGATGGGGTTCCGGGACATGCAGCCAGGGTCCGCGCCGTCCTCCTGACTGCCGTCTGCCTCGTTGCGCCGCTCGCTGGCGTCCACGTGCTCCTTGCTTCCTCGCCACTTCAGTAGAGAGACGCTGCAGGGTTGCCACATTAGTGTATCCCTTTCAGCGTCATTAGCGTCGGCGTGGTTATGTGCGTCGGCTACTGGTTCCGTCTGCCTTGCTTGGCTACGAGTCTGCATCCTAGGTACGCCTTGCTCGCTCGCTGTGTCTGCATCAGCTGGAACACTGTGACCCAACTCGTCCTCGTCGTTATCTTCGGCTTTTCGTTCGGTTTCAGCAGCCCGTTCCACTCGTCGGTCGCGTACCGTCCTGGTTGCCGTTCTCATCATCGCCGTTTTCGTCATAGCACCTCATACTCTCGTTTGATATTTGCGCCCCTGTATGACCACCATGTTGCGGACCTGTTATATTGCCCGGCTCGTTGAGCGGGTTGCGTAGCTCTCCGCTGCGTCCGTCCGATGAGATCCACTTCGTTACACCAATGGCCGTCAGCAACGAACTTCGAAGCCCCGCCGGATCGAGCGCCCAGATAGCTCTACGCTCCTATTTATTAACAGTAATACACGGCTACTGCCTTCTCTCGCCCACCTGTTCCGTTCCGTCCAACTGCCAAAGCAGCCACACGTCCTT
>NW_008648996.1:751961-756814 GCF_000247585.1 Phytophthora nicotianae INRA-310 | reverse complement strand
ATTTTTTGCAACTTTATGCTAATTCAAATTATTTGAAAGTGGGTTTGATTGAGCTACGTGCTAGCACTTCCCTATCATCTATATACATTGTTTGGGTTATATGTTTTGTAGAGTAAATGAGAAAATATTTAAAATTATAGAGGCTCAGCTTTTCCTAAACCGGATCTGCCTTGTGTAACTGGAATGCCCGGTATTACGGGTGCTGTACCTGAGCCAGGCACAATGTATGCATAGACGATAAAAAATATACGAAATGACCGAGGGGGTATCTCCCGGGGCATGGCGGGCCCTGTCTGATACAAATTCATAATATTTCGAACGTCCGGGACCCCCACTATGTACGGACTGAGAGGTCAAGACATGGCTACATTATTTTGACACCGTCGGGCAATGCACCCACGAACACGATAGGAGTAGATGATGCAACTAGATGATGAAAGTAGATCTATTAAGGGCATGACTAGCACTCAGTTCTATCGCGCAGATCCGGATGACTTGTAGTAAAGAGCGACTGTTTATTAATGAGGGACAAATGCTACGACCTTAACGCTATCGCCGGAGCACTACTAGCAGCATCTGGGCTCTCATGCTCGGGAGGCTCCCGACCAACCATCATGGCGTACGTAATCATGGGCCTTCATAATCAGCCGGCAACCTCTTCCTCTCCGCGTAAAGCGAGTCCATCGTAATCGACACGATCGAGCTGATCGACCAACCTGATCAACAAGTTCATGGGTTCATTCACTTCGACTGTGGTCTGTTTGCAATTGCAGAAAAGGAAGGGTTCGCTGGACGGTGCGTGCAGAGGCAAAGAGCCGCAGCTCAGTCTTCAGCTTTGCAGCGGAAAGCACTTCCTTTGGAGGCTGAGCGGAACAGTCGACGCGTCTCGCGCTCCGTCAGAGTATGTGTGTCCGTGTGTCTCTCTGTGTCGGTATATGTGTATGGTGGAGGTGGGGAGGGGGGCACTCGACTGATAGTATCTCTGCTGCGTGCCTAGACTTGAGCGAGCGATGGCACTAAACCAGCGTCTTGGCGTCTTTAAATTCGACTCCGCCTGTCTTCTGTTCGCTATGGCTTCTTCGTTGGGTACATGTTTCCTCTACTAGATATATTACCAGTTTAACGTATCGGTAGCTGGAAGGTAGTCGTGATACGTGGGGGTTACACAAAATCAACCGGTCTCGTTTCATACAAAGAGCCTGTTGTAGGAACCAATTCCGTTACATTTAGTGGTCTCGTCAGAAGGGTATGATTAGTATACAATTTCAAGTACTCTCCAGGAGGGGTAGTATAGGCAATGCGTATAGGAGGTAGGAAGCTAGTAGCATGTAAAAAAAAACTCAATCAACCTCACTTTTAAATTTCCATTCATCTGCTCACATTGACGGCAAGTCTCGTTCGCAAACTTTTAATTGGTTATAAATCCAATCTACGCCGACATCATCGACAATCTCGTGGAAGACAGCTACTTCCACTGAGAGTTCAACATGCGGATGAAGCTTGCCCGCTGGATCTGTTTTAAAATCATCCAAATTCATGAGCGCGGGTCCAAAAACGGCTAGATCCACTGTGGACTCCTATTTGATTGCTTCCTATCGAGCATATCCAAGGCACTTACTCAAGTGAGGACTTCGTCGTGGAATCCTTCTATACACGAATGACATAGCATCCGTATATTTCTTCAAGTTTTACACGCGGCAGCCTGAAAAACTGGTAACTAGAGAATTTGGTTGGTAGCACCTGCAGCCACAGCTCCGGAGATAGTGATGTACAAGAAAGGCAAGGAAGTTACAGAAATATTATTTTTTATTAACTCATTGTGCAAACCAATTGTAAAAAAACTAGTAGGCTTACCGGACAAATTCTTGCCTAATTACTTGGAGCCATAAATGCTGTGAAATGCAGCGTTAGCAAAGCAAACTATTTTCCATCTATTGCTGATGCATACATGCCAAAGCAAATCGTTTTGTACTTACACGTGAGTAGCTGAACGTCACATTTTGCTTGGCACACCCGCGTGGCACGCTGACGTCCCTATCTCCAAAACTATTATTTGTTGCTTGTTAAACCTTTGTAACTAGGTCATTAAACGCTAGTGAGACGGTGCACAATAATGGCCTCGTAAGAAATAGTAGGCTTGAAAAACAAATGCGAGATCATTTCAAAGTCTAGTTTGCGATCAGCAAGCTTAATTCCGCAATTACCAGAGAATCAGTGCTGGAACATCCTATTTTAAGTCGTGACTTACGATTTATACAAGTTTTTGTATTGATGTGTCTCGTCCATGTCAAGATTATCTACCTTCACGCTATAAACTCCCAAAGGTTTTTGATATCAAAGTTGTATGAGTTACGACATTGATTAATTTGAAATGTCAAAAGTTATGCCTGATGACCAGAAGCTACCTGCGCTCGCTCCCCCTTCGTAGCAGTCGCCGCAGGTGTGCACTTGGACAACGTGCACCGCTCCTGAGCTTGAATATTACGAACCTTGCTCTCGATGCTCTGCTTTAGGTCTTCGTGAGGGATGGCCCTTCCAGTTTCTGAGGTCATCATTCCAAGACCTGGGTATCGAGTGAAACCGGTAGATCGACTTCTGCCCTTCGATCATCACCGAATCAGTGGCTTCATGTGCAGCTTTCATCGCGTTTCGGAGCGTTAGGAAGAACTCGATCGAGTTGGAGCCTCCGGGTTCTTTGCCTGCATGAGATAGTGCTGGATTAAGTACGGGTCACCGTGAACACCGCTCGTCATACTCCTAACAAATGAACTTGAAGATCTCGTAGGAAGTCGTAAGGATATTGGCGAGCTGGACATGAGTGTTGTCCGTGGTCTTCATCAAGAAGGTTTCCGTCTTGACCTATTGACGGCGACGCTCGCGCTGACTAAGCGGCTGAGGCTTCACTTTGCTCTAGCATTCTTGGCGACGGGTGAATGGGCGAATCGCACGTAAGTCTTTTCGCTTGATTGGTGTGTCACCGTTATCACCAGAGGCTTTGTCGGTGCCTTGAAATCTTCGCCACTTTCGTCGAAGTCTACCGCATCGGAGTCGACTTCTGCGCTATGGGCTGGCTTGTGCATGTCCATTGTAGGAAATGTCGCTCTCGCTTTCTTCACTCCCTCATTGGAGGTGTCGGCATAGTCCGGTATTTCATGTAGCCGAAGAGGTGTTTGCCATCGAAGGCTGCGCATACGGGAGTCTACCACGCATCGAAGTTTTCGACGCCAACGAATCGTGGAAATTCGTCGCTTGAGGCTTGGCTTGTGCTCATATCCGATGGCGAGATTAGCTAGTGATAGAAAAGAGCGTAGAGAGAGGAGTAGTGTTGAGGAAATGTCAAAAGACCAAGTGAGGTTCATTAGACTTAAGAAGCTACTGCCAGCTACGCACCAGCCAGTAGAGGCGACGAAGGTCCATTATAAGTATAATATGAGCGACCTATTAGATCAGATTATAATAAGTTCGAGAGTTTCTGTAGTGGGTAACCATAATGTTTAGAGACTACTTCAACACGAATATGGTGTAAATAAAAGTCATGGGCTTGGGACGGTGCGTGATTGACAAAAAAATGAACGTTTTAAGCAAAGTCTGAAACAAACGTAATGAAGCGGACACACGTGGAGTTTGAGGTGTGGCGGTGCGAAGTAGAAGCCTTATATGCACCTGTGTTGCGTGCCGACATACTCGATTGAAATCATTACCACCAGTTGTGCTGTTTTCTTATACCAGTCGTCCACACTATCCGCTGGATAACTGTTAAGTGTCAATTATCCGGCGAATACCGTAAAAGTCGGCTCCAGTGCGACAAACGGTTACAGTGCGACATCACCAAATGTAGGGTCGAAACCCCTTCTTCTAGAGTATGAAATGATTCTGTTGATTGGATCGCCAGTCAAACAAATAATAAAAGTATAAAATAGTACTGTAGAATAAACGATTTTTTGTGTAAGCAAACAAAAGCGCATTTCATTCATCAAAGCTTTCGTCTTCGATGTCCGAAGCATCATCGACAACAGCAGCTTCTGGCAGTGCGTGCAGGTACGTTGCAACGACATCGGACACATCTCTAGGACCTATAGGAAGCAGTTTTGTCTTTCAAAACCTTTTACAATGCTTTTTGCCTTGACCATGTCCCATGCTTTCGCTACCAAGAAAGATAGCATCACACGGCGTTCTGCTGTGTCAGCTGGGAAAGGATGGTCGGTATGATAATGCACGTAGAGGTCTCTAAAGTTTAACACACAAAGTATTATTCAAAATTAGTGAGCAAATAAAAATATTAAAAAACTTACTCGATCTTTTTTTTTGAAGGTCCGCATTACGCTGACATCCATTGGCTGACTTAGGGCAGTAACACCCGGTGGGATGTACTGAACCTGTGTCATGCACTCGGTCTCGAGCGTTTCGCGAATGCTTGCCATCTTGTGAGCTTTTGAGACTGTCCAAAAGCAGCATGCGGCACCCGGTGACACTTGACGCCAAATCTAATAATTTAAAAAAGAAAATCCTTAATTAGAAAAAATATATAAATCAATAATTGAGACAAATATACCTTTGAAATCCATTCCTCCATAATTGAATGGTCACACCAGGCTTTTTCTTGTACTGTGTGCTCCACCGACGTGCAACCAAAGGACTGCGATGTAACTTGACTAGCAACTCGTCACCCCGGTTTTCCCGCAACCACAATAAATTGCTTCAACTTTACTCCTGTTGCTGACGCGCACAAAAAAACGCTGCATCGCCCTGTGTTTTCGGCTGCGCCTTGAACGATGTCAATATTGCGTGTTCCACAGTAATCCACTGTTAATTTTCCGGGGTTGTCAATAAAGACAGCCGTCTGGTCCATGTTG
>NW_008648996.1:722842-751276 GCF_000247585.1 Phytophthora nicotianae INRA-310 | reverse complement strand
AATTTGAGAATTTGAGAATTTGAGAATTTCCCAACGGCAACATTTCGTATCATCCCAATATACCAAATGGTCGAGCCAGTAACGTGCCACGTACAACGGGTTCCCATCTCCCATAATAATAGAAGTCGCCGCAACCTCTGCGCGTTTCTCTATATTATTCGGATCCTTGTGCCGAATAATTTCATTCTGCGATTTGCACCGTCAAGTCAAAAACCCCTTCAGATGCTTTCATTCCTACGCGGATATCCGTCGCCTCTCGAGCGCCAAGACAATGAGACCAATCGTGCTCTTCATTTAGCTCGACGATTCGCCAGATCGGTGTCGCTGCATCACAGCCAACGACTCTCAGTCATCGGCCACTGGACGACGCTCCATCGCCGCCACAAAACGATACCCGCCCGTAACTGCGCGTCAAGACGTCGACAAATTTCTAGAACTAGGCGTCAACACGCAGGACAGGAACAGACACTGAGTTCCTCAATTCGTGCATTACAAGCGGACATAGCATCGCTAGAGCGATCTGCGATGCTGAGAGATTCGGCTACGTTACTCTGGCGCACCAACTGCTCCAGCGTGGCGCTGGATCTCACCCGAGAGTATTATCTGCAATTCCAACACGGATACAACTCGAGGGACAGGGACCGTTGCGCCGTGATCGACCAATACATGACCAGCGTCTTTAGCCCTGACATTGTTTGCCGCGATTTTCAAGGTATGCAGGCGTTTATGGACCAGTGGGAAAAATATACGACTTTCCACCAAGGGCTCGAGATCAAGCTACAAGCGATGCGCATCGTGGATAGCGACGATGATCCACTATGTATTGTGACGGTACACGCTAACGCCGAGATGACTGTGACTTTCACGGAGGATACAGTCAAGACCTTATATCCTGCGTTGTTTGACAGATCTCTACACAACCCACAAGACTGTGGAATCGTCGATAAACTCGTTGGCAGCAGAGGTTCGATACCCGTGGAGCTGGTGCTGAATTTCGACGAGCAAGGTCGTGTATTCGCTTTTGAATCGCGGGTAGATCTAGTGGCTACACTGCTCAATGTGCTTCGTAACCCCTCGGACGCGATTCATGTACACCAGTCGTCCAGCATGACGGCTGATGGCCACTGGCAACTAGAACAGAATTCTGAAGAATTAGCGCGGCGAGAACGTATGTTGCCGAGGCAGTTGCTGTAAGCGAGGTACCAGCGTTTCCATATTATAGTAGTCTACCGTATAACTGTTACAGTAACTGGTTATCAGCGTCCATACCAGGACATACTAGATCTGTTTACTATGGGAAAGGCCACATCGACCTCATTACACTCCCTTTTGTGTAAAGATAATAAACGGCACTTTCCTAATTGCAAAAAATAAAAACCGAACAGACACTGTCCGTTATGGTCGGTCCTAATACAGTTATGGCTCAGATCAACGGCAGACAAAGGGCTATCATGACGACCGGTGGCGACGCAACTGGCGTGCCGAAAAGAAAGCCAGATGGATGATCAGAGGAAACGCGAACACTGGTGGATCCGATATTCCAGTGCCTTCGTCATTCCAGTGCCTTCGAGGCTTTTTCGAGCTCGAATCGACCCGCCAACGATGCATGGCGACTCCATCTGAACCGAAAAGTTTGAATGCTAAACACATTATACAGTATCGGTGCGATCGCTATGGACGATACTGTCCAAATAAAGCCAGCAATTTCACTGTCAAGAGATTCAGGATTTTACCAAAAGATCGCCAGCAACTGAACCGACGTCCAGGCAACATAAGCTAAACTTCCAGGCAACAGAAGACACTTCAAGGTGACTAAAGTTGCATTAATGGCTTAAACCTAAAGCAAATATCATTACCAGCAACCGAACCGTTGCGACCGCTAGGAAGGGACCCATTTCTGGACTTTACCTTCCAAGCTCTCCCAACACTCAGAGGTCCTTTGCGTTAATAATGGAGAAGCGTCTCGCGTTCACGGCTAGACACGAATTTACGTCGAGGGTCGTCGTCCCTCTTGCTGGTAAACGCAGCGTTCCTGATGGCTTCGAGACGGAAGTCGAGTCCAAACGACCAGCCATCGACTCCCCGCAGCAACGTCCTGCATCACCCGTTCCAAACAAAAGGAAGCAGCGTAAACCTCCAAACTATCTTCGACACGGTGATCGATGCTGTATCATCAAGCGGGTAGCTGATGGGGAACCACAGGCCGCTCTGGCTCGAGAATTCGGCGTCACCCGTGCCGCAGTGTGTCAAATGTACAAGAACCGAGCCGAGATCCTCTCACGCGAGAACGAAACCGAGCAGCTATCACCATCTCCAGTTGCACCGCCAGCGGCTTTAGTTGGAGAGTCTCGCACCTCGGTTAACCGACCGACGGAGCAGATTTTTCCTAATGGAAAGTCCGAGAGAGTTAATGTACCTGAGCCCCCTACTCTCCAGTCACGGTCGAAGAGAGTGACACTACTTTTGAACACATTGCAAGACGAAAGAACCAATCCGGTCGACTCCCGACGTGCTGCTGCTCGCCTCACCTTGTGCGTTATGTAGCGTTAATTCTTTTTGTGAAAATTGGGTTATCTAACTATGATGCTGATGAGTTAGCATTCTACTTGAAGAAACCCTAGCGTCATATGATCAGCACGTTAGCGACGCCAGTTGTGGTTATAGCAATGCCAAGTTTTGTGCGGTCACGTTAGGTGACGAAAGCACGTCATTCCTAACAGCGTTTTGCCAGATTGATCCTCACGGCTCGACAGGTACGAGCTGCAGGCTAACAGCTTCATTGATGCTGCAATGGACGGGCTAGCTAACACCGAAACGCAGGTCAAATCCACGTCAAAGCAGAACATACCGCTGGCTACACGAACTGGCAGTTGGAATATCTGGATGTTCCAGATAATATCACTGACTTCGAAGTGTTGCTCTTCTCGACCTCTGCAAGCGGTGGGGCGGAATGCAAAGCAATCGAGGTAGGATTCTGGTCGATTCAATGACACGCTTCTGTCTTCGTAGTAATCACAATCGGGTGTTATTTAATTGGTTAGGCTCTGCGAAGAATTGGCGTACTGGAGTGTAGTATCTGTCTGGTTATGGTTGTCTGCTCCTCACACGGTTTCGAGAAGATCTCCGCTCGGTTTCCGGGTACGTCACAAGAGAAACTGTGTAGGTTGTACAATCTCAACCCACTCGTACGGCCGTGTATGTTCAACAGGGATCAAGATAATTTCCGCCGCGATTGGAGATGAGTGGACTTTACAACGAGGTCTCTACCCTCAACATTTTGTTTCGAATTTCCGCTCACGTGTCCCGACTGAATCCAATGTCAGCTAATAGGTGGCTCCTGATGTACCTTGCATATATACATTCAGTGTAGGCAAATGCCCAGCAGAAAGAATCACGCGTGCTATGGTAAAGGGAATGAAACTCAAAGGAAGTCACGCCTATACCCATGTATTATGACCACACTTCTGCGTCGTCGAAGCGTCTCGCCGGATATGAATTCATTGGCTGCATCGTTAAAAGCGTTTAACTATTGATTACCGCTGCCTAATTTAGACCATCGACCTCAAAGTTTCAAGGTCTACCGGGATTATCAAACATGGACGGTCGAAAATGAGTCGAGAGTTGTATGATTAAGGTCTCTATTCAAAATGAAAAGTCGCGTTTCGAGTGATGAAGCTTTGGAATTTGAAAACTATACCAAAGTGACGACGATAGTTTTGGTATAGATTTTAAAAGGCCGACGAAATTTCCTACTGATTTAAAATAGGTGGAAACAAAATCCCTTGCGCTCATACCGGGAGAGCTCACAGGTCCTATTTTGAAAACCCTAAGCGAATTCGCTGAAAAATACACTTTAACGTGGTCTTGTGCTTCAAAAATGCCTCCAATATCCCTGCTACAGTGAAATACATCCGTACAGGGCGGCAGCGACCTGTACCAGCGAAGTTGTAGCAATGTTATGAGCGCAGCGATCGGCTTCGCTGAGCCGATGGCTGCGTCCATAACAGGAAGGTAATGCAAAAACTAGTCGTTAGACGCGGCACTCGCAGCAATTTGAACGAAGGTCATCCAAGCTGAAGGTTTCTTGAAGGTCTTCTAATGTTACTTGTAACCCAGTCGACATTTTTGGATCCCTACAGGTTACTCCATATCCCTACGGTAAAACTGGCGTTGTAGTCACGATTTCGACACGTATACAAACTTCTGCTGCCCGAAAGACAAAAACGGGTTGGTGGCTGTCAACCGTTCTGAGTCGATAGCAGTGCCGATTTCTCACCATCTACAAATTTCGTAAATTATGCAGCCTCTAAACAGATATCTGTTATAATTGTTGCAAACCGCATAAAGAAGCGCTGAAGTTTGAGCACAGCATGTTAGCTGTAGATTGTGCTCACGTACATGAATTCGAAGGATATTTAGGATATCTATCTTCCCCATCGATGTGCTACTGCATGGCGGCGGTCTATGGTGCTACTCCCTGGAGGTTTATGGCGACCCCAACGATGGGAAAGAAGTCAGCATGCTCTATCATTCTTGCTTTGGTTCCTCTCCTTTTTATTCAATCGACTGTGAAGACGTCAGCACGCTGCTCTCGGCTTTAATCATTAAAATTATTTTCGATCAGTTTCTTTCCTAACAAAACTGTAGGTAAGATGTGATGAGAATTGCCACCCTCCGGGTTTTGGAGACTCGAGAGATGCGAAAAGCAATTCGGGTGCTGGAACTGGTAAACAACGCCTGGAGAGTCCTGGGTCATCATAATGACACACTGCCCCAACAGCTTGAAATTAAGGACAAAAAGTAGGACCAAAAGTTAGCGACTCAATACTCAGGATTATGAGGTCTTACTGCCGTGGTCGTATAACACTTCAATAGTTCTATTATGGTCAATTGTCTCGTAGTGTCCACTGTTGTTCAACCAGGCGAAAATATACGACCAAATTCGTCTCTAATAGCAAAGTATCCGTGAGTTTGTCCGTGATATCAGGACTAAAAAACTTATTGTATTTGTTAGCTTGAGTTCATTATGTGGAGCTGACTAAAAATAATCGAGCTCAGTATGTCGAAATTTCGGTAAGTACCAGAAAAAAGATATTTCGATTAGATTTCAAAACTAAAAGTGACCCAGGTCAGGACATGAGCTTTTGCTATGACACGTCGCTTTTTAAGTAACCGCAGTTTGTATTCCTCTAAAGTTGTGGAAGAATAAATGAAGGAATGAAGGTATTCCATCTTAAAAGTAGGTCGTGCTTCGCTAATACTGTATAGATTCGTTAAAGTAGCAGTTTAGACATCGGAGTTGTGTAAGAGTTCAGCGAGTGGGGTCAGGCACTGAATACTATTTCTGGACACAGCAAGGGCCTGTCCAATATGTGAGAGTTGCCGACATCATTGTACTGAACCGTGCCGCAGTGCTACATACGAGTACGTTGCAACATTCCTGCGCAGTTTTCGATGGTATTACTAGGAGGTAATAAGTTGCGAGGTGAAACAAGCTCTCTTGATATAGAAAGCCCGATCATCATCTCGTGTCGCGTCAATAATCAGAGAAATCCGTTGCATCATAGTTGCGGCGTGTAAGCAATCGACAGAAATGATAAATAAGAACGCAACGTTCTTGTGGTGTCAGTTTATCGATCACTTCTCCAGTGTCCTCCTTTAGTGCAGGCCTAGTCCCGCGTCAAAAATGTTCGTACTACATGATCGCTATCGCGTTGTCCGTGAAATCAGTTTGACTATCTACGGATGGATCTATGTCTGTGAAGACATGCGTGGCGAATCGGGATGTGCACCTGAAAGCACCACCATATCGTCTGTTATCATCAAACAAGTTTCTCTGGGGCGTATGGCGAGCTTTATGCAAGATTGTCCAGACGACGGACACGTACCGGACAACGCCCTTGCTGAGAAAGAAGCATGCTCCGGCGCGTTAACTGTGTTTTCTCAAGTGGCAACGGGTCTAGCATTCCTTCACCAACACGGCATCGCGCACCGCGACATCTCTCTTGAAAACATTATGCTACATCGTGGAAGGTGCAAACTTGGTGACTTGGGTCTGGCCACACGTGCACTTCGAATTTGCGGTCGCCATGCTGGGAAGAAATACTACATGGCACCCGAGGTTGTGGCTGGTGATACGTACGACCCGAAAATAGCAGACATTTGGTTCGCCGCTGGTTCCACTGGCATCAGTGTCTGTGAAGTCATTCCGTAGTTTCAAGCAGATAGGTGTGGCTGCAATTCTGCACGAGTGGGGTATGGCAAGGCCTGGGTCGTACAATACTATACACTTGTTGTCAGGCATGCTGGAGATTGATCCTCAGAAGCGGATAACAGTAGCACAAGCAATGGGGCATCCAGCCTTGAGCGAGACGTTTGAGAACGATATCGAGAAAACATGAGGTAACAAGCGCGTCGCAGAGGCAGTAACTTAGATTAAAGCTTATTCTGTAACTGATATAATTTAAAATTCTAACTCGGCCAAGCGCTTCAGCGGTACATGTATAACGAGCTACAGTTTAACGATAGTCAAACAAAAATACTGGCCCAAACGAGTGAAGCCGGGAGAAAAAAAGAAAAAAAGAAAAGAAGAATGAACGAGCCAATCGTAATCGTAAAATCGTCAACATGATCTCTGGTTTACCAGAAACCGGTTTACCGGTCCAAAGTTTACGAACATACACGTCCTAACAGATTGAACAAATATATCCTAATTTCGGTATCCAATCCAAAATTCGGTATGGAATTAAATTCGAGTCTGTATACAAAATTCGGGTCTCGTGTTATTTTTCGCCAGGAACTTAATTTCGATAGTATTTTTCGAATTTAAGCGAGGGAGCTTTTGAGGTCTTCCATTTAAGGACAAGATGGTCAAGCCACATACGTCCGCCGCAAGGAGCTTAGTGAGGCAGCCCCAGGAGGTCCCAATGGACTGCAAGTCATCAGTTACATCCAATGCCGCAGCTATTTGTAGTTTGAGTTGTTGACAAAAGTAAATGCTTAACCAAGTGAGTAAAGAAAAGCTTCATGCGTCGACTATCCGCCGGTGTCGTAGATGGAAGGGAGCAGCTGCCGACTGTGGTCAATGGCGAAGAGCAAAAGGCCAAGACGGTCTTATCAAGACCAGGGAGTTCGTCACTGGACAGGGGTGTGTCCCGTGGAATCCCTGGTAGGAGAAAATCTCGCGCAAATACCAATCGACGAGTGTCGAGTGCGTCCATGACAGCTGTGGTAGAAGAGGAGAAATCTCCTTCCACTACAGCAATACGTCTACGAGCTCTGGCTCTTGCAGTTCGTGCGAGACATTCACTAGGGATCCAGAGACCTGCAGAAAGGAAGTATTTACTACATGCGAGTGAATCTGGTACAGAAGAATCGGGTGTAGATTTACTTATGGAAGGGATCCAAACCAAACTCAAGGACGATGTACCCAGTGGGTTTCTCACTAAAAATGTTAACAACAACCGGACAAATCCTGATCAAGAACTCGAATCAATCAGTGCAGACACTAGCGCTCCTCCAGCTTTACAACCAACAAGGAAACCATCAATGCGTCCAGGCTTAAGGAGTGCCAGTACTATTTCTAAGGCCTCTTTCCAGCGAATAAACTCAATCCGAGGAGATGCCAGCTCCACCATCAGACCGTACGAAGTTAAACCTCGCGATGTTGCCGTGATTTCCAGCCCAATTCACAATTCGGACGCACGACTCACATGTGCTTATTCTCTCTACAAACTCTCGTGTCAAACCGGCTGTGAACTTGCGATCATCGAAGGTGGAGCGATCGCGCAAATTGCCGATTTTAGTGACGCAGACGACTCGAAATTACTGCGATATTCTGCCTCGGTGCTCGTCAATCTTACTACCGATTTATCGGTACTGGAAGACTTTACGTCTAAAGATGGAGTGTCTGCACTACTGGAATTGAGCTGGGCCCCACTTGTAGATGTGAAAGTTGCCTGTATTACTGCACTCTGTCGTTTGTCACAGAGCCGAGCGCGTGCTGCTACGTTGATTCGGCACCAGGCGATCACTGAGATCATGGCAATACTCACTACCCCACACACCCCACTGCAACAACTAGCGGTGACTTGTATTGTGAATTTAATATTCCATGGCCATACTTTTCCAGATCGGGTGTTCATGGGGGACCCTCATGCAGTCCAGAGTCCTCTTGGTCTCCTGAATGTCTTAAGTCAACTGTCCGCTGCCTCTTCCACTTCTCAGTTTGCGATTGAAACGTTATTTAACCTCTCACTGTACCGATCCAGCTGCTTGAGTGCGCTACGTGCAGGTGGAGCGGAGATTCTGTATACTTTAGTCAGTCAACTCTGCAAGTTAGTGGATGGCAGCACCGGTGGAGCTAGTTCCAGATTTATGTTCAATATGGGCGTACAAGCTCCTGGTTGGACCTCTGACTCTGATCTTGGCGTTTGTATGAAATTATTGGGCTTGGCAGCCGACACGCTGGCCAATTTTTCGGCGTTTATCGAGTATCACAGTATGGTGGGGTCTCACGGGATTAAGGCGCTTAGTTTAATGCTGTCCGGTGCTTTACGGGATGTGGGGAACCTGAATACAAGTGTAACAATTGTGGAGAGATTTCGCTGCACGACTGTATCATGTTCTAGATCTCTAGTTAATTTTTCGAGCAATGCTGAACTACGTCGACAAAATTTCACTCCAGATTTGATCTCTGTGGCTACGAAGCTGGCGCTAATGGATCACCAGCGTTATGTGGTAGCTCCAGATGCTCGAATATTACTGCGTAATGCAGTGCGTACGTTAAGCAACTTAAGTTTCGAAGCGACCTGCCGATCGGTAATTATTGCGATCCCGTATGTTCTTACCATGCTCAACGCAATAATTGTGCTTCCAGTTGTGATTACTGACGAAATAGATGACGAAATACCTCGAACAAATGCGTTTAAACAGGGTATTCCGACAGCCGAAACGAAAGAATCGTCGATTCCTTCCCTCGGCGGGATTATGTTGCAGAATTTATCCGATGCTGACCCGGTTTGGTACTTAACTTCGTCGTACTTAACTGCGTTCCCGTGGACTGCCGAAATGTCGGAAGATGTGAAGGAAGACGCGCTGATAACGCTGTTGAATCTCGCACAGGAGGCGACATGTATCATTGAATTACTTCGTACTTTGGATGGGAAACTCTTAGCAGCAGCAGCGGAAAACATGGGGCATTCGAGACGACTCCGATATATTTACGAACTGGTGATTTCAAATCTCCTTTTCGACAGTTATCTGCAGCAAGCTGTGTATGGAGATCAAGCAATACGCGCGTTAGTAAATGGCTTTAACTTCTTTGAGCCTTCCGTGACCAATGTTGATACCAAAATCTCACCATTACACATGCCGAATACTGCACTAAATTCGGAAAAGGAACAGTACCAAACTTTAAATTTGGCATTTGGAGATGATCAAGAACGCTTCCTGGCTTCAATCTTTCACGTCGCTAATGAACTCATGGACAGTGCGAACATTGAGCTCGTAGTATCACTTGTACTGCCGTGTTTACGAACGTATATGGAGCTGACAACGTCGATACCGGCCAATGCTTCTAGCACCCATCCACAGCGTTTGCAGTTACAGAGACAGCTCCCAATTGTATGTTACGCCTCTGCGTCTTTGTTCGCGTTGACACGAGCTGCAACTCAACGCCGAGACAGTCACAAGCATTTCATCCACTCAGAAGAGACCGAAGCGATGCTCATTGCGGTGTCTGCGCTACCATCCGTATCCATTGACGGTAGTACTAAAGGCAGCATTAGTCAGGCTTTCTGTGCAGCTACACTATATCACTTGTGTGCGTCGAGCTCGGCGAACCAGCGTATCATTCAAGGCCTGATTAACTGCTGCAATTCCATCGAGGAATGTCAAGCTTTACTGGCTTGTTCGGCTGCATTTGCCATCACTTCATTCACGGCTGAAGGGTGTCAACAACTTGCCGAGTGTGAGCACTTAGCACGTGCATTCAACCGCCTTGGACGATCCAGTCACGTCGAGTGTCAGCAGTACGCAGCTATAGCAGCCTGTAATGTATCCACCGTCGCGTGTGTGTGGTCCTCGGTGGAACTTAAGGACTTCATTGTGGTAGCTTTACTACGAGCCAATTCCATCCAGACCAAGCAGATCCACGCCAAGACGCTGTCTAATTTATTATCTCATGAAGATTCCAGAGCTAAAATCGTCGAAGATGGAGTTCTCTACGCGCTTATGAAGTTATCGCAGGTTATACTATCAGGTTCAACTGCAGCAGAGGACCGTCGTGGCTCTACAGTGTTGGACACGACAGTGTCATCATCTATGGACGAAGTGTTTAGCATTGGATTACGAGCGCTTTTCAACTTATCCTGCGACCATCAGTATCACAACAAGCTTCTCTCGAACGGAATCATGGCATACCTTTCAGCTGCAGTGGAATTCCAGCAACATACTTCCTTTTCAGGCGGTCGAAACGAGGCTTCAGGCACGTCTTTTCTGTTCAAAGAAGAGTTTAAACCGCAGAAACAACCGCAAAAGCAGTGTGTAGCTGGCCATCTGACTGTGGAGAGTAGACGACTAGCACTTACCATCATCTGTAACTTGACAAGTTACGAGGAAAACCACAAGGAACTCATTCGAGCACAAGTGACTGAGATCATTTACAACTACGCAGATGCAGATATTGAGTCCCGTGTGTCGGCTGCTATGGCGCTGCGGAACTTGAGCTGCTGTCAACCGTGGGTCGAGATGCTGTGTGAACGTAAAATACTGCAATTGCTTATTTTCTGCATGGAATGCGATCACCCAGAAGCTCGTCAATTCGCCGCTGAAGCGCTGGCGAATTGTTCGTTAGTGGTGGATTCTCTGCATCTCTTTGGAGAAATGCAGGTCGTTCGAGCAGTGATAGCGCTACTAGAAGTTACAGCTAATGGAGGGGAGACTGCGTCATCTGCCATTTCCTGTGAAGTCACAAGCTCGGAGACTGTCGACGAATGTGGACACACAAGTGCGAGCACGTATATGGCTGCATTGAAATGTTTGCACAGTATTTCCCACGATGATGCGCTTGCACTACTGGTGATGGAAGAGAGGACTATCTTACGTCTACTACCACTTCTCGAGTATCGAGCGTTGGGCTCTGATGTCGAGGCGTGTGAATTAACGGCCAGTCTCATGCATACCCTTGCCACCAAGCCACAGTGTGCAGAGGCTCTACTACGCCAGCGCACCGTGAGTCTGTGCTCGCTGCTGCATCGACGACATACCACGAATACTGTGATAGCACGTGAGTGTATTCAGGTTTTGATGCTCTTATCTACCCATCAACCTATTCAGCTACAACTCAGTGAAACTCAAGCGGTTCATGTAGCTGTTAGTATTTGTGGAGGTGGAAATGTGTCGAGAAACCTACGACTTCGAGAGTGTGGCGCTGTCACGATCCGAAACCTCACACTCTGTGTCACCGAACATCAAATGCTCTTCTACGACAGGCAAGATCAAAGCGCTAGTGCTTCGAATCAAGTTAAAGATGTACAGACGGACGATGACAATGCATATGACCGAGAAATGCCCGTGAGTTTGATGCTAGAACGACATCTGTTGCATGGTATCAAGTATTTCCAAGAAGAGATTAAGTCTGGCCAAGCTAGTGACCGGATACTGATGGAAGCTAGTGCGGCTATCGCGAATCTGAGCACCATTAAAGTGTTCCGTGTAGCGATGGTGCGTTTGGGCGTGATCTCGACGCTGTTGGACGTGTTAAGTCGTGTAAAGACGAAAGAGCAGGGTACGACGCGCTCCAGGGCGAAGCTGAGACCTAACAACTCGAGTTACAGTCTGTTAGGACGGATCTGCGCTGCTACGTTGCACCGTTTAGTGGTGGAAGAAGAGGCCACAATCGACGCACGCAGTCAGTTAGTCCCGAGCTTATTGTCCACGCTCCGACAAACCGATGAAGATCTGCAACAAGTACGTTATGAGTGCGAGAAGATATCGATTTTTGGGTCCATTGACGAAGGCGTAACCCCGTCTACACAAGGAATTCGACGCTTTTCTCGTCGAAACAGTGCTTTCAGCCAAGTTAATGGTGAGGAGACGACATTCGTCACTGCAAAATGTGTGCGGTATACATGCAGAGAGCAGAAATGGATGGTGTATGTGCTCAAAACCATCCTCTCGTCGCAATCCATGATCCCGCAGCTTGAAAAGAAGCAAATGAGAACTCTAGGGCTGCCTAAACTCTGCTTCCAAGACCTCACGCCGGCCACGACGACTGGAGCTTGTATACCTGCTGCGATCAACGGAAGTAGTAGCAGCAGAAGCACCTGCTCGAATCCTCACAGTGAAGCTGACAATGGCGAGGAACCTGATCGACAGGGATATCTCCTTCCAGTTAACATGGAGAAGCATGTCATTCGGCGAATCAACGGATCGGATGAGATCGTCCCCAGTTCGATAGCTGCCACACTGCCACGCGCGAAAAGTTCAAGTGCTGGGAGTACAAGACCCATTGTTTCTGGGCTTAATTCTGGGAGAAGTAACAGTGCGAATCCACTTCAAACGCCAGCTATTGACCAACAGGGACATGCTAAGAAGTTTAATCGACAGATGCAGCTCTTAAGAAGAAACAACCGCCGCGAGGCCAGCAGCTTGCCACCAGTCTAGAAACATTGTTTTTGAATCGGAATGGAGAAAATTGTTTTGATCAGTTCAGTCTGTCAGTGTCAGGTAGACTTTATTTGGATCACATGCGGACCAATCCAGCTCGGAGTATTTTTATGGGGGTTGCTGCCCCAGATCCCCGCAATAGAAACCGAGTCCGTTCGCTGGTGATGATGAAAAGTGGCCTCTTTCACTCTCCTTTTTCTATAGAAGCCTTATATGCATGAAGACTCGAGACGATGCCTTATGCCTTTCTGTGGAAATATATCACCCATTTGGGCTCTGAGGTTCCGTCTTTGTATTGAAATTCCGTATGGCAGTGGGTACTTGACAATTCATATCAAAGATCTTGTTATCGTTGCGTGAAGATAAAAACTTGGTCACTTGAAGCTGCGATGTTGCGGGCTTTTTCCATAAAGTCGCAAATACGTTGTTGAGCAATTGTTGTAGGTTTTCAAGAAGCGTTCCATTTGTTCGTATGGTGCTTATTGGCTCAGTCGTTTCTGCAATCTAGAATCGAGGGTTACTATTCGTAAGAGGGTACTTTTCGAGCTGAATTCTTTGCAATAGCTTGCTGTATAGTATACACGGCCCAATCAATCTGTGATCCTTAGTATAGCAAGTGTTGTTGCAGTCCAGATATGCCAAATGTTCTGGGTTGGTCCATCGTCCTATGGGTCCGTTCGCTAGTGAGCTCGTCGCTGGGCCTCAGCAAATACCGCGAGGTCCTACTTCGCGCTCACTACTTCCATACAAAAATCAAGTCAATGTAGTTGACCATTTTTGTATTGACCCGCATAGATTCATAGCACGTACTAATATAATTCGCAGTGTAATAGGCTACGAAAAACCATTAATGTCCCAGACTGGAGCTCACATTCCACAGCCTTAACATCCGAAAATGGGTGGAAGAATATAAATTCATACCGTACCACAAAATGTGACAGCTATATTGTGTTGTTAGTAGATTAGCGTTTGCGGGTTGCTGTGAGCTACTTACAAAAGAGTCCTCGATGAGCCCACAGGGTGCGGTACCATTTGCTCCGCTACTGGTTTGCGCGCCTGCGTATAATTGCTGCATCTCTAAGCTTGTCAAAAAGCTTGTACTCCGGAGTGTAAGTATTGTAGAGCGGGCTATTACGGTTCATCGACATCCACTGATTCTTTTCCTTGTCGAGCCTTAGCCATTTCTTCATCTGATCATGAGTAATACCTTTCTTCTGTAAATTCTCCACAGCGTCGTCAAGGTTTGTGGAGCGCGCTTGTTGTTTCACATATTCCACAAGCTTCTTGGTCTCAATTTTCTTGGCAGATACGATTTCCTTGCTCTTAAGCCAGGCCGATGCTTTATTGGCCAGCCTATTGCGTAGCGTGTCGATCGCTCCCCTCTCTTCATCAATCACCTCATTCATCTTTTATCTGCTCGAAGCATTCGTCGATCGGTTGAATATATCGGAGAATTGGGGGGTTGTTGTCTGACAGTGAAACCTGAGACTAAGTCGATTCAGGCGAGTAGGGCGAACTGTAGTGTTTCCCGGGGTCCGAAAACCAACAAACTCCAACACAGCGATGCGGGGGCCAACCCGCACGGAAGTAGTAGCCGAATATATTGATGTGTTGGTGTCTTGGAAGATTGGAAAGTGAGCTCCTTGGGAGACCGTGAGTCTGATGGTAACCAGCTCGTGCTCACCAAGTGAACCCGAAGAGAGAGAGGCAGACCGTAGTGGACAGACTGCTGGTAATGTACATGAAACCGCACCAAGGGAAACATGCAGTTGGGCTTACTAAATCCTAGTACAGCTCGGGAAAGCAATCCTTGCCATCTGAGCCAACAAAGCTGCACCCATTGTCTACGGCTCGTTGCCGTCAGACACATTCGGGTCCACCTGTGATCTTCAGCTGGACATCACTCGGTTGCGGAGCCTGCCGCTCTGCACCTGATCTGGATGTTCGTCTACAAGCTCAGAGTTCCACTGTGGTGATACCAAGCTGGAAGCCCGGAATCCACTACACAGCCCCCAAAGCTTGGTTCACCACTCTTCTCAGTCGGTCACCGACAACAGCATTTCTAGCTGCGCTGGCCATGGTTCCTGCGACGGCGAGTAGAGCGGCTCGAAGTGCTGCGAGGAGCTGGCCGTGCACCTGCAGCTACGGTATGTGACCGTGTTCGCCGGCCTGCAGGACGTCGAGAGGTCTGGTTCTCCTCAGTCCCAGTCGCGGCCTGCTGCGAATATGTTCCTGTACGAAGATCGTCATCTCCGCCGGGGTTGTCGTCATCCTGCTGAGCATCGCGCTCCGCTGCAGGTTGACGTCGTCGTTTCTTTCCTGTGTACCGACGTCTTGTCGGCCGCGCACCTTGCTGCGGTGTACGCGTGTCACCATTACTTGAATTGGTGGATCCAGCCCGCCGCTGATCTCCACCTGATTGCAGTGTCTGCCAGCATTCTTGAAGTTGCTGATCACCAGACTGCTGCACGTAATTGTCCACCAGGACGCGAATTTCTTTGCCGAGACTGGTCAGCGGCTCGTACGAATCCTCAATTGATTGTAAGCCTTTCCAACCAACCTGAATCTCGAAGTCCTTGATATTATCGTTCCAACGATGATCCTTGAGTTCATCAACGGCTAGTAAGATTCCTTGAGCCGATATGTGTTCCAGTAGCTCGTCTGTCACCTCCAGGCTGTCGTCAGAATACATCTTGAGCCTTGAGGCGTGTACGTCGGACTCATCACCAGTTACTAGATGCCGAACTCGAAATGAATGGGTGTCGGCGTGCACCACGCGATACGGCCCAACCCAGGTAACCTGTAGCTTGTTCCCGTGTTTCTCATCCACTCGAGATCGGAGAACATAGTCGCCTACAGTGAAATTCACCAAATTTTCACAGCGCTCACGCTTCTTGTTTAGTAGACGTGCTTCAGTCGCTGGTCTTCAACAGCGCTGTGCATGCCTTGGACACTTCCACGGAGTTCTGCGAGATAACCGTCAATCTCCTCAGAGTCAGGGATGGTCTGCAAGCTGTTCTTGTCAGGCCGATAGAATTCTCGCAGAGGAGTCGGGTTCTGCAGTCCAGTGAAAAGCTCCAACGATGAGTGATTGCCGAGAGAAGGCAAAGCAGTATGGTTCAAATTTGCTTGTACCATCGGAACCAAATAGACCCAGTCCTTCTGGCTCACCTTGTACGTCAAAATCATCGCGCGAATGACCTGAAGAATATCACGATTCACTCTCTCTACGGATCCATTGATCCATGGACTGTAAGCTGGTGTGAAAGTTTGCTGCGTGCGTAATCTGCGACTGAGCTCCGCCATAAGTTCATTTTTGAAGTGGGTCCCTTGATCGGACACCCAGCTCGGAGGAATTCCAAACCATGAATGCCACGATAAAAGTGCCTCAGTTGCGACTCTGCTGTCCGCTGCATCCGCTACCACAAGTTCGCAATAGTGAGTAGCGTGATCCTTGAGAACAAGTATATACTGGCTGGCTCCATAGCTTGGTCCCATCGTAAGAAAATCAAAATGAAGAGCCCCGTTCCGAACACTGCAATCAATTGCTTCACCCCAAGGCCTTGGGATGATTTTCCCCCTCGACAATGCAGACATAGCAAACAGTCGTTCACAAACTTCTTCACAATGTCCGCGAGGTTGTCGATCCCAAAGAGTTTACGGAGGTGAGCGATCATGGCCTGCTGGCCTCGGTGGCCTTGGGCTCCACAATGCGCAACAATACACAGGCGTTGTATCAGCTCAGTTGCTTCCGAGGGCACCCAAATTCGTCCGTCCACCGTGATCGTTCCGTCTTCTGCTGTCACCGCTTCCGTTGGCGGGTGATGTTCCGCTTGGACTGCAATGAGTTCATCCAATGTCGGCCAAACAAAACCAGCATCGTCCAGAGGTCGTAGCCTTGGTCGTGTTGGTGCTGGGCGTTGGCGCAAAGCTCTGATCCGCTTCACTGTCACCACTGGAGCGTGATTCCCAGCCCATCTAGAGATCATGTCGGCCCATACGTTGTCAGGGCCCGGCACGTGTTACACAATATATCGGAAGTTCATCAACTTCATTGCCCATCTGAGAAGCTTGCCCTTGATATGTTTCTTGACACTCTCATGCGGCGCGAAAACATGAATCAAATTCCTGCGGTCGCAGAACAGGCGGAATGGCTGCGGACGTAGTAGCAAGTAGTCCATCTTCTCACAAGCCAGCACTATGGGCAGGGCTTCCTTCTCGATGACAGTCCAGTTCAACTGGCTGCCAGTGAAGGTCCCGCTCATGCACTGGATGAGTCGGTGATGTTGGTCCGTGGCTGGTCGCTTCGGATCGTACTCCTTGACTTGAGTCACGATTGCGGCCCATCCCACGTCTGATGCATCTGTAAATAGGCACGTCGTCGCGCTATCATCAGGAAAGTTCAATGTAGCGGACGTCGCCAACAGTTCTTTCACATTGTCGAAAGCTTGGCGCTCTTCCTTGTTCAACTCGATCTCAATCCCTGCTGCAGCGCGCCGTGTGCGCTTGGTACTAGCGAGGGCTTTATCAAGACGTTGTTGAAGGGGAGCAACTTGTCGCGCAAAGTCTACCAGACTTTCACGCATCCAATTGATGGCGCAAACGAACTGCTGCAGTTCGCCAGCGGTTGTCGGATAAGGTAGTGATCGAAGAGTGTCGATCCGTCCTGGATCGTGTCGAATTCCTTCGTGGTTGATCAGTCGACCACACCACTTGACCTCAGTTTGATAGAGACTTGATTTCTTCGCGCTTAGTTTGAGGCCGAATTGATTCAGCAACGCGAAAAGCTCAGCGAGTTTCTCCAAATACACCTCGATGTCCTTGGCGTACAGGAGGAGATCATCGATCCAGATTAGTAGATGCTCATACAGCAAACTGGCAAAACACTCTTCCATAGTCTTTTGGAAGTGAATCGCAGCATCCGCGCAACCTTGTGGTATGTAAAAATCTTCTCGTCGGTCATGTAGGACATGAACTCTTGGCAGAGCTCTGCCAAAGGCAACTGCCCGAAACCTTTAAGAAAATCAAAGAGTCCAAAGTGCTTCATGTCACGTGCATTTTCCAAAACTAACGAGAGAATCGGCATTACTGCCGCCATGACTTCAGTCTGCTCATTCCTTGCTCTGTAGTCAGTCGTTTGCCGCAAGTCCATAATGTCGGAAGACTTCTTGACTGGAAGAACAGGGCTCGCCCATTGACTCTTGGGGTTCTCATATACGAGTCCTAATTCCACAAGACGAGCATTGAAATCATGTAAAAACCTTCGGATGTGTGGAGGATACTTGCGGGGCTTACATTTTGTAGGACGAGCCCCATCCTTCAGTCGCACTTCCAGCGGTGGCACGTTGGCTGGAGGGTCATCACGAAGCTCCAAACGCCATACGTCGTAAGCATGCACAATGGTGCGTAGTTGCTCCACGTGTTCCAACGGGAATCCGTTCTCCACCGCACGATTAACCAGACGCTCCACAGCAGCGAAAATATCTTAGTCTCCACTTGGTTCAGAGTTATCTAATTTCACAGGCATGTCATCTGCTTCCAGGTCGATCGGGTCGCCACTTGTCTCGTCATCCACGCGCATTGCTAGCTGCTGGAGCTGACGATTGACGTCAATCCCCAACGCAGTGAGCAAGTCGTTTCCAACGATGAACTCCCCGTCGTCAATGTCGACCACAAGCACATCCACAGCTTCCATCGGCTCCACGGGGCCGACAGCAGTGTGGATCATCACATGTAGCTTGGCCTTCCACTTGGCCGTAACTGTTGTCGAACCAAAGGTCTGGTTCAGTACAGGAACTTCCAGCTCCTCAGCCTCCACACTTGGGTCCAAATCTTCAGCTGTTCCCAGTGTGAGTGTCCGATGACGGTATAGTCAGATCCACTGTCGGGGCAGTACGGGAGCTCCAGCTTCCCATTAAAAATCACCACGCGATCAGTAGGGGGTAGTAGCTCACCAAGTCGTTTCAACTTTGCCTTCTTGTTCCCGCCACGGTTGTCACGCATCTTTTTCCACAGCTCTTCTTTCTCCTGCCGAGAAGCTTGAGGACAGTCGCGCAGCCAATGCATCTCCTGGCACTTCGGGCACGGAGCAGGCGGGGGTTTCGACGAGTTCGAAGTCGATGACTTCGGCTTGGGGTCGGCTGGGTTCCGACTGGTCGGCTCGGCGTCCTTGTTGTTGGTCGGGGCCGCCGTCTTTTGGAGTCCCAGCGCTTCTTCGCCTTGCCAGGTTGGTTGGTCTTGAGCTTCTCCTTATCTTGGCCAGTTGCGTCTCGCTTCTCACGTTTCATCCGCTCATGCTGACGCTCCAACTCATTCGCCTTCTCCAAAATGAGACGAAACAGAGCCCTTGGGTCCTTGGCAGCATCCATATGGGTGAAACGAACGCACTGCTTTACTTCTTGCTTCAGCGACTTGGGTAGCAGGTTTGCGATCAACCTCTTGCACTTCTCCTTCGTGCCGTTGGGGCCACTGAAACAGTCCGTAAGTCCGTTGTCGTCCACGATGGTGTTGAACATCATGTAGTAGTCCATAAGACGAGCATTCACATCACTCTCGCGTAGGTTGATGCGTAGCCCTCGCTTGAACAGCTCCTTGATGTCGGGCAACGTGTCATTCTTGATGCTACTGACGATGTGGTCAATCTCAGCAGTCAGCATGTCCGTCCTCGGTGGCGTCAGCTGTAGCCACGTTGAGTTGCAGCTCACAGAACACGTCGAGTAGTTGAGGCTGGAAAGAGTCTCGGACTGACTGCACCACCGCAGCGTAGTCTTCTCCAGTGACACGGCAGCGAGCTTGCATCTTCGCCTCGTAGTCACGTCGATCCCTCTTCCATTTCACGAGCGCCTCATGGGAGACTGACTCGATCATGGGAGGCAGAACAGGAGTGAACAGTGGGACGGTCCCCATGGGTCCATCAGTTCCAGCAGCGCGCACCATGATGGCTCACAACTGGATCTTGAGGGTACACCGACGATTGTCAAGTCAGGAAATCGGTGTGTCGAAATGGCTTCGGTTCCACTGTAAGTCGTTGTCGGACGTGCCGGCAGCGTCGAGCAGTGGTAATTCCACCAAAGATCTTTGTAGTGTTTCCCGGGGTCCGAAAACCAACAAACTCCAACACAGCGATGCGGGGGCCAACCCGCACGGAAGTAGTAGCCGAATATATTGATGTGTTGGTGTCTTGGAAGATTGGAAAGTGAGCTCCTTGGGAGACCGTGAGTCTGATGGTAACCAGCTCGTGCTCACCAAGTGAACCCGAAGAGAGAGAGGCAGACCGTAGTGGACAGACTGCTGGTAATGTACATGAAACCGCACCAAGGGAAACATGCAGTTGGGCTTACTAAATCCTAGTACAGCTCGGGAAAGCAATCCTTGCGATCCGAGCCAACAAATCTGCACCCATTGTCTACGGCTCGTTGCCGTCAGACACATTCGGGTCCACCTGTGATCTTCAGCTGGACATCACTCGGTTGCGGAGCCCGCCGCTCTGCACCTGATCTGGATGTTCGTCTACAAGCTCAGAGTTCCACTGTGGTGATACCAAGCTGGAAGCCCGGAATCCACTACACGAACACAGCTAGCAGCAGGGGGTGGTGGATACCCATCGTTGGCTACACTTGGTCTCGGGGCTGTTGGCTGAACGCGGTATCGGGGAAAAATGTAAAATGAATATTTTGCCACGGCAAAAGACAAAAATGCAATAGTGGTATTTAATACCAATCTGCGCGTAAACCTTGCCGGAATCAACTTGTATTACCAGTAGCATATGATCTGTCTGGTGCACAGCCAACAAAATAATAAACAAAAGCACTGCGTGTAAAGAGACTTAAATATAGGGGGGGGGGGGGGGGAGTTTGATGGGGTAATGTAGAGAATCTTTCATATTTGCCAGCAGGTGAATGAAACACCTTCCTTCTGGGGTCCATTGAGCTAGGCAAGCTGTTACGTATTTCTATAATCCAGAGTGAACAGTCTACCTGGTTGTGTTATCACCGCGTTCGCATGAGTGAGGTTTTCGAGGGCATTCAAGTAAAGAACGCTATTTACAAATAACGGTTAGTAAGTAAGCGACCATGCGTCTATGTATTATATTCGATATATCCACTATCGTGTGCAGTAAACCTCCTCGGCAAGAACAATCGTCGAACTAAAATAAATGCAAACAGAATAACATTTGTGCTGGCTAACATGAAATGCAGTATCTAGGACGGATAAACATCCGTTGCTACTAGTAACTTCATGGAGGCAGAAGTCCCAGCGGACAGGCCGACGCTTCGATTCCTCATCTGGGCGGGGTATTCAACGAGGAGATGTCCAAGTTTCGATAGGCGCCGCCACTTCAAGCTTTGAGTACCTTGAAGTTCAAGGTATTGTGTGCGTGTGGCTGCTCAGCGATCTTGGAGACGCACGGGTTACTTCCCGCAGCACGACGCGGATAAGGACACTCTAGGTTATACAGTCTATACTAGAGATACCAATGCTTTTGAACCTGATGGATTTACAAACTAGATCAACTAGACATGGAGAGAAAGATACAAGGAACTTTCTATCTAATTAACCGATGTTAGTAGCTTCCTGTGGAGAACAATTTCCTTCCTTAGCTTAGATTACAGCGATGTACCATGCCGCAACCTAGATGATCTCCCCACTCCTTCTATTACTCGTTCTTGTCTCTTTCCTCTATCTCTCTTAGTCACGATCATCATTAAGAAGTATACCCTTATTATTATGCTTCAAATTTTGACTACCGGGACTACGAGATATCATATATTTTTAAGTTCTAACAGGCGTTTTTGCATGTTCAGTTTAGCTGTGTTTTCCGATAAATTGCGCAGGAGCAGCACTGAACCCCTTACATCTCGAGAATACCGCCCGAAAAGAATTAAATACTTAAGTAGGCATTTCGCAATCGATCAAGACCGATGTGAACACAAAGCCTATCTTTTATGCGACCTGGTGAGCTCATAAACTGCAGAAGCGAGTCTATTCCTATCGCCACGGTTTTAAATCATGACAGTTTCTCCTTTTTGCGGCTTTCTAGCATCGGGACCCACTTCGTATGCTGCATGTTTCGCCATGGAGGGAAGTCGTGAGAAGCCCAACAAGTCCCTGTCGAGCTGGAATAATGCTGAGTCAGTGAATCCAGATCGCCCGTTTTCGGCTATGGGCAGTGCAGTGTTTCATTTGGATTCATCAGCACCACAGATGACATCACCGAGCTCTTCGCACCGTCATCCCCCGTCGACTGCAGGGGCTGTGCCTAACAGAAGTACTGGAGGTGTAATAGAGGGTGAATTTGACGTGAGAAAGTTCCTGCTGGATCAGAAAAGCTCTCAACCTTTTCACAAAAGTTCACTATTCCGTGTGTCTACGTTTGCTAAGCAAGTGGCGTCAATGGAGCCTGAATCATCGAATCAAAGTACGCGCTCGAAGCTTAAGAGAGTCGTACTGCCTCGGATGGAATTAGGATCTTCTAAATCTACGGGGAATCTACCTGGTACTAAACCAAGATCTCGAACATCCAGAAACCAGTCGGATTGCGAAGATAATCCCTCGATTTCGCACTATTATTCCATTGAGAAGATGTCGGCGAGCTGCTTCCACGCGACACAGAACAAGAACAAGACGTGGCTGTTTCTACCAGGTTCAGACGAGCGATCTAAGACTAGCAAAGGAGGGGGTAAAAGCAGCATTACCGGCGTCGATAGGCCGTCCAGGAGAGTTGATGTATTGGACTTGGAGAGATGTTTTGATACGGCTATCCAGTTTGCAAGCAAGAACAAACACATGGACGTCGCTTGTGAAGAAAAACTGTCCATGCTTGATCAGGATTTCATGGCTATTTACGCTCGAATCATCCAGCGATACGGCTCAGCAGCATCCAGCGAAAGCTCGAGTGACAGTCGCAAAATTCTGACCAAATTACTTTTTGAGCAAAAATGGTCCGATGTGGTCATAGGCGAATTGGAGTCTATGCTCACGGTCTCTTTCCTGGAGCAGGGTGTGGTTCTTCGCAAGGCTCGTATATTGTATGCTAACGCGTTTTTCCAGCTGGAAAATCTCTACAAATCTCAATGGCAGGACCTCATTCAAGAGAAGGAAGAGGTGGAATATCTTCGAGAAGAAGTTCGCAGATCGGATGAACACCACAAGCAAGACGCTCAAAGTATGAAGGAGCGATACGAGACGGAAATTGACAAGTTAAAGACTACTTTTGAGAGCGAAAAGAGTGATATGGAGCGGCGATTGGCCGACTCGAAGGAGCAAATAACGAAAATGGGTGATGCAATGAAGACGCTAAATGCGATTTTTAGACAAATGCGCGAAGATACGGAGAAGGTGAAAGCTGTGGAGCTGCGTGAGAATTACGGCAGACTCGAGCACAAATACGAACAGTGTCGAGAGGAGATTGAACAATTGCGTCCAGTGATTCAGGAAAAGCAGCAACTTCAGAGTAAATTTGACGAACTTAGTCGAGATCGAGATGCACTCAAAGACCAAATCACAGAATTGACGAATTTAGTACATACGAAAGACACCGTAATTGCGTCTCTAATGGAGCAGCAAAGCAACCTAATTGCAGCCCAAGAGCTCAAAGCTGCTCGAGAAGAGGAAATGCGCCGACAAGCAGAAGAAGAAAAAGAAGACGAGCGAGATGGCGCACTAACTATAACGAGAGACTCTAACGGTCCAGCTACTGGAGTCTGCGTTCGATGTAAGCAAGATTTACGGACAATATCTGCAAATGAAGGGAAGGCGGATGGAAATAAAGGACCAGAAAGCACTAATTCTCCGGTGACTAACGAGACTGAAGCTTTTAAGATCCCAAAGAAGAGGCGTATTCAATGTCTGTACTTCCGTATTTTACTACCAAATCTCGGTGGTCGTCGACCACAACGTGAGATTTCCTGGACGCTCAGCTGCATGAGATCCATCCTGTTCGCCAAACAAATCGACGATTCTATGTGTAAACGCACGGCTGGATTGTTCCCGCTGCGTATTCGCATGCCTGAGTTTGTATACGCGTGGTTTGCACCGTGGAAATCCTTGAAAGAAGAAAAATCTATTGCCGGAGTTGAGAGTTTAGATGGAGACGCAGAGGCAGACATTATCGACGATCCAAATGACCCAGACGCATCGCAACAGCAACATATTCAAGCCAACGAAGACCGTTGGTGTCTGTACTACGGCGTGCGATCATTAGTACAGCAGGGATATTTGGAGGCAAAACTGTTTTTGTCACTTCTTGACGAGAAATTTGGGGAAGATGAACAAGTTTTCATGCTGCATTGCTATCGAGTACTGGACGTATTACTCGAAGGTCGTATGAATTGGGGTCCATTGCGTGATAAATTGTCGTACGAAGTGTTTGCTCGAGAATATGCCGCTCTCATTGGTGATAGTTCTGCAACTGCTGAGACTTCAGTGCCGCCTCGGATGCGAGTTCCGAAGACTATTTGGATCTCTCGGTATCATGCCTCGCTTGCTACTAGTGTAGTCCTCTCCAAAGCCACAGAAACTGAGCGAGAAGCACTTGATAATAAGATTTTAGAGTACGTGGTTACAAACGTCCCTGAAGACGAGAGGCCTGAAATTTACCTGGAACCGAAGATTCAATCAGAAGAAGCGAATACGCAGAAGCGACCCAAATCTGGTCGATGTGGGGAAATAAATGACGAAACCATCGATGGTAATTTACAAGAGCCGCTACACTTTGTGGATGCGAATCTGTGGGTGGAGCTCATGATGCTTGAGTACAAGGAAGAGCAAGCTCATCGTCGAGCTGCTATTCGTCTAATGTTCCAGACAGCGACATCGGCGGCAGCAGCAGCGTCCGATTCAGTAGCGGAGATGTCGTTGTCAGCGATGTTGGGTATAAATTACGCATCGATGGACATGGAGCAGTTCCGGGCAATGGTCCACACCCTAAACGACGAGATCCCGTCGTTTATGGTAGCCACTTTATTTCGAAACGCGTATACTCGAGGTAATGGTACAGTCAACTTCGATTCATTTATGGACGCAGCAGAGGCGGCTCAATTCTTCTCGACGTGCATGCGACTCGAGAGTCCCAGCTCCGTTGTTTCGAGAATATTTGGCCACCCGTTCTCTCGTTCTCCTGTGCTGATGACGCCAAGTTCTCGAGCTGCATTTATTGTGAGCAGATTTTTCGCAATTTTAGGTAATGACATCAGCAGCACAATTGAGCAATTGCCCCTCTGGACCCGCAGTATGACCGACTCGCTTGCGTATGAGATTTCGTCAACACTGCTTGAAGGTGGCTATAGTGACGGAATTCGGCTACTGACGTTGTTCCAGAGACTTATCGACAACCTTGGTGTGGCAAAGTTAATACGACGAGAAACTACTGGTTGTCTGTTTAGCTCCAGCGATTTGCACAACATTGAGAAGGCTTTGACCGGGTTGCTGGACTTCGCTCGCCAGCGAGAAAAATCATCGTATGTATACTAACTTGAATGGTTTTCCAGGCTGTAAAATGCTAACTTTTTGTGTTATTGTCATTGATTAGTGTGGAGCTATTGATCGATGCTGTTAGGCAGAAATTGAGTGTGAGGCGAGTACAAATGAAGTTCCGCAGGCGGTTGAAGCAGGATCAGGGTGCGCCATTAGTGATGCGAACGCTAATGCACCGACGTTACGGTAGTGGCCCTCTAAATTACAGACAGCGGAGAGCAGAACGGCCGGTGATCTGGTTACGACTGGTAATTTCGTTAATTTTGCGTCAGTCGATGCAGTCCACACACATATCTGTTGTCCTAGGAGAGCTGAGCAGTATCAGTGGTGCATTTCATGCTGGACGATCGTCACCACTTCAGTTAACCGTCTCAAGTTCTCTAAATGGAGGGATCGGCCCCACGCCCAAACCAGTTTTCGTTGAGCTTATTTACGACTTTTTTCTAGAGAGACTCGGTGCTCGTTGTGAAGCTGAACGAATGATTCACGATGTGTTCGCAAATTGCAGGTCTCTCGTACGGACGGATTCTCTGGCTTTGCTGTTTAGTCACCTCTGTTGCATGAGTAACTCGTGTCCCGAGGATAGACTACTGGGCCAAAACGAAGCATTAGCCTTCCTACACGCAATTTTTCGTTGTGGACTGCACAGCTTTCGAATCATCAACCCCAGCGGTGAACTCCAAAGCGATGCAGACACTTCTCCAGAGGTTGACCAGACCGATTTTGTGGCGATTGATGTGGTGGAAAACATTCTACAGACAGCGTTCTCGAAGCTTAGTGCCGATCAAAAATCGCGGCTGAAAGGACGGATTACTGACGCTGCTACGGATATAAAGTCATCCGAAATGGAGGCCAATGTTTTCCTCGTTTTGGCACTCAATGAATGGAGACGTTATATACTTTACCGACTGAACGAAATCCGAGTGACTTGCTGTGAAGTTGAAGCGGAACTGGTCCACTTTGAAGAGTTATTGCAGCTAGAAACGCTGACGACTATATTGCAGAAGACAGATATCACGTTTACTTCCGAAGATCTCTGTATCATCTTGCGTCGACTGTATATCACGGAGAAGACTCTAACAAAGTCGAGCGACAATGATGGTGGAGATACTACCAGTTTGGCATTGAAACCTGATCCCATGAGCGATCGCATAGCTGCTGCGTGCTACCCTCTTATCGCGAAGGAGGCGATGAGTGGACTTCAGAAACTGGCACCAAGACGCTTCGAAATCAAACCCAGTCCTTTGCAGAGCTACGAGTTCCTAGTCAGTACGTGGGAAGATTACCAGGAAACCTGTCGAGAATTGCTGGATGAACTGCGTGAGACCGGTAAAAATAAAGATATCCACGCCACGGTGCAGCATCCTTCTCCAATGGTAATTGGGGATGGAGACGGTGGAGGTCTGCATTATTTGAGCTCGTCCAACACGGTGTCCAGTCAAGATGCGGATCAACTCGAGATTGTGCACGTACGTTTCCTCGAAAGGCTTCAACAACTCACAGAAGTATTCGACAACAACGCGCAGGAGAAAAACTCTCATCGCGACGTATCGCTGCACTTGATAGATGCGCAAGTGAACGAGACGTGGAAGATTTTCCGACAAATGTTTGTCGGATTCGTAAAACTGCAAGCTGCAGCAGGTCTTGGAGACGGGCCCTTGCCTGATCAGTGGGATCGTCACAGCGAATAGAATTTTTCCTTTTCAAAAACAACAAAAACAAACAAGTGAATGTAAAGGTAGTAAACATACAGGCAATATACTTGTAGGATGGACATTGCATCGTAATCAATGGTGTTGGCTGCTATTGCTTATTTAATCGCTACAAGCTAGTATGTATCACTTGGAGTGTGCATATACAATCTGCAATACTTAACTCGGTGTCGGAGTTGGCGTCGGGCTCGTGAGCTTGGTCATTTCGACTGAATACCAACTTGGTGTGGCGCCGGCGCAAAGATAAAGTTTTGTCTTATCGAACCATAGATCACCCGCCTTGCACACGGTGTCGTATGCCGGTGATGTTTCACTACTGGCAATGCTAAGCGTCTTGCTGGGCAGCGTCACTTGAGAGGAGACGCCAGAAAAATCAACAGCGGCGCCTTTGAAATTCGTTTTCAATCCCGAAAAGGAGACCTCTGTTGCACTCAAGAAATCAACTGCAGCTCCTTTGAAATTCACTTGATCTGAAGAGAAGCCAACGGTTGTTGGCGTTGATGAGCCGGCAGGAGCGCTCAAAAAGTCAGTACTCGCCATTGAGACTTTCGTGCTGTCGGAGAAGCCTACACTGGGTCCTGAGAAAGCTACTGTCGTGGCGGACGAGAACTCAACACGCTGTCCAGAAAAGCTTACTTGGGCTCCCGACAAAGTAACGATAGGGGCAGGCACAAGCAGCTTTGGTGTTGAAATCGTCAAAGAAGTGGCGCCTGTGTGCTTAATACTTGCCTCCTCGCTTCGTAAATTGAGTGGTCCTAACAAGCTCGTCTCTCCGCTGCTAACAGAAACCTCCAGCACAGTCCCAGTCGCACTGGTAACAGCAAAGTTATCGTGTTGAACGGTAAGAGGTCCACCAGCAACATTCACGAACTTTCCTGTTAACGTCACAGTGTCTGTCGCCTTGACATCCACGTTCGACTTCGAGTTCAGACTCATGGTCAGCACATTATCAACCTTAAACGTATTCTTCGCCAACGACAGGAGAGGTGTTCCACTCGGGAACTCCACTCGGAAGGCTCCATGCGTTGCGTCGGTCGATCCAGCACCAGGAGTCGCAACGATAGACCCGCCCGCACCATTGGTGGCAGCAGTCGTCCCGGCTTTCAGTTTGATTTCACCACCAGTTCCTCCTTCGAGCCCAGAATTACCAACAGTAACCTCGAAATTGCCCGACGTGCCACCGCTAGCTGTACCTGTGGAGAGTGAAATCTTGCCGCTGTTGCCGGTACCGGTACTCACGCCACTTACAAATTCGAGATTGCCCGTATTGGAATTGGTCTTGGCAGTAGCAGACTGGATCATGACAGATCCGCTGTTACCGCCTTCATTGGTGCCACTACCGATCCGAACACCACCGCCACTGGCCGAACTACTATTGCCAGCACCTCCGGTAATGGTCACATCCGCTCCTGTCGTTCCACCGCCGCCGACTACAGACACAGCACCACCTGTGCTTGATGAAGAACCGCCTCCTCCAGTAATACTAACACCACCGCCTGTGGTTCCACCGCCACCGACCACAGTCACAACGCCACCCGTCCCGGTGGACAGTGAGCTTGCACCCGCCGCCACTCTGATA
>NW_008648996.1:714591-717530 GCF_000247585.1 Phytophthora nicotianae INRA-310 | reverse complement strand
CCGCCACCACCTACTACAGACACCGCACCACCTGTGGTAGTCGTACCAGTGCCAGCACCTCCGGCAATGCTAACGCCACCTCCTGTAGATGCACCGCCGCCGGCTACGGACACTGCACCACCCGTTCCAGTGGCTACTGAGCTCGCACCTGCTGCCACTTTGATATCGCCGCCTATATGAGGAGATGAACCAGCATCAAGTAGCAGAGATCCCCCGTGTGATCCTATATCTGAAGTTGAACCAGCCGAAATGTGAGCATTTCCTCCTGTTCCGACATCTCCTGCCCCAACAGCAACTAGAATAGAGCCACCACTTCCCCCCGTCGACGGCGAAGTCTCAAGTGTTATGTCTCCTGAGCATGCCCCATCAGCTGAGCCTGTGGAAAGATGAATGTGCCCTGATTCACCATTTTTGGCCGCACCGCTAGAAAGAGTAATAGCCCCTGAAGGACCAGCGCTTCCGGCACCAGAACCGATATCAACTGATCCAGACGAAGCGTGAGTAGCAACACCATCTGACGAGTGTAGTCGCAGCGACCCTGAAGTAGTACCTTGCTTGCTTTGTCCAGTTTCCATGTTTATATCTCCTCCCCGTTGCCAATTCGATGCCCCCGAGCGGATAGCTACGATCGAGCCAGGTTTGTTGTCGAGTGAACCTGAAACCAATGTCAGTTCTTTCGCTGGTTGGAGACTGATAGAAGCTACTTCGGATGATATGATGCTTGTGTCACCGAGAAACTGGATACCAGTCTGGTTAATCTGCACTCGACCCGCAGATACACCATCCGAAGTTGTCGACAGTACAATATCTGTTGCAACGACTTCCCCCACCTTCGTGGCGATGACATCAATACTCGCACCAGTGCTAACATTCGTGCCTCGTACTTCCAGCAGTATACCCGAGCCAATCCCATCCACTGATACGGGTAAATCATCATGAGACGAGCCTGCAAATGGGCGGTCGATATAGAACTGCGTCGATGTCACTGGGCGCACAGGGTCAATCAGGTAGGAGCCACCTGCAAGACGCACAAACATGCTCCCGGATAGTTCTTTCGACAGGTCCACTAGCGTTTCGACGACATCACTGCCGTGCTTGACAGATACATTCCCCGGCAGGAAACGCGCTGTGGCTGAGCTAGCATCGGCAAAGTGGCGAATCTGTAGCACCTTGTGTACCGACGATACATCTACCGTGTCATCGTGCGAGTACAACTGGATCCCACGCGAGTTTACCACAGTCTGCAACGACGTGTCCTCAATCGTAGAGAACACTCTCTTTCGGACTTCAATACTTTCTCCACCCAGCAAACGGTGCTGCAAGCCTTCATCAATAGAGATGGCGGTACTGCTCACACCAACAACAGTTCGCGCATCCATTTGGCTGAAAAACACGACGTCTCCCACATTCACATACGCTCTGAGATCAGACATATAACACACCATAGATCAGACCTACAACTTAAACCTCTTCCTCCTATTTCCGCCGCACCAACCTGAGGTCATTGCTGGTAGGAACGCTCATGGCCCCCACTGCCGCACCGGAGCTGCCCACACTGTCAATGTTTCTGTAGATCTTCCCTGACCTAACAGACAGCGACGCAGAGCCGTACACAGGGTGGCTCCGAACTGACACGTCACCAACCATGTGATTATCTGCAATGCATACCGCCACATATAAACAAGAGTTTCTCATCAGCCTGTTCCTTTATGACCCTCGCTTTTTCGCTAGACGTACCAAACATAAATGGATCTCTCGGCGAAGGCTTCTTGGCCGTCGAATCAAGTAGCCGCCGCTTCATCGGAACCTGCTCGGTCGTCGTCGTGGCCGCATCTCCATCGACAACCCACGGAGTCCAGCACAATGAGCCTGCAGCCAGCAGCAGTAGTAGACGTCGCATCGCCAGCCTAGCGTCTCTTCACCTTTTGCGTCTTGACGCTTATCTTGAATGGTGAAGTGGCGCCCGGCAAAGGCCATGGCGGCCCTCGGATCGAGGGCCGCGATGGACGGACGACCGAAACGGCTGCCGGCGCGCAGGATGATTACATCTACTCCCGAATCAATCCGCCCAAATAGCATGCAATTTTTGTTCTTTGATAGTTAAAAAAAAAACTTACATTAACGTAAAATTAAATATTTTTGCCCTCAATTTACACTAATCCTGTTATCCAGAAAACATTGCGCATACTTCGTTGCTTGCGAGCTTCGAGCTCTTTCATGACAATTCTGCCAGTGATAAAGACCCATTGTGGTTGAAATCAAAGAGGTCGAAAGCAATTGAGACAAAGAGTTCAATAAGTTATCACCATCCACTCAGCAGTATGCAGGGCTCCCGATTATGGCATGGTAAAACAATAATTTTAATATTTTGTTTTTGATTATTTATGACAGCTGCTGTCGATCTTCAATAAATTATTTATTTCGACAAAGTCCAGCAATAATTGTGCTTAAGAAATAAATTTCGAGCTCTAGAAACTGAATACAAACTTTAAATTAAAAAGATCCCTAGAATGTAAAAATTATCTTTAAAAATGAATTTGGAAATAGCACTATTTATGCTCTGTTTTTTTAAACTGAATGCCATTATTTATGTAGCAGATAGTGCTCCCATAAATAAAAATGCCATAATCGGGAGCCCTGTCTACGTACATCTTGCTTTGTCTTCAAACGCAGTTCCAACCTGTCCACGCGTCCGTTGTGGTTGGCGTCCAGCACCTCAAAATCCTCTTCGATCCCGACACTCTCGGGCGACTTCAGTAGTAAAAGGCTCTCAAACTGACTCGCGGTGACGGCAAACCCGAAAGTTTCTTGAAGCGGTGATGCTACTGCTCCACATCCGCCAAAGTCCCTATAAACACAGTCGCCATGAGTTCGAACCCGAAGCAAGAAACTGAGAGGGAACACGTTCTCACATCGTGCAAAGTCTCTCGTCTTATGGT
>NW_008648996.1:710022-713781 GCF_000247585.1 Phytophthora nicotianae INRA-310 | reverse complement strand
TTCTTTACCAGTGCTGCAACAGAGCCAGCAAGAGTGCGTTAGAAAGCGATGACCTGTTCAACTTGCTGTGCGTCAACGTTTCTGCAAATCGACGATCGCTTGGCTCACTCCCGAAATCAGTGGGCTCCGTAGGAGTCAGGTCGAAGACAGGATCAAACATCCAAATCATCGATGCGCTAACGACGATGCCGTTGGTGCCATTAAGCGACCTATGCAATGCACAACACACAACAGAACGTTAGTGTCTGCTTTCGAAGCCATACGGCGGCTGACATACTTGTGGCCGTCGATCTGTAGCTGGGAGAGGTGCGTTCTCGTAGTGCCGGGCGGTTGTGTCCAAAAGACGACGCAGACGAAGGAGCCGCGCGCTGGAATCGCCCGGAGGAGGTGGAAGGCGCTGGTGACGCATCCTTCATGTCGACATCCACAGATCAATACGCAAGAATTGGTCAAATATGTAGCCAATAGAAAAGCTTCAGACATCTTACTTCTTAAGGATACTTAAGAAGTGACCGAGGTCGGATTAAATAAAACAAACTTTTTAATAAAAACCTTCTATTTTTTAGAAAGCGTTGTAGTTTATAACAATACAGTAACCAACGTTAGTAATTTAACTCGCGGCTTGTCAGTCGCTTATCCCCAACAAAACTATTTTTAGGATAAAAATAAGGATCAATTTCTGAGAGCCCAGTTTGAAATGTCCACGAGGACGTTCAAAGTTTGATTTATGCTAAATGAAATATCGACGTTTCTTCTGTATGTGGGCCTACGGAGCTGCTCCTAGGCCTCCTAGCATCTTCGAAGAGCTTCGTCAAAATCATGTATGCCGCACAGCGGCTTTGTGTGAATTTATCCTAAATTTTAAGATAAAAAACTCGCAGCCGGATGGAGGAACTGCCTCAGTCTTGGAGACGTAGTGATCTCCTGCGCTTCTTGCTGGTAAGACGAACACTTGGAGCTCGCGTACTGGGAGCATCTAGTGATGTGGATCTGTTTCGGAGAGGTGGTGGAGCTCGATTTTCATTCTTCTTGGTGGATGTCAGCCGCTCAGAAGCTTTGCAAGGATTTGGTAGCTTTCTATCAGCGTGAAATTTATCGAAGCACGACTGATCGTTATCCCAGCGTTTTGTCCGGCACAACGACACCTTGCATACGTTGCACTCAAAGCTGGTCTTGAATCCTAGGCGGCTGTGGTCTTGATTTCAATGTCGTGAGAATGCCACAGCAGATTCACGACAGAATGCAGCAAAACTTGGGAGATTCTGTTTATGTTTTTGATACGCCTTGTAAGTAGTACAAAGCGTGCTGTTCGTCAAAAAGGAATGAGACTAGAAACACGTTAGTCAGAAAACAAAAATCACGCTGACGTATTACACACCTGCAGCAGGAGAAACGTTTGGTGTGCGTTGTACACCAACGACATCAGCATACGAAGCCACACCGTTGCGGTTGGAGACAATCGATAGTGCTTCGATTTTACGTTTTTCAAATAACGCGATTACACATCGATGCCACCTTTAACTCGATTCCAAAGTGCAACGAGTGTCGGTATGATGTGCTTTGCGGGAGGTAGTGACTGGCCTCTGTCGTCAATCAACTTGACTAGCGCCTTCTAAAGCATCAGAGTTTGTTTTAGTGTTGCCTGGTCGATGCAATGTCCTAACAGAGCAGAATCAAACTTGGGAACGGAGCCATTTTCACCATACATCCAAGTAAAACGCCCCTTTTGAATCGCTTCTGACGTGGCTCGATACGTCCAAGAGACTCGAGGCTCGAGGCTCGACTACAACGTGTACAACACGAATAATTTTCGTCGAAGAGGCGTACACAAGAAAGCCGTCTTGTACACCACCGCAGAATATGTTGTGTAGAAGTTGAAGACGATGACTTGTCTCTGGAACTACATCTCATTGTCTTCCACCAAAGCCCATAGCGCTCACGTCTACTGTTTTAAAACTTCCCCACGAGACCGCTAGTGCTTGTTCTCTTTGCACTGTGCGCGCGGTTGTTCTGGTTTTGTATTCCATGAACGCATAAAATCGTCCACTTTGAACATTTAGAACCGAAACCACATTATCCGGGGAGAACGCAGCTACTGGCATACCTCTCCTGCATGTATGTCTTAGAATTTGCTCAAGATTCCTAGAAAATTCATGTTTACCGTACCTGCACAACTGTCCGTACGATTTCAACCGCTCAATGTGATACGGGGAGTGCTTGTCAAGAAAAATGTGACGTGCTCAGCGATATTGTCTTCATTGTGGAACCAATCTTCGTATCTTGAGTTGAAAATGGTGCCATAAACCAAACTGACAATAGCGTCTGATCAATGGTGAACCTCGCATGTTCAATTGATTCGTCATTTTCAGGCTCATCAGCAGGAGAAGAGCCAAGCAGACGATCTATTAGCAGGGCGTCGCGACACATGTTCTTCAGCTCTGCGCACTTCTTTTTCGTGAGTTCATCCCTTGAAAATGGCTGCTCCATCAAAGTTGCACGCGATTGTTGAGTTGATTGTTGCAGCGAAAGCAAAAGAATGATCGTTTGAACGTCTGGATCACTGACAAGATCGATCACTGCGTCATCTGTAACAGGAACCAGCACTATACCGAGAAATGACTTTGAAAATCTTCGCTGCAACGGATCCAGTGATCCGAAACTTGCGCAGTAAAAACCAATCTGGCGT
This sequence comes from Phytophthora nicotianae INRA-310, assembly GCF_000247585.1. Classification (NCBI taxonomy): domain Eukaryota; phylum Oomycota; class Peronosporomycetes; order Peronosporales; family Peronosporaceae; genus Phytophthora; species Phytophthora nicotianae. The sequence goes on along the minus strand of NW_008648996.1, from coordinate 711,095 downwards.
CCTCTGTGTCGTCGTAAGCAGCTGCACGTTGTCTTCAAATGCAGAAAACAAAGCGTCATCCTGATGATTACAGCGCGGTGTTGGACGAGTTACGTAGGTCCAATGCCCAGGGCCAGCATTTGGCGCTGTTGTGACGCCCAAAGCCACTTTGCCGAGACCGGAACGATATGCAAGTGCATGAGCATGCGCAGGTAATGTGCTTGGGCTGATAGGAAGCCGCTTGCTTGCCCAGTAAGCTGATCGTTCACCCTTCTCACTTATTGCTTGTTGATACTGACTTGGAGGTTTTCCAAAGCTAAACGGGAATCTCCCAGTGCGCTTGTGCGTACCAATAATGCTGCCGCCAACGTCAGTTATCTGTTGATTGACTGCCTCCGGCTGGTAGCCTCTATCCACAGCGTGAATAATTCCAGGCAAACGAATTTGACTCTCTGTTGACGCTCCACACAATGAGCGCTGAAGGATACGCACAATATCCACAGCAGACTCCCCTCGTGCTGCTACATGACCCCCAAGAAAAATACCTGTAACCAGCGAAACTACGCCATGTTGGACGGGGCCATATCTACTCGTGCATGTTTCTCATGAGCACCATCAATAATTCAAAGCGCTTATGTACAGTGGGTACAGAAAGCCTACGTCCAAACAGCTGGCGAGATCAAATCCTGAATTTTTGAGTAGTGCATAGATCCAGCCAATCAAAGCAAAATATCATCGAATAGCGCAGAGTGGAACGAATCAGAAGCTATTTTCACTTTGACGAGACGATATTTGCATCGCAAGTTATGGGACGTCGAGTCCCTCAGTAGGGAAAATAGGGGACAAAAAAGTAAACGCCCAAGCCATTCATTCTGGGTTTTGCCATGACTGGCACAAGGTAAGAGTCCTGAAACGCAGACACCCTCATTGCCGCAGTACTAACAGTTTTTTAATTGACCTAGAGTGGAGCATTCGAGGCAGATCCGCGACCTCTGCGTCGCAAAACGCCACGACGGCCAAACCTATCAGGCTATCGCTGATTAGCTCAAGCTCCCAGTCTCTAGCATCAAAACTATTGTTTCCAACGCAAAGAA
>NW_008648996.1:708213-709422 GCF_000247585.1 Phytophthora nicotianae INRA-310 | reverse complement strand
AAAAAAAGTGGAGCTTCTACCCCATCCAGCCCAGATCCCAGATCTCAACCCAATTGAGAATATCTGGGCTCTCGTGAAGCAAGAGCTGTCCAATCGTCCGGCATCAAGTGTAGACGGTCTGAAAAAGAAAATTCAGGAGATTTGGTACGAAAACCATTCAAGATCTCTATCACTTCATGCCGAAGCGCCTTCTTCAAGTTAAAGACAATCGAGGTGGCCACACGAAGTACTAAAGGTGCGTGAAGGCTTTAGATAGTTTCAGGATGGTTACTGCTATAATATGAAATGCAATAGTGTTAACAGCAGCTCTAAAAGTTGAGAATAAAAAAATGGATGTTTACTTTTTTTGCCATATAATTTTGCTTTTTTTTTTTACAGGGCACAACTTCTAGCAGCTTCTATCAATCGGGTCAAATGATAGTCTGTTGGAAAACTTTCGCGTCAGGCATTCATATCATGCATAGTAGCCAATTTAAATACCGTCAGGGACCAAACGCCGTGGGCCAACGTGCTCAAGGAGACGTTGCACGTAGACCTTTTGTACCCACTGTACTACATTACCCCTTTTTTGGATTGCGGATATGAGCTAGCCCAACATCATCAACGCTCGCAGAGCGTAGTCGTATGAGATCGTCGTCTAGCGATGCAATAGACGTCCCAGGAACAAAACCAATGTCGGCACACAGTCGCCTAATGAGCTCAGCGGCATACGTCGTATCACGATCCGGGCTAAATGGAGCTGCCCATTGATTTGAGCCATCAGTTTCCGGTCTGCACGTTGTGTTCAACGCTGCCAGAATGGAGCGATATCTGTCAAACGTCATGCAGGACGTAGCTGATGGATACTGCTTTCTATTCGCGTTGTCAAAAAAGAACGACGGGGTCACGTGATAAAAGCTTAGCCAGAGCTCCACTTCCATAAACTCGAAGAGCTCGTCAACGGTGACTGCCACAGCTGCACCCAATCGCGCGTTCACAAACTGCTGTAACTTTGAGAGAACTGTGGCATCCAACCACGTGTGCAGCGGGGCTGCCGTAGCTGAGCGTCAGAGGAAGACGGTTAACTCAAAGAGTAAAGGGGTTAACTCAACACCCTAATAAAGGTTAATAGGTCCTTAATATCCGAAGGCCCCTACTAACGATAACCTTAATAAAAGGGGACGTTACTCTTTAGCGTTCTTAATCTCAACTGTTTATTTTATCTTTATT
>NW_008648996.1:663283-689003 GCF_000247585.1 Phytophthora nicotianae INRA-310 | reverse complement strand
TTCAGACCAGGGACACGTGAACGGTCGTTCACTTAGAGTTTGTATACTCTAGAGGAAATAAACTTCCTCTGCACAAGGTGCTGTGTGACCCCGTCACAGCATTGATGCACAAGTCAGTCATCAAGGCGCCACCCAACCTGCATTTGAGGTTGTGGCCGCGAAGCTACGAGCACTAAGGCCAAGCGCGTTGGCTAGGATGGATGGCATTGGACCGACAAACGCGTGCACAGCTACGGAGTACGACCAAGGACGATCGGGCTGTCAAGACTTCTACGTAAGGTGTGAAAGGTGGCGTGCAAGAATCCACAGCTCACTCGAAGTTCTCCATGCAGCGACCGACGCAGTTCCCGACGATAGAGAGCCACATCATGGCTCTTCCACTTTTTACTCAAATTTAGGAACGCGACGCCCAACGAAATCGTCGGGTCACGACTGTGCAATGAAAAAAATCGGCAAATCACCTAACGCCTCGTGGAAGGCAGTCCGATAAACGAACAGCACCCGCGGTATATACGTACCAGTCGTTCTGTTCTTCACTAACATGCATCGGTAGCATACGATAAGCATTGAACTGTTCCATAAGTCCATGTGTCTGCGGATAATATGTACACCTTCATGATACCAAACGTCTGATAGAACAACATGGCAATTTCCGGCGTAAAATTAATACCGTTGTCGCTCAATAACCGCGATGAGCCATCATAACGTTCACCATGACGTCCCCAAAGTGACCGAATCCAGACGATCGACCGCGAAAGCATCAGTCCCTCGGGTGAAATAGTCCACGAACACGAGAATATAAAGGTTTCTGCGCTCCACCCCAGGCTGCCAGGCAACGGTCTTGCCGCATCCACCATTAACTACTAGAGTGGTCCAGCCACGACAGCGACCGGCATCAGTTGTTTCTGATCAGCACTCCGCGGTCTAGACTCCTTATCACTTCCACACTGATTGCACGCCAGCATCTACTCAGCAACGTCATTCCTTCATCCGGCCAATACACATGACTCCTCACTTTCTTCAGCGGCTTCGTTAAACCCAAAAGGCACGACAACACATCCGAATGCCAGTAGTGTAGGATGGTCCGAATTTACAGGGCATTCACAATATACCATAGGAGCGGTAAACATCCGTGCCGGACCAATCCTAGCTTGTAGATACACCATCCGCATTAATGGACCGTTCTCCACGGAATGCTTCGGAACCATCTTCATCGCTTGAGATCGGAAAAGCGGGTTCACCGAGAGCGCACTGTCCTTGAAAAAAAACCCAGTTACGACCGAGGTGTTTGCCGCTGCCCAGGACAGGATCTCCGGCTTGGGGGAGGTAACGTCGAAAGCAGACGTCGACTTGTCGGTGGCTCCTTACGAGCCAATGCTCGGATTCACGTCACTACCTGCTGCTCAGTCATAAACTGCTTTAAGCCAAGACCAAAACACGTTCACCGCAGAGGCAGGGACGTTCACGATGCCCTCCTCGTTATCAACCATTTTTTTCACCGGTCCACCCTGGCTGTCTGCAGGCTCCGCAAGTTCGCAATCCATCCATTCCGTCTCGCTCCTCGACTGCGCTCTGAGACAGTCCATCAACATGACACATAGCCGTACCAGGCTTGTGATGTACCTTGACCTGTCGACTAGATTGCCCAATAGCACACCGCGCTAGCTTAGCGCTCGTGGTCCGGTTACCCGACATAAATACTCATGTCATCGCCTTGTGGTCCGTGTGCAAGTCGTACTCCCGCTTGCCCAAGTAGCAATCAAACTTTTGCGTACCCGGCACAATTGTAGTAGTAGTAATAGTAGTAGTAGTAGTGATCATCGGAGCATCGTTTCTTGGCGACCGTGGTCCTTGCCATCGATTCAGCATTCCTCCACTGATTCTCCTGTATCATGCTTGGTAGTCTCCAACCATTTCCACAGTTCATCAGCCGGCGCTAGCGATAACCGTGTTTTCACGACCAGCCGTCAAATAGACGCAGGTAGGTCGGACACTTCCAAAGGCTCATTCGATGGCTCGTCATCCAGACCGACAGGAACTTCATCCATGAACGGTCGGATCCACCTTCCACGATAGTGTTTCAGCTGGTTCACGTTCATTGTAGCCAACTTGCCAGATTGTTACGGCTGTACGTGTTCAAACCCACCTTGCTCTCGACACGGTACAGACCGTGCCATGCAATGGCCAAGTTCTACGTCCGTTGCCCATCCTGCTTCGTCCTGAAGCTCTGGTACACAGCCGGCGCTATCACTGTCGCTGCTATTGCAAAAAATATCGTGCGTGGCGGGACGGCGTTGTCCGCTCGGGCATTAATGACGGCGTTAATGGTCCCGCTGCACCAGTGCGCTGTCATGTACTAGTGCTGTGCGTGTGGACACGGCGGTAAGGGCGGTCTTGCTTCTTTTTGAGCACCGACCTATTCTACTGATAAATATTTCAGCTCTCCAAAACATGAAAGCCCGCGCTCATCTCGAATGCGAAGCGCAGTTAAACGTCATGAGTGTCCTTCTACTATCAGATATAGGATACACCTTACAATGACAATTGAACAGCTTGATGGTGATTTTGCTGAAATTTACTTACGGTCTGAAGAACAAAATCTAAGAAAGAATCATATGCTGAAATGTATTTAGGCGGCCCTTAACAATCTTCGGCTACCGTAACTGTTCCTTTATTTCAAAATCAACCAAACAACTCAAGACTGCCATTCCGTGGGTGAATTTGGACATCAGGCGTAAATCCAGCTGAACGCTCGGCTAGCTACGTCTTTCCATCTCTATATCCAGGGTTAATATTTTTCTGTGTGCTGCTGGGCAGCCCAAACAGACTAATTCGGTGAGGCCCCGGGGTATTTGATGCCGATAAACTGGAGCCGATAGCTGAGTCCAGATGCAGTCAAGTCTCATCCAGCAGGTTACTGTCATTTTAAGGTATGTAGCAGTACGTTGATCAATGAAAACGGCGTATTCAGTATACGTGAGGAAAAAGGACGCGCGCTTTGTTCTCGGATGATATTGCGAGTTCTACTCCGAAATTCCGTGCGCGGTTCTTTGTTTTAACAGCGCAGTCAACCGCGCAAATCTGCTTCGAACTTAGTTTGAGTATTGGCTCGATTAAGTACGATAGGGACCGTAGACGGTGTAGCCCTAAACCGTTTCGAACTGCCAGGGATTTTAAATGCATGTAACTCTTCGAATATAGCGAAAGAGGCAAATTTGGCCGGAAAGCACAATACCAACTTTGACTAAATACTGAGTTAAGCATGTATTTTCGCCGGTGCGTGTTACCTGCCGAAGCCGCAGCACGGACCGGCTCAAGATTCGATTCGCCAATTTGTTGCTGTCTGTGAATAACCATTTTGGATTTTGTCTCCAATATTTACAATATGGTTGAAGCTCAAACAGCATCATCTTCATGAAGTACTCATGAAGCAGTTGCTGCAGCTGCGAAGCATGGGCAGATGATGCACGTGCATACATAATATGGCTAGGGCGATGCATTGACGTAAATAGCCTAAGCAAAACAACGTAAAATATTCGATTGCAGGTTGAGGGACTTTTTTTTAATAATAGCTTTTGGCAGATTGAAGAATGTTGTTTCTGGCGAAAAGTTTGCTGTATCTGTATTATTGGCTGCTCATGTAGAAAACTTTTTTTTCTGAAGGTCGTGCAAACTGCAAATATTCTAACCTACTGTGCTCTAACATTCAAGAACGTTGAGCTAGTTCGAACAGAACTGGTCTCGACGCTACTAATCACACGCTTTGGTGTGGTTCCATGGACCAAGAAACCTATCAGATATATCGAAGAGCTTAGTAGACTGTGTACACCGCCACATACATTAACCCCTTGAGCGCGAGCGATTTTCAGCGCACTCATTTACCGAAACCCTATCTCCATTATCTTGTATCTTGGGGGAAGCGTTGAATACTTAATATAACATATTTAGATATCCTGCATATGGATAGCCTCACTGTATACCAACCCCTGAGATGGTGAAAATATGGTATCATGTATAATACCGAAGCGCAGTATCAAGAAATACAAGATAATAGTTTGGTCGTGTACGTTGCCGTACAAAAATCAAGCGCGCACAATCGTCAGAACATAGCAATAGCTGTCCAAAGACAGGCAGCAATGACACCTGCCAAACCGGACAGTATTTACCATACAAAAACAAAAATGTATCAAGATATGAATTACTGTAGATCAGCTAGTCGTCTCTACACGCTGATGCTTCTTGTGCTGCCGGTTAACGTCACTTCCGTCTGTGCTACCACCCGCGCCTGTAGAGCTTCCTGGAGTGCGCGCGCGAATCCGGTTATTCTTCACTGATGGAGGTATGTTGGTCCCGTTCCGCCAGCTTGTGTGTCAGATATCATAACATGACAGCTCCCTTCCGTCTACCTTGTGCTTGATCTTGTTACACAGATATACACGTGCAGCCAACGGCTTCGAAGACGTAGGGAGCTTACACGCTCGCGGTAGTACGACGTCTCGCCACCTTTGGTCCGTCGGATCGTTTCAATTTTGAGCACACCTTACAGGTGCGTTGACGCCGTTTCCGCCCTTGTCCATTATTTCCATCCCGCCACTCATCTACCTGGACGAGGTCATGCACACGATGCGGAACTGGGCCACCCACCCGCGACTTTGTTGGTGTCTGCTGGGTGCTGCATACTATCTCCCAATCCCCTTCTTGCATTTGAACGAGCTCTAAGTGAAGCTGTTTGAGGAACTTGATGTGTGAGATCTTTTTTCCCCTTCGGCGACTCGCCGGTGGTTGTACACGATGAATGCGTTCACAATCGCTAAATCAAGGAACCCAAGGAAAAGACTCTTGTAATACTTCTTGTATTTCAATGCCAGTTGTAGTGAGTACCTGCATACAATATATTATACAGATTATATCAATATCCAAACATGTACATACAGGATAAGATTACTTACCTTTGAAGGCGGAGTTGATCATGCACATCCCGCCGCCCATGAAAGTCTGATAGTCCTTCAGGATTCTTGGACATGCGATCTCTGCCCGTACTCCCGATTTCTCTCGCCGCACTACTCGGTCCTGCTCAATACTGCCCCCGGTGCTGAGCACCAACATACAGCCTTGATGCCTGGTACTATCGTCGAGTATGCAACTGTGTACGTGCCCCTCAGCACATCAGAGGGTCTCTTTTTCTTTTTTTCCACGATAGCCTTGCAAAACCCCTGTCGGTTGGTCATAACAGTACCAATAGTATAGAACCCGAGCGTCAGAAGCTGCATGGCAAGCGTGGGGGACGTGTAGAATCGATCTGTAACAATCAATCGCTTTTCTCTCGATCCACTACATCCAAACACCTCTTTCAGGTTTCGAACGACAGCGGCTGGCCCTGACTTCGCGTCAGTCCCAGCAGTGCTCACCCCGGTTTGGGTTTTCCCACAGTAAACTTAGAACCGGTATAATACAAGATAGCACAATAAGAAGTTTGGATGATACCAGATAAGAAATCTTGGCGGAAGTAACTTCGCACGTACCGGATGCAGTAAGCTGAAGAAGAGCAACACAGCATGAAAAGCTTAGTACCCCACTTGTGGGGTTTGTCTTTCATGTAAACCCGCATGCGGTTAAAAGAAGACCTCGATGGTAGCATTGCCTCATCAAAGGCCATTACGGGCGGCGGCCTGTATCCAGATTTGAAACGTTCTTGGAGTGCATCTATCACAGGGCGGAGTTTCCATGCTCGGTCACTTACGGCCCGATGTTCTGCGTTGTTGCTGAAGTGCAGGTTCCGCGAGATATGCATGAAGCGGTCTCTTGTCATGTAGAGTCCGAAGCGGCCGCGCGGAATTGCACCATCGTCTGTAGTTCTCCAGTGATGCTCCAACTTTTCCTTGTTGGGCGCTATCGTTCGAGCAATCAAAAGACCGATAAAAACGCATAGCTCTCGAGCTGATATGTCCGGTGTTCCCAAAAGAGATGTCTTTATATCCTCCCGTGTATTCTTTCGATACCGCGGCTGTTTTCTTTCGCGTACTAGCTGCTTCTGGTACTGCCCCTCCACTCGTTCATCAATCTTCTCCAGGAAATAATCATTGGACGCCTCAGTAATACTGTTCCACAACTGTGGTTGAACGAAATAGAAGAAACTCCCTATTACTGTTGAAGCTGCTTCGAGTGCTCGAGTCGACGGTCCATAGTCACCTCGATAGAGATTTGGAAAATCGGTACTGATAGAATCACTGCTGCGAGCCTCATACGGTTGGTCTAAGTATGGATAGGGCGCGAATGATACTGGATCCGTCCAGCCATTCAATGACATGTCCTTCAGGACGGTGGCGTTTACTGTGCTTCTGGTAATTCCAGCAATACCACCAGCAGCTTCAAGGAAATCCTTGTTGAACACTGCATCTTCAATTGCGTCCTCTTCGTTGTCGTCGCTTCCGTCGAGTGAATTGGTTTCTTCCTCCACGCACTCTTCATCACCAGAGGCGCCATCGTCGTTCTCAGCATCGGACACCATTGCGGTAAAGTCATCGGGGTTGTCTATATCTTGATAGACATTGACATCTATAAATGTACAAATACACATACAGGATTGCATCAATATTCAGTATCAATATCTTGTATATACAAGATAACCAACCTGAGTTATCAGCCGCAGTTATCGCTAGACGACGAAGTTCAATTTCCTCGTTACTCGGCACTTCGTTTCTGCTGCCGTCTACTTCCCCACGAGTTTCGTTTTCTTCATTGTCAAATTCTTCTCTTAGGTTGCGGCGAGGTGACGGGGAGAAATTCGAACCTGAAGAAACAACTGGCGATTGTGACTCTCGGTGAGTCACGTGAGGAGACTCATACCGCAGAGTAGGAGACACAGACTCTCCGTAAGATGCGGCTTGGTCGTCGTCTGCTCATGAACACGCACAATATGTTAGATACAGAATAGCAGTGCCGGGTATCCTGTATGATACATGGCGCACCGTCCAGGTTGGTGTCAACTGCTGTGGAAAGCCCACTAGTAGCAGTGGTTTTATCTCCTTCCCTAGCGACTGTAGTTTCACAACCAGGGGATGATTTTCGTCTGGTGTTGATGCGCATGCAGTTTCTGATGCATACAGAAGAAACGAGAGATACAGGATTAGAGTGGTAGTAGTATGTATTATACAGGATAACGTACGGTGGACGTCGTTTGGAGAATTTGGGACGTCTTAGCTTACTGCAGCACTGCTAACATCTGATTGAGAGTCCTTTGCCGCTTCTGGCATTCATTCACACGTCAGTAAGCTGTAAATTCATTGCGGTGTGACGTGCACCCACCTAAATCAACCCGGTCCAAATACTTCATCAGTTCCTCTTCGCCCACGAAATAATCCACACCTCGCACGTCTTTCTTAGTCTTTCCAGGCTTGAGGTACGTGTAGCTGTTCGAGAGGCCCGTCGGCAGCCTCGAACGCCACCCCTCTTTCGTTAGGTCAGACCAGCGCAGCCTAAAACCGGACATTTTGCTTTCTCCCGGCGGATTCTTGAATGAACGAAATGTGTGGCCGTTGGCTTGCAAACTGTAAAATGTTATATGTGTGCTTCACATCGGTCTATACCTCTGTTTCTTAATTTACATACGGTGTGCATGGAGCGATGAGCAAGAGGGATCTGATAGATTATCTTCGTACCCGAGCCTTGATTGTGTTAAATATTGTATACATCAATACAAACTTCTAGTCAAACATTCTTATCCTGGACCATACAAGTTAATCTTTTTTCGTAATCTCGGAGAATACAGGCCGTCGCGCTTAAGGGGTTAAGGCTGTCGACTCTCACTTCAAGAAAGTGGTTTTCAACAAAAATGCATTTCTGCAGCATCCATTATACAGCGCTACAATTTAAAAGAAATAATAACTGGGTTGATAGCTTTCCCAGCCTACGCGTAGCCCTCATATTGTAGACCACACGTAATTACAGAGAAAGCCCGAAAATACTAAGACCAAGTGATAGTAGAATCTGATTGGGTACGGCAGGGAATCATTTTTTGAAGGGGCCTCGCAAGGGTTTTGGGATCTAAATATCGAGTGCAAGTATCGAGATGCAGCAATTATCAAAATCACAGTATTCTTATCTAACAGTGGTTTGGGGTGAAGCTAAAATGCAGAGATTGATTAAGTAAGTTTGGGTAGAGTCTGTCTCAGGAAGTCAGTGTTGAAGGAAAATGTGGATCTGGCTTCACAGAGCACTGACAGCAACCTCTCCAGACTGTTCCTGCTGTGCGATATTCCTGAACTTGAGAGTCTTCTTTGCCAAACGGGAGTTGTTGTTGTTCGACGCCTCTGACGCCGAGGCTATGCTCATCAGCTCAGCAATCCGGGCCTTTACTTCACCGACGAAGGCGAGGTCCGTGAAGCGAACGCCTTCAGCACTCAGCACGAACTCTAGACCACGTCGTAGCACCTGCGACGGCGGTAATGGTGCAGGAAGATCGACGTCTGTCTTCTTAGTCATATAACTGGGGCATAGCGGGAGTGGCACGGGCGGTGGGAGGAACTGGAACTCTTCCAGCGTCGCTGTCGACGGCATGAAGAAAATGCCCGGCGGTTGGATGGTGCGGCACATATTGCCCGGTAAATTGGAACTTGGGGTCTCTGTTCACTTGGGGTGTGCTCTCGATTTTAATGGAATGGCCAAGTGAAGTCTCAACACCAAAGAAAACGGAGAAGTGACTGGTGCGAGCAGCAACCGTCGGCTAAATTCAGACGAGATCCTGCGTCCAGAGGACGCGAAACTACCGGCTTCTTGAATCCTTAATTACCGGTATTTTGTGGTCCAGACCAATCCGTTCACCCTAATTAACCTTGAATTTACCTAAAAACCAGCGGCGGCTAGTTAGCCGCTAGTGACCGTTGTAGTAGTCTACATGGGTACATTTATTTATATAGTTACAGGTTCAACGACTAGAACACGCTATACCGCTTTAAACGTGCATGGTGCTGGTCACTTTACTGGTTCGCGAACTTAGGCTGTCTTGGTACAGCCACCTGACGAGCTCAAAGCGTCGTGATCGAGCACCTGGGCAACCGTCAGGCGCTTCTGAGGATCGATCTGCAGCATGCCCGACAAAAGATCCACGGCACTCTCGGACATGGTCGGCGCGATCCCCCAGGCTTGAAGAACAGTCTTGATGCCGGCCTGTTGCAGTGTACGGAATGATTTGACAGACGTGGAAGCCAACGAAACGAGCGGCGAACCCGTGAGCATAATGAAGAACACAATACCGAGTGACCAAACATCCGCCACCTTGGGGTCGTACGTCTCGCCTGCGACGATCTCGGGCGCCATATAGTATTTCTTGCCCACTTGTCGCCCATTGGCGATGCTGGCGCGTGTAGCGAGCCCAAAGTCGCCGATTTTACACCGTCCCCGGTGTAGCATGATGTTCTCGAGTGAGATGTCACGGTGTGCGATCCCGTGCTTGTGTAGAAACGCCAGACCCATGGCCACTTGGGACAGCACACTGAGCGCGTTAGAGCACGACATGGTGCGTTGTTTTCTTCTACTGAGGTAGTCGTATAGATCACCGTCGGCGCAGTATTCCAAAACCAGGTAGAGAGTCTTTTGGTCAAGGATTGACTCTTTGTACTGCACGAGGTTGGGGTGTCCCCCGGCAGCGCGTATGATGTCACCGACCTCTTTTTCGACGAACGGGTTGTCCGGCATGTGGCCATCGGACGGGAAGTCTCTCATGACGCTTGCCATGCGCTCCAGTGACACTTGCTTGACTACAACAGGGGATACGAGAGCAGTTTTCGGTTCGAGTTTCTGCTCACCTTGTGTGTCTTGGCAGGCGACAACACACCCGTATAGTGTGGCGCTAAGGTCGCGCGTGACTCGATATCGTTCGTGGAGCACTTGCATGACAGACAACGACGGCTTCAATCAGGCGGCAAAACCCGAAATGCAAGAAGATTGAAGCTCCGGTGAGCTGGCACGCGATAGAAGCGCTACCGACGGTTTTATCGTTCCAGTGTGTGCGTTCAGATGTTTTTGCACCTTCGAGCTAAATGCAGTCCTGGCGTCGTCGGATCTTATCTCCGTGTCTCGCGAACACCTCAGCGTTTTGTTTCGCATTCTCGTTGAGCGAAGCGAGGCGGGTGCCCTGCCAGCTCGGCTTAACACTGTTCAAAAAGCCCCGCTTAGCGGGGCTCCGCTCGGCTTGTCCTAGACAAAACGAAACGTGGAGTGATACAGTGTTAGTCGACAGGAGTTGGTTCAGTTTTCAGGTCGTAATGCGACATTGTTACATTTGAGCTCAACTACTGGTAAGAGAGGGTAACTCTCTTATCTCTTATTCACAACTTGGGCTGCATCATAGAAAATCTTCTTCGGCCTAACGATGCGGAAAGCTGATCGTCCTGTTGGCAACACGTGACTACTATATTTCAGCACGTGGCGTTGCGATCTTGGTCAGTTGAAGTCGCTCTCAATGGCGCACTATGGTTGAAAATCAGTTGTGGGGTGGACTGGCAAGCTTTGATGAGCAAGATCTCCACCAGTTACTCGCCTGTCGACTGGACACATGGCCTAGGCCTAGATGAGCTGGCTCAAGCGTGACAATAACAAAAAGATAGAACTGGCTTGCATACTGCAACCTGTAAAATAGCCTACTCACACCGCCCACTAATAAAGTGGTGTCCACAGAGCAGCCTATACGAATCTCACCACTTTGATTGGCTGACACACGCTCAGCCAGTGAACAGCCCCAAGGAGCGTGACAGCTCTGTAAACAGGTGGTTGACGGAACCCCGCGTTAGCAACTTATATAAATAGATGTTGCAATGTTCCAAAGATCCTTAAGAAAAAAGATACTTTGATCCTCAAATTATATAGTCAAGTTTTACAGCTCCTTCAGTAATACATATCCTCACACATATAATAGATATACCGATTTGAATTGGAGTAATATAAGACCATTGGCCTCGTCGATCATGGGGACCATGTTGTTGATGTGCCTGTTGTTGCTGTCGTTGACGAGCGTGGGAGACGCGGTTAACACTGCGCGCGTGGTAGTACCTGACATTGCAGGCATGATCCACCCATCGACGTCTTCCACTAGTCGCCACGTGAAGTTTGGAGGCTTGGATTCTGCCCCTACAGCCTACGAGTTCATGGCTCCATCCGACTCCATTGTGTGCAGTGACGCTCGACTGTGTCTTCAACTGAAGATCTCTTCGATATTCGAGACCGATCCGTTCTTCCTGCACCAATACGACAGCAATTATCCTATAGCATCTGCTACATTCGACATGCACGATTCGTCGACCATTCTACCGTTGATACCAGGAGGTACTGAGGTTACAACGTGGTGGTTCCAAACGAACACAACAGCAACGGGGCCGGTAATTGACTTGTTACTACGACTTCGACAACGCAGCCAAAGATTATCGGCTGGAGACCAGTTACTCGTGGTTATAAGGGTTCAGTTAAAGGATGTACGCACAATAACGAGTTCGATTGAAGTGTATGGAATGTATGGCAACCAACGAGTGACGCATACTACTCGCCGAGTAGATGGGAACACGATTCGAGTGGTATTATCCATAACAAAAAACACTGAGAAGCGCGATGTGGTACCTCTCGACGCGTACCCCTTGGTTACTTTTAGTACACCAGATACGGACTCAAGTTCAACTGGTAGTTCGTGTGATGCTTGTGATGATTTTCTCAATACTTGTCGGGACAGTGAGCATTGCCAGACAATTGTACTGCCATGTTTAATAACGCAACTAATACTCTTGGGAGAGAGCGCTAATAACGACGGGGGAAGTGGTAGTAGTCTAACAAATACGGGAGATGCTGGGACTGACGCTGGTGATATAAAGGAGGATGATTTCCTTGGGCCTTTGGCAACGTGTGTGGCGGCTCTTCCAGTGTCGGTATGGGCTCCTATCCGCCATGCCTTGTTTTGCTTTGCAAAGTTTTCTTGTCCTCTCGGCGCCAGTACTATGACCAACACAAGTTACTTACCTACATTATTTCGGCTAACTAACGGTACACAAAAGTTTGTAGTGACACCGACAACCAGCGGGACAGATAATGTGGATCTTAAAATCGTGAAACGGGATATCCGAAAGAATACGACCAGCGTTGAGACTTTTACGTACAATGCGTCGGCGTCTTATCTAGGGATATTTATTCGCTCATTTGTGCTCGCACAAGCCGCAAGAGTGTCCGTTCTAGTTGAACCTGATGATGCTGACTCAAGTACGCTGCAAATATCGCTGAACTACTCGGACGCTCTACTACTTCACACTCTCTCGTTCTACACTGCGACTGGGCAATTCATAGAAAGTGAAAAATCTCCTCCTAAAGCTGTTCTAGAATTCCCAGCAGAAGTTACTCGACCAGCATTGAGCACTTTAATCGACAAGCTCCAGGCAAGAGTCAAGACAGTGGCCAATCACTCATGGACTTTGGCTGCTGACTGCGTTTCATGCAGTTCCCAATTGTTTGGATGCTCTACCGAAGAGATTACGAATGGAACGTGTAATTACAACGCGGCAGGCACTAGTTTCGGACAATGTATTCGCCACGAGTTACCACCATCACTCTACGAGACAATGATGGTGACTAGTACCCAGCGACCAGTAAGTTCCGAGATCACTCGATGTATAAGAACCACTTCATCTAATCTGGATAACCTTGCTGGAATTCTGGACGCAAGCTCCAGTCTTGCTTGTTTCTCGGCCACACGATGTCCTTTTGGGTCGATTGCATTGGTGAAAGATACACAAATGATTGTACTGGAAACATCGTCGTACATTCAGATACTTCGCATTTCATCAAGTATTGACACTGCGAGTATAAAGATCAAGTACTCAGTAAGCGGACTCCTCATCGCCACTACCACACCATTGTCTCCTTCAGCTTCAGATGATCAAATCGGACAACAGGTCAATGACACGTTGTATACTTTGACTGGGATTTTAGTTGGGGGCGCGAGATCAAGTACAAGCAATGACGGATCGGAGTGGGCACTTGAGATCATTTACCACCACGTTTTCCTGCCAAAGTTCACAATGGAAGCAGTGGTAATTGACAATTCTCTCAAAGCAGGCAACATAAAACAAGTTGTAATGGAAGGCGGGTCTACTCAGCTTCGAGTGGTGCCACACGATAATGCAAAGATATTCAGTGGGAGCTCGACATCCACTAGTTCAGGCACACCCACAACGTCAAACACCGGTACACCGTATACCCGTTTGGAACATTTATCAACGACAGATTCTTGTCGCTTATGCCAATCTGCCTTGGCAAGATGTCAGAGCGATCCTGATTGCTCAGAATCCTCAAAGAACAGGCTTGTTCCGATGTTCCGTGTTGCTACACCACCTGCCAAAGCCAATACAAGTGATCCCAGACGTCTAGAAATTGATCTGGCCAGTCTTCTTCGATCCATTCCATCAAGTGCCATTAGCACTTCGGCATGGCACGCGTTTACCGCAGAAATGATCTGCCTCGCTCAACGTTCATGTGAAGTGGGATACAACAACGTAGCCACCTACCAACCTTCGTTCATAAATGTTGGGAAAATCGCTGCGATCTATCGAATTTGTACATTTGCAGACACGAAATGGAGAGTTACTGTGTACGATATGGAGTTTATCTACTCGCCTACTTCCGGTAGTCTTGATGTAACGACCCCCGCGTTTCAGCGTTGGATTGAAGAGTTGAGTGGTAAAGTCCCATTTGAGCTTATCGTGCGTGTAGGTAGTTGGGATGGAACTGTAATTTCGGATGCTTCCAGTTTTAAAGTGAAGTTTTACGGAGGCTACGACACTGTCACTGGACGGTATACAATGCTACATCCAGCGCTAGTTCCTGTGTTTGAAGTGGCCGGAGGAACGGAATCTGGAGGTGTGGATAATATCCAATACGCAGGGGCAAACTATACGATGTGGGATATAAAACTATGGTCGATTGGTCAGACTCCTCGGTACGACAAGTTCCTGGATCTATTAGAAATTGGTCTCGGCGGGACGGCTACAACTCCAACGCCTTCTTCGACTGTAGTGTCCCCAACTCAAGAAATATCGTCTACTGATCCATGTCGGAAGTGCTCTTGGGTTCTAGCTCGATGTCAAAATGACTCCGAATGTGTCTCGCTGACGCGTGATTCGCTAATACTTTTGCTAACCAGTACACAAAGCAGTCTACAAACTCCTATGAAAACGACTGTAGTAGATGACTACGGCACTACAGCATTCAGAGGTGACTTGTACCCACTAATGGTATCTCTGAATAGAGCCTACTCTTCGAAAGCCTGGGATTTACTCGCTGGCGAGTTCTTTTGTCTCGCAAACGGCTCATATGACATGGAATACAGCGATGTCTACGTCGATAACACGATGGAACATATGCCGACGAAATTGGAACTTGTACCTTCCGTTAAAGTGGAATTGCGGACATACGGCAACACCGAGTGGGATGTTCAAATAAATGGAGTGGTTTTCTCATACAAACCCATTCAAGTATCTACAAGCTCAACTGATTATACTCTTCCCTTTCAGAATTGGCTTAGAGCTCTGGGATCGGACGACTCAGTGAAACTTGAATTTCAAGTAGTTAACCGAGTCTTCAGTAATCTAGGCGCAATCACCCTAAGCATCCGAGTGTTCGGCAGCTTTGATCAGGATCAGTATCAGTACTTGATGGTAAATCCGACAAAGATTCCTCAGTTTTCTGCTGTAGGAGGACTAGTTGACATCGGGGATAGTTTCCCTCGTGCTGAGGCAAATGTTACATTACCCAGCATGGTCATCTCGTCCACACGCCAGAAACCACAGTATACCAAGATGCTGAAGATGTTATCGGACGGAATTGACAATTCCATTCCAGTGCCAACCACCACTCCAACGTCGATCTCCAGATCCATTTTATCTGATGACACCTGTCGTCAATGTCAAGACGATATCGCACTTTGTCGGGATGATACTGATTGCGTCGAGTCTTCACGGGACAGACTTGTTCCCTTACTGCGCGAATATGGCTGGACACAAAGCACTAGCGCAGAGAATGAATATGGGAGCGCTCGAGTGTCCCTGAATTTAACCCAAGTACTGCTCACTCCGGATATTTTCCTCTCTCGACAAGGCTGGGACTTATTCGCGGCTGAGTTGACGTGCCTTTCGATCTCGTGTGACTTGGAATATGGCGATGTTGCCTCTCCTTTACTAGGATTTCACATACCAACGTTTGTGAATAATATTTTTGGAGCATCGGTCGTTATTTCTTTACGGACATACGCTGATACTGCTTGGAACATACACGTAAACAATGAATTGCTGTCCTATACGATCGACACAAGCGACACCAGGCCGATATACGATGCTGCGATGGCTCTACGTGAATGGATTGCGTCGCAACTGTTAGCGTATGATCTTCTCGCTACCATGTACGGCCCAGAGATCGATTCTGTATCGGGAGCTGCCATTCTTCGTATGTATTTATCTGGGTACAACATGTATTTGGCGCCACCATGGTTAATTCCTCGGTTTGAGGCTGTAGGAGGAGTCACCGGAGGAGCAGATACTGGACTGCCAGTCGCTGAAGCCAATGTGAAACCTTGGGAAATATCTTTGATTAGTCATTCTCAGAAACCTCAGTACGGTAAATTTCTCGATCTGCTCGCGTTTGGCCTTGGCACTCCGACGTAGGTGAAGGTGAAATAGTGCATTCCTGAACCATATTCAATAATAAAACACTGGAAAATTAACAAAAAAAACAAGCATAAAACAGATCGCCATTCAAGTCATGTTGATGTACGCCAAGGATTATTTATCACGCTCGATTTATATGAATCAAGCAGAGCAAATGCTTGTGAGATCTTCACAGCAATTTAGCAGTAGAAGAAGCCTCCAATAGGACGACCAAACAGGCAACGGGGACCGTAGATAGGGCGGCCGAACGTTTTCCACCAGCGCCATCTGTAGCGGAAACCGCTGCCGTACGGGAAGTGGAAGCGGTGACAGAAGAACCGACCACGGCCCTCGATGAATCGTTCCGTGTTGGATTCAGGAATGGATTCCTCGCCTCCAACAAGTGTCACTCCGGCCGGGACTTCCTCCAGATTGGCTGGGACTGCATCATCGCCGTTATAACAGCAAGGCTGTTAACTCGCCAATAACGCCGTCTGGGGGTTATCAGTGCGTCGTCGAGTACGCTTGGTACATCAGCCGTATTCCTCAGCACCTGAAGCAACGAGCCGACCACGTCAATACAGACCACAGATCTCTAATCGACTCACGCGGCCACTCTCCTCGTTCATTGGGAATGTCACCTTGCAAAGGCAGTCCAGCCGCCTACCAAGCAGTTTATTTCGTAGAGACCGATGTATGTCCTCCACATCGTCACCACCAACCCTCGGTCTCTCAAGGCGCGGAAACACACAGCGCAACGTGAATTCCGACACCGTCAGCTTGAGCCGGGCAGTAACCGTCACAACACCAGGAACCAGCTCCTCAACTCGCTGCAAATGCACCTGAGGCTCGCTGAAATACAACGAG
The DNA here is from genome assembly GCF_000247585.1 of Phytophthora nicotianae INRA-310. Taxonomy (NCBI): domain Eukaryota; phylum Oomycota; class Peronosporomycetes; order Peronosporales; family Peronosporaceae; genus Phytophthora; species Phytophthora nicotianae. The sequence continues at coordinate 672,465 of NW_008648996.1, read as the reverse complement.
TAGCGTCGTAGTTGTTCCAGTAGCATTTCCACGCCATGCAGGCCCTCCATGCCCACAGCTTGCTCGAAAGACTTCAGCAACTCAACCAGAATCTGCCACATTTCAGTGTGCTTCATCATCTCGTCGGCATTTACCATGTGCCATGGAGCGCAGAAACCGATTTCCAGAAGGCGGAAGACGTCGCTCACGATATTCCACGCACTCGGGTTTGTCTTTTTCTCGAACCGTAGAAGTTGACGATTAAGCTTCAATCCCTGCACCTCTTCACGCAACTGCTGCACCTCGTGTTGAATGCGTTGGTGGAGGGTGCATTTTCTACGACGGTGGCGTGTCTGGTTCTTTCGGCACTGCTCACGTCGGATGGCCTTCTTGACCTCAAGTCTCTTAAACTTGTCCATCTCGTCATTGTCTCGATGACACTTCAGACCTGGTAGCTCTGCGTTGCTTGTTGGTGCACGTGACGTCTCGAGAGGCTGGGAGTGGAAGGAAATTGCGATCTGATTGGTATTGGACATTGGTCTTGTAGGAGCAGCTCGTTTGAGCGTGCTGGACAGCCCTCTTGTGGTGTACTGGAAGGCGAGGTCAACACTTGTCTCCAGCGAGGCCTGCAGGACGTTGTCCATGATCGCGTGTCTTGCTCGGCGAGGCAGTACGGGGCCAATCACACTGCCACTCAGCTTCACGTGGGGTCCGACGAAGTGGCCACATATCATGCCAGGAGTGGAGTGTCGAAGCGGTGGACGAAAAGAAGTTTGGAAATGGTTGGGATCTAGACCCTTGAAGTGGGGATCTCACACCAGTCCAAACGAAATGTAATCATCAAGCATTACGCAGATTAGCGACAGCGACATCATTTTGGGACCCCGTTGTCGCAAATGGAGTGCAATCAATTTCAAGGCTGGAACAGTGTTGATGGCGACAGCAAACATGCGTCATCCGACTCTCGCCAGCATTTAGTCATAATTACAAGTCCAATAGAAGTGATTTGCATGTGAGGTCTTGATGGTTATGCACGGTATTTGGGCCCAGCGCTCTCACCAGCCAGGTGAGATAATTGTTTCTAGCGCATTTTAGGGCATTTCAGTCTGTTTTAGGACAGAAAAACCGACAGCCTCTGCCAATTCAATGCTGCATACAACAGGGTGCAGATACATGATCAAGAAAACGATATGAAGTTCTTGTGATTTTAATCACAAAAACTTCATATCGTAAAAATTTATCTTTTTCAAAGTCGATTTTTAAATCCTATCTGTTCGAATTCCACCATTTGTCCTGGACAAAATGAGTTTGAAAAAGAGTTCTGGAGTTACCATAAACTGTGTAACTGGAGTGTCTTACTGCGTTGTGTAGATGCAGTTTGCCGTGATACTGTCTGGAAATTGGTTGTGCTACAAGCGACTTTTTATGGAACGAATTACTCTCGGTGAAGCTTTCAATGCAGCTCTTCTTGCTGCTCTCCAGGAATTATTTGGCGCATGTACTAGCTGTAAGTTCACATCTTTTATACCAGTGGGATACCTTTTCTCCCCCCATCGATTTAATCTTGGCCGAATGCGTTGAGAGTGAAGAACAACCCAGATTCGTTTGTTGTACATGTTTTACCGCCAGCTCCGTTGTTTTTTGTTTTTGTGCGGCGATTGGTACCGTCGTCCATTAGCTTTGGGTTGACTGACCACATCCAATTGGGGCGGATCGAAAGTAGCACAGTGACGAGCAGCGGTGAGAGTCGACGTCCTCGAGTGGACAGACGGCTCGACAGACTCAAAGAAAAGAGCTTCGTTGGATCGAATCCGTAGAAACATTTTGCCCAATACAACTAAGCTACACACTTGTTACACTGACTTTCGAAATACACCTGCGTTTCTTTATCCCACACGAAAGTTTTTCGACCTGTAAGTTAAGCCAGCCGAATGGTTTTGTTTATCTAGATGTCAGAGTTGTTAATCCGACAGCTTCAGAGTTAATCGAACACAATTAAGAATCGAAATTACCGTGACAATACAGTTCAGAGTTAAGGAATTAATCTGAAAGTAGCGGCAACTTTTTTCGCCTCACTGGCGACTGAGTGATTCAGCTCAGTTGTTGAAACTGATCTCAGGAGTCGTGCGGTTCCAGAGTTGTCCGCCGTCAAGTTGCTGATAAAGTGGCTTATGCAAATGGCTTGCAAGTTGCAATGATATGTTCAACGGATAAACTCGTCGAAGCGTTGTGCAGGAATTTACATCTTAGCGGCGTCTATTGATACTCTCTGGGTCAAGACACGGATGCTGCAAAATCTCGTCGAGCGCAATTCTCTCTGCCGGGTCAACCTTTAGCATTCGCGAGATCAGGTCCATAACGGGTGCTGACAGCCTCGTGGTGACCTTCCACGACTCAAATACCGACATGACTCCGCACTCTTTCATTGCGAGAAATGCCTTGTTATCCTGAGAAGCGATTGTGATCAGCGGGGAGCCTGTGACTAGAACGAACCATATAATTCCCAACGACCAGACATCCGCCTTAACCGGGTCGTATTCGTTTCTAGCCACCACCTCCGGCGCCATGTAGTAGTCCTTGCCCACGCGATCGGAGCAGCGCGAAGTGGCCTCCACAGATAGACCAAAGTCCGAGATCTTGCACTCTCCGTTATTCATTAATACGTTTTCAAGCGACAGATCTCGATGCGCAATGTTCAGGTTGCGATGCAGAAAGTTGACGCCGTCAAAGATCTGGGCCATAATGTGGATGGAGAACTGCTCGTCCACCGCTCCGGTCTTGGCGAGGTGGGTGTGCAGATCCCCGTCTGCGCAGAATTCACTCACCAAGTAGAGAGAATCATTCTTCTGGAACTGAAAGAAGGACTTGACAACATTTCGATGACCGCTGGTTCTTGCGAGCAGCTTAGCGACTCGGCATTCTTGATTAGGGTCATCCAGGACCCTATCAGCTTGAGTGCGACTTCGAGCCGTTATTGCGTATGACAAGTTTATGCTTTTGACAGCAACGACGCAGGATCGTTCGTTCGGTTGGTGCTGCAGGAGCTCATACTCCAGAACTTCACCGTACATTGCGTCGCCTATTTTCCGTCTGAATCGAAGTTCGGGTGTTGCCATGACGATAGCTGTTCTGTTAAGAAGCGGTAGATTGAGTTATGAGAGCAAGGAACAGCTTTAAAGGTTTCGATTCGAGACGTTAGCTCCAAGATTTCAGCAGTTACATGGTGCACTTTTTTGCGACTTGACAGACGAACCAGCGCCGAGGACACTGAGTATGGATACATGGATAAATAAATAGAAAAAGCTGTGGCATTGTGGGCCGTGCGTGTGTACCTCCGAACTTCGGTGCTTGTTCGTGGCTGAATGAGTAAGCAAAACATTGATTATGTTAACCTATAATGTATAAAAAATATATTGATCAGTATGAAATTATTGTTATCGATAACTGTACTTTCCAATGCGTCGTGGTATCCGATTTGAGTATTTTCTTACGCTTACGCCGCTCGTTCGGCCTGCCTGCTAGATAGTGCTAAAAAGGCATCGAAGGTGATGGCACGTAGCAATGCTGAGTTGTATACAAGTCAACCAGTTGCTGTCGCATTCGCATGCCAAGAACTGGACCATCTTCACCAGCAAATAGAGACAGCGACTTCATAAGTGCGAATGGCCAGCTTCAAGATCAGGTCAGCTACTTCGTAGTTGGTATCGGCAAATAAATCTAGCGTAAATTATTATCAATATTAGTTATAGTAGTTGCATAATGATCAAAGTACTGTAAGTAAACGAATTAAAACGACGTAGTGTAGCAGATTTATGTTATTATCCTGGTTTAATATACTCAAAGCAAAGCTGTGGTAAAGTCTTTACTTTCAGTACACCTCACGCATCTTGATACAGCAACTGATAATCCTTTTAGGGAAATTCGGTATACTTTCTGATTTTTTTTTACGATACAGGCACAATCTTACCACCACTGGGTCGACGGAGAAACCCGCATGTAATAATTGTACGTGTGCAGCTGATCGATGTACGTGTCGACGATCGGAACGTTGAACGCGGCAGCGCAAATGTCGTCGAGAGCGCGCACATCCGGTCGGCCATAGTTGGTCAGCGAGTAGATCTTCATTTCTCCCAACGCATTCGTTGTTGCCCTGCCCTTTTCTTGTTTATGTCTTTCGAGGTAATGCACAAGTTGGGCATCGCATTCACGAGTTCATCGCGATAGAAGTCCACAATGTCGTCTCGCTCTTCAAGGTTTTCAAATAGCTTGAGCTGGCACATATTACAGGGGTCACTGAGAATGTCCTATCCTGCAATATCCAAGTCTAGCTTGGGTGGAGACTTTCTCATCTCCACTTTTTTTCTACCTACGCTCTTTTGAAGGCTTGCATGCGTCCACGACCCAATATCTCGCTCATGAGAAGTTCCACCATGTTGATGGCTGCGTTCACATCTCGGTCCCAGTAATGAGCGATACAGTTTACGTGGTCGCAACGCAACACTCTGTAGCACGTCTTTTCTTCTAACTGCACTTCAGCTCGATTTCGAGGCAAAACCACACCCTTACGCTTTCTCTTCTTCGGCAGCTTTACGTCCACGATATAGTCGACTTGCGAAAGCGTCTGGTGGCACTGCGAGCAGAGCTTGCTCGTCCTGAACTCGTCTATGGAGACCACCTTTGCACGCTTTTGCATCGCCTGCTTCAAACCCTTGACCGGACTCAGCGCGTGGCCCTTGATACCTTTGTGTTGACTCTAGTCTCCAAACGCTACGCACGTCAAACGGCTGACATTGGGAACAATACGTTTCGCGATCGTATCCACCGCTACACGCACCATACGCTTCTGGAAGAACTTCCACTTGAGAAACGGTCGATCCACGCAAAACTGCAACAAGAATCGTGCGTGGCGCCAAAAGTACTCCAGTCGCTCCAAGTACTTCTTGGAGCTTGCGGTTTTGAACGAAGGCATCTCCGCGATGATCTTCCAATACTCTGGATGCGACCGTTTCTGTCCTTCATTCCACGCTCGGAATCGGTTGAACCCAACCATGTGACGGTATTCGCGTGTCGTCACACTCACGATATCTCTTTCGTTGCGATGACGAGGAGTCTTAGATCTACGTAACCAAGAGGAACCACAGGGCTTTCGGAACAGTTCTTGTCAGACGTCTTCTCGTCTTCCGTCTTCGGCCGAATCAATAAAACGGAAGCCCCATATCCGTCCGTCATCACTTGGTTTGCGAAGAGATGGCTGGCGTGTTCATATTTCTCTTCGACGGACAAACGCGCAAACTCTGACTTGGTTAAAGGACACTCCGGTTTTCTGGTTTCAAAGCGCTCAATGTTGAAAGCGCGACGCATGACAGTCCACCGATTTTGTTGAAAAGATGTGACGGACAGGTTTACCCCTGGAACAGTCCACTGGTAACGCTTTGGAACTCCCAAATCAGTCGAACGTAGAATCCCATACCGTTCCCTTTGATGTGGTTTGACCACGGGATCCACTTGTCACTCCACTCCTCATCATTGGGAGTAAGGATGTCTCGCATCTGCAACGCTTCCAAGAGATCGGTCTCTTCGACGTTGTAACAAGCTTGCACGATCTTTTTCAGTCGTTCTTGTCTCGCTTTCTTACTTTGGCCTCCACCAAAAGTAATCTCCACGTACGCCCGCAGTCGTTTACGAAAGTGCTCTCGAATCATGACGCCAGCATTGGTAACCATCGTCTACTGCATATCATTCTTCAGTTCCGAATACCCAGTCAAATGAGAAACCTCTTCCAATCCTGCACGTTCTCGATCGGCTCGGTAGATCTGAATCAATTCTCACAACGAAGGATTTTTTTTTTCGGCAATGAGACGGGTTCGAGCCGTAGAGGATACTCCCGAACAGCAGTGGTCGAAGAACGTGTTGCCGAAGTCTGGTGAAGGAAGATTGTTCTCGAGACACCGTAGCGTGTGTATATTCGCAAGATGCCATGTTTCCATCTGGATCTGCTTCATCGCCCGAGCTGTGCGTTTGATCTCTTCGACGAGGAGCGAGTCTGGACAGATTGATGTCAAACGACAGACCACGCTGCAAAAGCCTTTGCCTTTCCGGAACGCTTTCTCGAGCATGGTTCCTTCTGATTTTACCCGCTTTGGCTTCTTGACTTGAATCTTCTTGCTCTTCGCCGTCACCTTCTTTGGCTGTTGCCGTTTGAGCGAAGACTTCTTCGTCTGCTTGTGGACCACCTTTGTATTTGTTACAGTGAGCTGCAACAGGTCTTGGCTCAACTCGCTCGTGTCACCTTCGTCAGAGTCTTGTGTTTCGGCCACGATCTCAAACGGTAGTGAAAGCTCGTCAGGATCTTGCGAGTCTTCAACGACATCCCACTCGTCAGGGTACTCGTCGGTTTTCTTGTGATTGTTCCTCATGGTATGAATGATGAAATGAAAAGGACTTTTCAAAAGCTCTTTTGGTGAAACACTTTTCCTATCAATGTTTGTATGACCAAGTGCAACAAATCTTAACCAATGAGCGAACACTTGGTGAACATTTTTCTACAAACAGTCGGAGTAAGTTCCCAAACCACGACTTGGATACTTGCAAAAGCGAATCTATTGTACGAGGAGAGCCGGAAACAAACATTTCTCTCCGCCTGAGTTCGCATAATATATCTAAAATAGATAAGTGGACATTCTCAGTGACCGTCGTAATAAATGTTCATTTGAGACGGCGGCAAACAAAATGTTACTAATCAACATTTTAGCGTTTTCGAGATAAACGGCTCTGAAGTTGACCAACAGTTTTTCGTACATAAACGAATTGCTGAGTTAGAGCCTTTTTTACTTTTCAAAAATTTGGATCGAGGTGTATCACCTACAAAGCAGACGACCATGGAGGATCTAATAGCGTACGCGTCGGGAACTGCTCACCGTGCCGACACTGGCGCTCCTGTTGCTGCCCCGGTCGCCCCCAGGGAACCGGAAGAAGAAGTAGGCTGTAGCAGCCAAAGCGCCGCGAGTGACAGCGAGAAGCTTGACGACAGCGAGGACGAGGACTTCACCCCCGACTCACAGGCATCTAGTTACGACGAAGAGCCCCTTACAGCTGAGAGCGCAGATAGTGGAGAGGAGGACACTGCTGCTGAGGGTGACGAGGACATTGGTATCTATTTGATGGACCAGGATCTTCGTGGCCAAGTTACCTCCATTCTTCAAGCTGATGCGTGTGGGAATCGCTGCGTGGAGAGCAAGACTAAGCAGCCGGAGTTGCTGCTCTGCTCGCTGTCCACAATGACGAACACAGAGAAGTCCATCAGCCTCTACACTCTTTTGGGGGCACTGATGCAGGTGCCTGTCGATCGTGCCCGTGGGTATGGACTTCTGGATAAGTTCGCATACTATCTTCCTTTCGTGGGCAAGGTGTGTCGGCCCACGTTTGCTCGCTGCTACGGTGTGGTGCCGCTCACTGTTCAACGATACAAAAACCACGTCCGTGACGGAAATATCGGGGCAAAGAGTCATGGGAACACTTTGAACCAGAACGCAGCGGCTGTCGAACTGGTCTGGTTAGTGAAGTGGTTTAAGGAGTTTGCAGAGGAGGTTGGGGAGGTTGTGCCGGTGAGAGTTCGAATGCAGAAGACGAAGGATGGCGTCACGAAGAAATATTACAGCAGCGACAGGTACACGCTACTGCCCGCGCACTTCACATGGAATGTTTTGTACGAGGAGATGCACAGCTTCGTGGAGCAGATTCGCCTGCGCGTCCGAGAGCCTGCACCTTCGACGATGAGGAAGCTACTGACGCTCCATTGTCCGACCATTCGCATTCGGTCGCCAAGAAGCAACGTGTGTGATATCTGTTCCATCTACCATACAAGCATGCGCAACGACGTCAGTGCAGAGAAAACCGAGGCGCTTGGCAGACACACGGAGTCCGCTCGCAAAATGCGGTAAGGGAGATTGGTATCAATTTAATCTACTGGTAACTTTTAACAGGGGATGTTAATATATTTTTGTTTTGGTTGCAGCCGTGAATGCAAGAAGGACAAGACTTCAGTGAGCGACGACCACGCCGTTATCGTCATGGACTTCTCGCAGAACCTTACTGTTCCTAGCATTGCCAGTACGCCGTCGCAGTGGTATTTTTGCTCACTGTTGTCCGTCAGTTGCTTCGGCATTTTCTGCGAGAACGACGGTATTCAAACCAACTACCTCTACGATGGAACAGCGAGTGGAAAAGGCAGCGACCAGATCAACTCCATGCTAGAACATTTTCTCCGGACCAAGGTTCTGTCTGAAGGCAAGAATAGATTGACTGTTTACGCTGACAATTGCTCGGGTCAGAACAAGAACAACTACGTCATCAAGTTCTTGTTGGCGCAAGTGGACATGGGGCTGCTGAAGCACGTAGACTACAAGTTCTTTGTAAAGGGCCACACGAGGAACTCGTGCGATCGAGGCTTCGGTCATATTCGCAAGCATGTTGCGAAAGTAGATTGCTATACTGTGGCTCAGGTAGTGGACGCTGTTAAGGAAGCCGCGGCGAACTCTGTGACAGTTCACATTCCACGTGGTAGTTCGCAGTTTAAGAGTTACAAGGGCGTGCTGACGGAGCTGTACAAACGCCTAGAAGGCATTCAGCAATATCAGATCTTCTCCATGGACGAGGTGTCGATTGGAGTAGTGTCGTGTAGGAAGGAACCTAACGATGAGCCTGTCGAGATGAATCTCCGGCGTAAGTTTGACGGTATCCTCACGACAAAGGAGAAGGTGGTGAAGATGATGAGCGACCACGTGGAGGTGCTGGCCCCACCACCGCCCAATGTGGAGAAAAGCCAAACGATGTACCATAACATCAGGCCATACGTCCCTGAGGAGTTCCGAGACGATCCACTGTACGCAAAACCGAGTGCGCAAGACCACCTGGATGCCAAAGCAGCCAAGCAGGCACGCCGAGACCACCGTGCGGCCATGGTAGTGGCAGCGAAAGCGAATCAGGACCGTCGTGGGCGCGAAGACGTCGGGCCAAGCGCCGAGGAAGCGCCTGCAAAGAAGAGGAAGGCCCCAAAGAAGTAAGTGCTTCGACAGAGTATGCGATTTACCCGATAAATCGAATTGATATCTACGTCCATCAGTGTATAGATTTCCGATTTTTCAAAAAAAAATTCAAAAACTACACTTGGGTACACTGGAGTGGTAACACAAAACTGGCAAAAC
>NW_008648996.1:644439-663183 GCF_000247585.1 Phytophthora nicotianae INRA-310 | reverse complement strand
ACTGGCAAAACTGACCTTTTAGAATACGAATTAGCGTAAACCGAGGCCACCACTGGATTCCTTGGGCGATTTTGGATCTAATTCACCAATAAAAATAAATCGACTTCGACGTCCTTGACGGAGATAATTTTTTGGTCAGCCGATTTCTCCGAAACGGCTGAATGGATTTCTTCGTTTGAGGGCTCTACGGATGGCGGAGATACAGGGCTTTTCAATGGTGTGCCTTAGACGCTTTTTAATTAATGGTTGATTAGTAACTTTTTGTTTGACGCCGTCTCATTTTTGGAACACAACCTTTGCGTGACCGACTGCTAGCGGAAACCATACTGCTATCCCAGGATAAGTGTATAATATGATCACTCTAATTAGTTGTGCTTCCAAATTAGTAGTACATTGGCACTTTAGTGACGCCACAAAAATGAAATGTTTTCAAGTAATGAAAAAGATCGGTTTTGGACAGATCTCGACGATACCTTTGTTCCAGTATTGTGATTTGCTATTTGGACCGGTAGTTTTCACAAAACGGGCTTACATTTTGCGATCCAATCTAAAAAACCATTATTAGTCAGGGTCCACCTAATTAGAGTGATTGCCTATTGAATTTTCCAATCTTTTTTACTGCCAATGGTAGACGACGGTAACCAGCAATCGCCTGTTAATCCTCTTCGTCTTCCACATTCTCCACCACGGCTCGTAATTCCGGATAGTTTTCAAGGATCCAAGCATGAATCTCCGGGGTACCATTGTTGCGAGTCAGCAAAGCTGTTTTTTCGGTGCACTTAAGCTTGAATTGAGAGTGCAGAAATAAGAGGCACTCAAAATGACCTTCCTTTGCAACAGCATCAAGAGCAGAACAAGAGCAGCCTTCTGGCCGGTGAGAGTGTAGCCATCGAGCAACTCCCAGGCGGTGTTTTTTCACTTGGTGCAGGCCTCATCTCGATTTCTGTGCAACCACTTGACGATACCCAACGAACCCCGAGCAGCAGCGCTATCCATCGCCTTGGTCGTGCATCCCTCCGAGCGATTGGAATGAAGCCACTTAGCGATACCAAGGTGACCATTTGCAGCTGCTCCATCCATAGCTTCAGTCGTGCAACCAACGTTTACATTGTTGTGAAGCCACTTGACCACCTCGAGATGTCCATTTGTAGCAGCGCCATCCATAGCAGCCGATGTACATCCTTCTGAGCGTTCGTTATGTAGCCATTTGACCATTTCCAAGTGCCTACCCGTTGCTGCAGCATCCATCGCGTCAGTCGAACAGCCCTCTTGTCTATTTTGATGTAGCCACTGCACAACATTCAAAGAGCCATTCGCTGCGGCCTTGTCCATTGCTTTTTGCGAGCATGGCGGCCCTGTTTGATTGCTGGGTCGCTTTCTTTTACGTGCGTTCCCATTCAGAGAGGTAGTAATGTCGAGTCCATGAAAATACTTCAGAACATCGAGATGCCCGTTACCAGCTGCAGCATCCATTGCAGTAACTAGAACACCGTTCTTGATTTTCGTTTTGGAATCAAACAAATCGACGCCATACTCCGAATAAAGCCACTTAACTACGTCAAGGTGGCCATTTCTTGCAGCTCCGATCATGGTTTGTGCTGATACCACCGCAGCTTCCCTCCACGTTCCATGCTCCCAGGCCGCTACTCGGGGCTGAACAGCAGAGGATCGTGGCCTCGAAGTAGATTTCTTTTCTTTTTCACGTAAGAATTTCGCGACGTGAAGGTGTCCATGGATGGCTGTTGTGTGAATTGCAAAGCGAACCTCGTCAATGCGCTGCCCCCCACTGTGATCAATCAGCCAACGAACGACTTGAAGGTGGCCGTTCCCAGCGGCCTTGACCACTAATCCTACGACTTCTTCAAACTCTACCTGCTTAAGTAGCCATTGCAAGACTGGAAGGTTCCCCTTCTCTGCAGCCTCGTCCGCCACGTTGCCCTCAGTAGGCCAGTTAGAACCGTTCTCTATGAACTGCTCAGCCAAGTGAATGTCCCCATGTCTCAATGCTGCCTCCGTTGCAACTTCCAAGTTGTACCAAACATCAGGATAGTGATGATTGAGCCACCACACGGCGTCGTGGCGACGACTCTGGGCTGCATATACCATAGTAAAGCCTCCCCACTTCATCCGTGGGTTGGGTCGCTCGCTTGGTTCATTATTTGGCTCATTCAAATTAAAATAATGAATTCGTCTGCGTCTTGGTCGGTCCGTGTTATTTTCGTGTAAAAATTGCAAAATCTTCATCATATTTTCGCCCGGAACGTCCCCCAGAGCGCGATCAACTTCTACGCGGCATTCCTTAAAGTGGTCCAAGAGCCACTTGCCAATCTCCAAATTGCCGCGATACATGGCCTCATTCAGCGAATCAGAGAAAATAAATTGCCTGTAGTGAGGATCGCTGCGCAGATATCTGCGTAATGTCCATCTTCCGTCCGAAATATTACCATCGTTCGTGCAAATTTCACAACTATCCCAGATGCGCTGGAGTAGCTCCACAGACTCCAGTTTGCACGCTTCATTAAGTGGTAGCTCGACTGAAGAGTCCAGGAAGACGGACACGGTTGTGGCCACGTGAGCGAGGGACGTGAGCTCGGGCTTAGAGCGGAAAAGCAAGTCCACAGCGAGCAACAGCGATACCATTAGCGTTTTGAATAACAGAGCCTTGAATGTCTGGGTTTAATGGGTTTAATGATGTCACCCATTTTTTATCCCGCTTTTTGGGTTTTGCTCAAGCAAAAAAAAAAAGTGCTTTTGAAGCCACCTGTTCTTTCAGGCATCACTCAGACAAATCTGCCCCATTTCGAGGAAAAATGGCGAGGATACTTTGGTCAAGAAGCTAAACAATAGCTTTGATAGCATGCGACGATCAATACTCGCTGCTGATAACCAGAACTCTCATTCTTTGTTTTGCGCTCCTGCACCCAAGTAGCCTCTTACCCAGTGAACGCTGATACCTTCGGATCATGACCAAGTTCTCAATTTTTGCGCTGCTCGTCGTGCTCCTCGCTGTTATGAGCTGTACTCAAGCCGATGATGCGGTCCCAACCGATTTGGAGGAAGTCCCGGCCGGAGTGACACTTGTCGGAGGCGAGGAACCCATTCCTGAAACAAGCTCGGAACAATTCATCGTTGGGCGCGGTCGGTTCTTCCGTCACCGCTTCCGTTTCCCTTACGGCGGTGGTTTCCGCTACGGATGGCGCTACCCTCTTGGCTGGTGGGGCAAGTTCGGTCGTCCCATCTACGGACCAGGCTGCCTGTTTGGTCGTCCTATTGGAGGCTTCTTCTACTGTTAAATGGCGGTGAAGTTTCCAGCGAAGCCAGATGCATATGAATTGCCAGGACTGACAGATCGTTGACGGCATTTGCGATAATCAACATGATCTTTGATGATTAACATGCCTTTAAAAAAAGTAAAAGCGTGCTATGAATTATAGTTTGTGTTTGTGCTGGATTCCATATATCGCGCGCTGCGTTACTAATAGCTAAGCTAGTGAGTTTTTTTTTTTTTTTTTTTTTACTGAATCAACAGCATATCAGCGAAGGATTCAATTCGTACGCGTGGCAAAACGCGACTATAAAGGAAATCTCACTCGCTCAGAAATTGATCAAGTTCTCCTTCGCGGGAACACTGCCAGTCGGCCTCTATAAAAAAGTTTATCTATTCATTTTTAAATGATTTTTTTCTGGGTTAAGAAACACTTTAGTGGTGAAAGCAACAAGGTTAATTCGGCATCGCAGTATGTACCAATACGCCAGTAACGGCTCCCAAAAGCTTTAATGTGGTGGGATGGTCCTTACGGGTATATCAGTTTGGATACCAGTATGGTAAAGGCTCTAACCTGGCACCCAAAAAATTAAATGTGATGGGATGGGCACTATCGGTATATCAATACAGATTCCTGTAGCACCAAAGCGTAATATTTTTCTTGAGTGATACGAGGAGAATCGCTTAGTTCTATTGCTGACATCAAGACAAAAAGAATCACCTATTCATTACGGAAAATCATCAGTATCATAATTTACAGAAGAAGTTTTTACTAAACCCACTTACCTAAAACACATTACTTGCTTTCAAACTCAGTTTTGCTCAGCTAATTATCATTTCTCAAATATACACTGGCATGAAAAAAAAACTGCTACTATAAATTATTTAATCGAACTGAAATTGGGAAACGCTCTAGAAAACGATATAGAAAGCAGACAGGGCCGCCATGCTCGCAAAAAGCAATGGACAAGGCCGCAGCGAATGGCTCTTTGAATGTTGTGCAGTGGCTACATCAAAATAGACAAGAGGGCTGTTCGACTGACGCGATGGATGCTGCAGCAACGGGTGGGCACTTGGAAATGGTCAAATGGCTACATAACGAACGCTCAGAAGGATGTACATCGGCTGCTATGGATGGCGCTGCTACAAATGGACATCTCGAGGTGGTCAAGTGGCTTCACAACAATGTAAACGTTGGTTGCACGACTGAAGCTATGGATAGAGCAGCTGCAAATGGTCACCTTGGTATCGCTAAGTGGCTTCATTCCAATCGCTCGGAGGGATGCACGACCAAGGCGATGGATAGTGCTGCTGCTCGGGGCTCGTTGGGTATCGTCAAGCGGTTGCACAGCAATCGAGATGAGGGCTGCACCCCAGTAGCATTGGCTTGTGCAGTACGAGAAAGGAAACGCCACCTGAAAGTTGCACAGTGGTGGAACTGATTCGCCGTCGTGGTAGTCGAAAATTATACGTGTGTATCCTTGAAAACTATCCGGAATTCCGCCAAGATAGGGAGGATCAATAGTATAGATCAATTGACGGCTCTTACGAGAAGGATATCCATGGTGGAGTGACGTACGAATCAAAACGCCAAGTTATAATAATAATACAAAGTCGTGCTAAAGCTTTCAGAAAAATCGCACATTGCGAACCGGCAACTCACATCAAAAAGGCTGCTGAACACTCACCGTACCATGACTCAATAGTAGTTTCATCAGTGCCGAACACCCACTCTTATAAAATCGAAAAAAAAAAGGTGAAGGCGTACTACAAGTAAAAATGCCGACGAGCATCTGCCCAAGTGCCAATGTATCAAAGTTCTTCACAGCACCAATGGAGTACTAGACTCAGTAGAGGATATATATAAAAATGTAATAGCTATCCTAGATTTTGAGAAAGAGTGGATCATCGAATGAACTTTGGTCATCATGTCCTACTTCGGCTAGTTGGCCGCTTCAACGCGCATCATTAGCGGGTTTTTCATCGTCAAGGTGAGATCAACGATCGGTTGCACGTCCTGCCCAGGCTCTTCGGCCAGTGTAAACTGGCTCACAACGGTTGCGATCACCATCTTCAATTCCACCATCGCCAGATTCCGTCCGACACACAGACGAGGCCCAGTACCAAACGCCCAATTCTTAGCAGGTGGATCTTGAAGCAATTTTCCCGTTTCTTCGTCAAGGAACCTCTCAGGCATAAAAGACAACACATGTAAACCCCACACGCTTGCAAGGCGTCCAGCCCCATAGAGATACAGGAAAACATCAACACCAGCGGGAATAAAGGTACCGTCCTTCAAAACAGTATCGCAAGCGCAATGATACGGAATCACAGGAACACTTGGAAAGAGGCGAAAAGTCTCTTGAATGGTGGCTTCCATGTACGGCAAATCCTGAATTTCTTCGTAAGTCGGCACATAGGTGTCTGATTCTTTGAATTTTGGCATCTTCGTCAAGATTTCATCGCGAAGTTTCTTCTCAACTCGTGGGTTGAGACTCAGCGCATGAAACAACCACACTAATGTGTCTGCAGTCGTATTTCTTCCAGCTTCTAGCCCCGTCAAAACAATGTCTCGCACTAGAGTGGGAGCAATGTCCTGGTCATTATTCAATAGAATGGTTATGATGTTCTTGCAAGTACGATGGTTCTCCGTTGCGCTCTCTTTGAGACTCGAGACCTGTTCCATGGCGTCCATGATCAAATTAACTATGAATTCATTCATCTCACCGATAGCGTCACGGAGTCGTCGTTCACTCCCAATATTCAGCCATCGCATGGGTTTCCAGATCCACGTTGGCGTTGAAAAACGCTTGCTCGTGAGATGATTCGCTTCATCAAATGCTATCTCAAACGGGTGTTCTTCACCTGAGGTTAACAGGTTCAACTTACAGCCTAAGCCGATCTCCACAAACGTGTCAAGGGTAAATTGACGTATTAGCTTGTTCATATCGAACGTTTGCTTGGCTCTACTCGCCTCGTTCAGCACGTTTCGTAGTACCAACACCTTCTCTTGAACGACTGGAGTTATGTACTCACGTAGCGCTCGAGGGGTGAGGAGATTGACCATGACTTTGCGATGGAACTTCCACTGTTCCCCATTGAGTAGTACAATGTTTTCACCCAGAAAGTCGTCGAAAGTGTCACGAACACTGTCACTCTTGATGAAATTTTTGTTTTGAGTTTTCAGAATTTCTTCAAAGTGTTCTGGTCTCGAGACGTACACGACGTCGCTTTTTCCAACAAGATTCAGAGCGAACGGTTGACCATCACGTTCCAGGCTATGACCAGTTACCCACTCATGGTAGCGACCAACGTTCATAGCGAACGACAACGTGTTCCCGAATATCGGTATACGCGAAGGCAAATACAGCGAACTAGAAGCATTCTTGGAAGCAGATTTGGTGCTGAAGCCGAGCATCACGAAAGCGGAAATCAACACCAACACACAGGCTAGTGTGCCGATGTTTACCGGTAAATTGCTGTCCACTTGGAGAGGGGAATCCATTGTCGTCGGGAATATTGGAATGTACTTAGCTGAGCTCAGGCGTCCTCCGCGTCGAATTGGGAAATGACGGGTGCTGTTGGCTTAACGTTTAAAAGCAACGGATAGCGCTTTTTCGAAGTCGTTAAAAGAGTCGAAGAGCGAAGACAGATAGGATAACGCTTTTTCTTGTTTTTTTTTTCGACATTCGAGGAGCGTTGAATTTAAAAGAAAAATAGATATTTTTTCCTTGTTCTATTTCTTACTTCAACTTATTGTGTGGGCCACATATTGTTTTAGAATTGATCATTTCCACCAATCATACATTTTTCACGAACATATCCACCAATCGCATCTCAGTGGGTGATGGGCAGCCAACAACAATAATGGGGTAATGGATGCATTTATCCAAACAATCCGATCAGGGCTCATTTTCGAATCTGCTTCACGTTAGTCAAACGATCTCTCTCAGCTGTCCTCGGGTAACCTTTCCGTTGTTCTTCTCTGTGGTTGCATGGTCCTCTGTGTGTACTGACATCCAATCAGCGAGGGGTGCCGATTGCCAGCCATGGACCAGTTCCATGCGCTGACCGGCTGAGAATCAAACCCTTAGAACCTGATCCGGGTCATTCCGGCGGAGGGACTGCTGTTGTTCTTGTTGTTAATGTGTTGTGTCACTTCCTGTTGTCAAAACCTACTTTTTCGATTCCAGAACCAACTCAAGTAAGCAAAACGATTGTGAAGTTTTTCAATTATTGTTACTTGTCCAATTCACAATAATTATTGTCATTCCAGCTTTTACGATGCTCGCCAGTGGAGTGACCTATGGCGTGATGATCGCCACGTTGGTGGCAGTAGCAGCGTACGCCATCATCGTCAGCCGCAGGATGGAAATCGATTCCGTCAAGAACTTCGTGAGGTACGGCATTGTTTTATTACAATAATTGAAATAACTTTATTTCGTTTTTGACAATAATTTAATATCTCTTCACAGTGCCAAGAACTCGACGACGTCGCTGCGACTCGCCTGGTGTTTCTTTTCAGCTGGAATGGGCTCGTGGACATTGTTTTCGTTCCCTGCCATCGGGGTGGACGCTGGTTCGTGGGGTGTCATTGGGTACACCATGTCCGGAGTTTGTGGCATGATGGTGCTAGCAGTTGTGGGTCCCTTCACCCGCTCAGCACTTGGTGAGAACGTCACAATGACAGACGTTGTAGCCCAACGCTTCGGCTACATTATGCAGGTGTACATCAGCTTCATCTCGGTCTTCTACCAGTTTATTTCACTGGCTTCGGAGCTCACCTGTGTGGCTCAACTCACGACCATGTTGTCACCGAACGCTCATTCCTTGATTCCTATCTTGGTGGTCGTATTCCTGACCAATCTGTATCTTCTGATTGGCGGTCTTCGTGCCAGTTTGGCGACCGATGTGTGACAGGGTATTGGAGTTATCGCCTTACTTGCCGTGGTGTGTATCGCCATGTGCTTCCACGTGTCCATTCCGGACGGAGCGTGGTCAAGAACTAACGTCGCTGCGTTCACCGTCGAAGGATTCGAGACGTTAGTGACGCTGGTGATTGCTGTCACAGCATCGAATCTGTTCTTCACGGGCTTCTGGCAACGAGTCTATGCTGCATACGACGACCATACGCTTCGTAAAGCTGCGTTCATGGCTTGTGGAATCATTATCCCGTTCACTGTGGCCTTGGCGCTAGCTGGTATGGTGTCGTATCTGGCGTATCCAGACGGAGATTTATTTTTCGCGATTTTAATCGACATGGGCCATGGCTGGGAAGTGCTGATCGTTATCGTCATCGCTATGTTGGCCAGTGGCGTGTCCGACTCGATACAGATCGGGATTGCGGCGGAGCTGACGACGTGCTTCCCGCAGTTATCGCTTTTGCACGCACGTATTATTGTTGGTAAGTAATTTGTTTTTTTTACTGATTGTTTTTCTAAAATATTTTTCTGACAAGTAAGTAATTTATTTTTCTGTACAGCGTTGCTGAACGCGCCAGCTATCGTGATCGGCTATCAGCAGTATGACATCCTGAATTTGTTCCTGATCGCTGACTTGCTGTGCACTGGTGCTGTTGGTCCGATGTTGCTTGGGGTCTGGAAGCGTGCTACTCGCACGGGTGCACTGGCTGGGAGTGCTGCTGGGCTGATCACCATCTTCATCTGCGGCGTGATTGCACAGGGAAAGTTTGTGGGTGGATTCAACTGGTTTATTCTACCCGAGGGACTCTACTCGCAGAACAGCATGATCACATTTATCGTAACGCTCGTCATTCCGCCTGTCGTGACTGTGATCGTGTCGCTGATGACACCCAAGCGTATCGACGAGACCGAAGACAGCTATCTGCTGGAGAACTCCCCCATCCATTCGAGCAAGGACTAATATTCATCGGCATCCTGCGCACGAATTGGGACGGATCGCACGTTCCAAAGCTCAGCAAACTGTTTTACAACTGCTTAAGTTGGGTGATTTTTCATCATCCACATTTCATTCGCTTTTCATGTTTTCGTGAGCAATGAAAATTGGTAACAAGCAGTGAATCACCTTCTGTCAAACTTTGTTGTCTTCAAGGCTAATACAACGTTCCAGGCAACTAAGGCCATTCTTCGAAGCAGTTGACATATGCCAGGTGAAGGCTGAAATTTACCTGTTGTTATTCGTCCCTATCGCGCTACAGCGGTTCAGCACGGGGCCATGCATCCGAATTCTGCGCTACGAACTCGCGGAATGTACGCGGCTTGTGTCCCACTAACTTCTCCATAACCTCGATCTCCACCCCATTCTGCGCACCAGCCTCCAACGCTCGCATCACTCCAAGCTCCTCCTCAATAGCATCTCCCGGTACTCCCCGTACCCATCGCGCAGGTTGCACCGCCCACAACGGAAAATTCGAGTAGTTCACTTTGTCGCCAATTCCCTCTGATAAAATCTTCGCAACCTCCTCAAACGTCAACGCCTCAGGTCCCGTCAAACTATACAGACCTTCATTCATTCCATCATTCTGCTTCACTAACACCGCGCTCAAACTTTCCGCCACATCCAACGGATGCACAAATGCAATGCGTCCTCGTTTAACACTCATGGAAAGCGTCCGCCCACACACTAAGTCGAACAACCGACCTCGCAGGAACGCGTCCATCCCCGTAGGGGCTCGCAGAATAGTCAAGTTTTGAGCCCCATTATTTCCACCCCCAAACTTTCCCTTCAATTCCTTTTCCAGCTCAAAGTTGGCTCTCCCCGCAGCAGAAGGAGAACGCTCTTCCACGAACCCTTCAGTCCACGATAACTTGACAACCCGATGGTCTTTGGACACGAGAGTTGCTAAGTTCTGCTCGCATTGGAGCCATTCGTCCGATGGGTTACTCGGTAGATTAATGACGCCGTCTCCGCAGCCACTGGCGGCGAATATAGCCCCGTCACATCTTCCTAAGGCTTCTTGGAGATCTTTTGGATCGGACCAGTCGGGAATCGACTCGTGTTCGTGGGAGGCCAATAGATTGGGGTAGTGAAGACGGAGAGAACGCTCGAGGTCCCGGGAATTGGACGAGATGAGGAACCGGACGCGAGGAGAAGCAGAAGAAGAGAGAGATGACGTGAAGTGGAGCAGCGAGGACGCGAAGGATAGCGAACGGCGCGTTACGAGCAGGAGCAACGTCGACATCTTGAAGAATGAGGATATGTACTCATTCAAGTGTGAACAAGGACAAGACATCCTCAAACTAACACTGTTGCGTATATAATGTACTCAAATTATCTTCGAAGGTCGACCCGCTTCAGCTGCTGCAACCAGCACGTTTCCACTGGAGTAGATGCCACTTGACATTAGCATTTGCGCGATTTCAATATGGTTGTTAGCGAGAGCTCTGATAACGTATGCTGTCATATCCTGTGAAGTAAAGAGTTCTCCGCTGATGAGGAATTCGACTATTTCGAAGTAACCTGTTGCCGCAGCATGAAACAGTATGCAGCTAAAACTGTAGCGTTGAAGCACTGGCGTAGCAGAGAGGCTCTGGTTGAAAAGGAACTTAAACACGTCGAGCTTTCTACTAGCCGCCGCAGGTGCCAACACTGCATTGGACAACACTCCTCACAATTTCAAGGTTTGCATTGTAACTTTTCGACTTGTCGTGACATTGCAAAAGCGAATAACAATTTGTGATTGGTCATCCACTAAAAAGTTATGTTTACAATCGACAGGTGATTGGAAGCAAAACGTTGCCAGTTGCATCCACTCAAAGTGCCAGTCTGTGGCATTTGAGAATTCTCTCTGCATCCGATCGACGCCTTCACCACTTCCGGTACTTGCCCGTTCATTTCTTTCTGTATATCCCTGTGCTCCGTCCTCTTCTGTGAAGTTGCATGCACTGACATCCAACCAGCGAGGGGTGCCGAGTGCCAGCCATGGACCAGTTCCATGCGTTTGGTCGGCTGAGAATCAAACCCTTAGAACCTGATCCGGTTCATACCGGCGGAGGGACTGCTGCTGTTCTTGTTGTTGACCATGCATGTGTCTTCGTATCTGCTGTCCGCTACTCCAACTTCCATTAGGTTCCACCTGGTAAAGCCACATTTTTCGCATCATTTTTCGAGTTACGACAGTGTATCTAACCATTTTCTCCTTGTCATCACCACTAAAGACCTGTCGAGATGCTGGCGAGTGGAGTCACCTATGGCGTCATGGCCGCAACTCTCATCGCCGTCGCTGCCTACGCTATCGTTATGAGTCGACACCTGAAAATCAACTCGGTTAAGAACTTTGTCAGGTGCGTCACAGTTACCTAGCTCTCTAAATTCCCACTTTTCTTAGCACGTTAACGCGTCAACTGTAGCGCAAGGAACTCAACGTGAACCCTCCGTCTGGCCTGGTGCCTTTTCTCGGCTGGTATCGGCGCAGGAGCTCTCTTTTCGTTCCCTCAGATTGGCGTAGATGCTGGATCGTGGGGTGTGATCGGCTACACGTTATCTGGAGTCATCGGAATGATAGTATTGGCACAAGTCGGGCCATACACACGCTCTGCACTGGGCGAAAATGTCACCATGACGGACGTGGTCTCGAACCGCTTCGGCTACATCATGCAGGTGTACGTGGGCTTCATCTCCATGTTCTACCAGTTCATCTGTCTGGCCTCCGAGTACACGTCCATCGCGCAGCTTACAACGATGATGTCACCGAACGCACACCCGATCGTAACGATCTTGATCGTGGCCTTCCTCACGAACCTCTACCTCGTTATCGGAGGTCTTCGTGCCAGTCTTGCCACTGACGTGTGGCAAGGCATTGGAGTCGTCGCTCTGGTGGCTGTGGTGTGCATTGCCATGTTCTTCCACGTCTCAATCCCTGAGGGTGCGTGGTCAAGTACCAACGTTGCAGCCTTCACCACTGCTGGCTTCGAGACGCTGGTGACGCTGGTCATTGCAGTGACGGCGTCCAATCTCTTCTTCACGGGCTTCTGGCAACGTGTGTATGCCGCTTACGACGACAGTACCCTTCGCAAGGCTGCATACATTGCCAGTATCATCATTGCGCTGTTCACGGTGGCACTCGCGATGGCCGGTATGGTTTCGTATCTCGCGTATCCGGACGGTCCTCTGTTCTTCGCAGTGCTTATCGACATGGGACGTGGCTGGCAAGTTCTCATCGTTGTGGTCATCGCCATGCTGTCAAGTGGAGTGTCCGACTCGATTCAAATGGGTCTGGCTGCTGAGCTCACGACGTGCTTTCCCAAGCTCTCGCTGTTGCACGCACGTGTCATCTGTGGTCAGTATAGTGCTCCTTTGTGTTGTGGATGGATGATTGTACTGACTTGTATGTTTATATTATTTTTCTTTAGTGCTGCTTAACGCGCCGGCTATCGCGATCGGATACCAGCAGTACGATATTCTGACGCTCTACTTGATCGCCGACTTGTTGTGCACGGCTGCTGTGGGGCCCATGCTGCTTGGCACGTGGAAGCGCGCTACTCGCACTGGAGCTCTGGCTGGCAGTGCTGCTGGATTGGCCACCATTTTCATCTGCGGGGTGATCGCACAGGGAAAGTTTGTGGGTGGCTTCAACTGGTTCATCTTGCCCGAAGGTCTCTACTCGCAGAACAGCATGATCACGTTCATCGTGACGCTCATCATTCCGCCCGTTGTGACTGTGGGTGTGTCGTTGCTGACTGAACCGAAGACGAACGAAGGGGCCCGAGACAACAGCTACCTGCTTGAACACTCTCCCGTCCAAGAGGCCTCCAAACTCTAAACAGGAGATCTTCTTAGCAGCTTACCACAAGCGCTTGTTTATCATTTCTCAAGTAATGATAAATCACAGCAAAACAAAATCATTCTTGTCATTCTTTTCAATTGTTGCCAAAGCTTTGGGGCTAAAAGTACCAACGGCAAAGTTGCCGAAAGAGAGAAAAGGAAATGGGAAGAGCTGTAACCGTGTACTACGTAGTACTACGCAAGCAGCAGGAATGTGGGAAACAATGCAGAGGATGAAGCTTAACATCACTTGCAATTCTTTTCCGCGACTATGGAGTTGTGGAGGGTAGTGACTCATGTAAACGCGTAACGTGAACGCCTCACAATTAAACTAGTTGCCGACCGAAGACTGTGGAGAATGATAAATCTAGCATGAAGATACCAAAGCCTCTTGTATCTTCAACGCGTACCATTCGCTGTGAATCAAGTGGAGACTTGTTGGGATGGTGACATCTTGACGTCCATCCCAGCGGCTGGAGATCTTTGGATGGACAATCGAAAGTAAAAAAATGCAGCACGGTTGCTATTATTTTACACGTAAAAGCCAAAATGGAACTTGCTACGATAAGGCTGGCGTAGTGGATCTAGTGGATCTACAGGTTGATGCTAGTTACAGAAATTGCTGGACGCCAGCAAGTCGGTGACACACGAAAACAGCAGTCGATCGCCGAATATTTTTTTTTTTCACGCAGAAGACTTCATACACGCTTCTCCGCTGCACCGACCTCGTCACCAACATCACGTCTAATCGAAGGTCACGAGGTGCGAGTCCATGCTGCTCAACGCGATCGCGAAGGCCTGCACTGGTGTGAACGGGTGCGCATAGTCCATCGAGTACACCTGGCGGTCTTGTGTGCGTCCAAACAGCATCAACGTCTTGTCCATATCATCCGGGTGGGACAAGAGGAAGTTTTTCACTGACGCGGCGGCAACTCGACCACCGAAATCCAGGCAATAGGCCTCAAGAGACTCGATCCAGACCGGAGGCTTGTTGATCAGGTGCAATGCACGCGCCGTGTCGGGGCTTTCCACTTGTGACAGGATCGTATCTTCCTTATTTTCAGGTCTCCAGGGCTGCACGGCCCAAGACGGAGCACCGTCCACAGCGCTGTCGACATTCTGTACAGGTGCCACTAGTGGCAATGCAACTCGCATCTGACGAGGAGATTTGCCGAATGTGGCAGCGTATTGCACAGCACCCAGCTCGACGGCCACTTGGCCAGTTGTGTCGTACATTGTGTACTGTGATCCCATGTAGTTCTTGTCCAGTCGGGCAACCGGCACAGGCGCATTCATCGGGTACGCGCCATCTCCGTTCGCCTGGTTCGACACGTCCAGATTTGTGGCAAGCGAGATGACGAAGCTCACCGACATGTCGTACTGGCGACGACGCACTGCAGTGCACAGCAGCGTGTCTGTGTCTTGTGTGTACAGCTCGTAGTTGCCGCCTCCTCGAGTGCGAATGTAACACTGCATCATGAGCGCTTGCGGCGGTGACGGGCTCATGAGGAATCGTGCCAAGAAGGAACTATTAAGTCTGGCAGTGCGAAGCAGCACTTGCCGCAACGCAACATCCGCGGGAGGAGGGGGCTCCACTGGCGCTTGGTCACATGCACTCACGTGGTCTGCCAAATTTGCCTTTTTCATGGTTTCCGAGCAGTAGGGACAGCTCACTTTCATCTCATTTGCCATTCGCTGGGCGTGACGCGACGCCGCCAAAAGTGAAAAGCTGATGGCTTCACGACACATGGGGCACGAGCCGCGTTCACTCACCCAGCGTTCGATGCAGTCCTTGCAGAAGATTTGGCCACAGCAAGTTGCCTCCGTGGCATTGCTGAAAACCTCCTGGCAAATGGCACACTCGAGCATCTTGCGCGTATTCTCGAGCGCCTCGAGCTGCTCGTCTCTCGGAATGGGCTCAGGCGCCGGATAGGCCAACGTGCTGACCAAGTTACTGGCCGCAAGCGCCGAAGCTGCGGTTCTCTGGCCCAAGTGTCGACTCTTAAGCGCCGAGTGGATCTCGAAGAGCATGTCCACCACTTCTCCTACGCTGCGCTGGGTCTCTTCTGGCTCCGCCTCGGGTTCAGGCTGTCCTTCATCCACGTCCATCTCTTCGTGCTGGTTGTCTGGCTCGTTGCTAGCGGGGAAAAACCTGTTTCTTGACGCAATGGGAGCTGCCGTCTCCTCGTCGATCGTCGAGTGACGTTCACTCAGTCTCCGCAAGTCTCTGCTGCCCATGAGATCCACGAGACCTTCGCCCTCTGCGAAGAAACTCGAGACTTCGATGTCCATGTCGAACCGCTTGTGGCGAGGCGTGATGCGCGGACTGCTGCGTGGCGACAGGAGGATCAACTCGCTCAGCGTGCGCGTACGGTGCATCTTGTTGCTGTGCTTGGGCTCCGTCACGACTCGCAGACGGCGCTGCGCGAAGCGGGAGGCGGTGATAGGCGCGGCGCGCGCCTCGCCGCCGCCCGTGCTGCTGCTCGGACTGGGCTCCCCCGCCGAGAGGCTGGGCGTCGGGACGAACGTAGCTGCCATGCTTGGTAGATGCAGAGTGATGGTAAAAAAAAAAGCTCGAAACTCGATACTTCCCCCCGTTAGAAGGAGGAAGTGTAATGAACCGTGGGGGCTCTTGACCTGGAGTGAAGGTCACTGGCTGGCTCGAGCGAAATCCGCAAATGAGTCGGCAACAAAAGCGTCTTGGGCTTTGCTTTTTGGCGTGGTGTTGTAGGACTGTTCTTCTATCGCGCGGCCATAGTGAAAGCAAGTGAACAGTGCCCTTCCCCTCCAGTTCCGTCCTCAAGTGTCGTAACACCGTCTCTTCCACATCCAAGGCACTGAACAGAGCGCGGGGATTTGTATGAGAAAATGTATACAGAGGTACGGAGACATGTTGAAAAAGTCTCCATTTGTTTGGCACTTTGCACTCACGTCCTGCAGTCGATGGAGCTGCTGACCAAGTTGCGGGGCACGGGGCTGGGGCAGCAGCTTGTCCAGATGGCAGAGTCTCTGCTGTCTCTGCTGCTCTACGGCAGTGTGTGCCGCACGTTGAATTATTGCGCTCGCAATGGAGGAAAAGGAGGTGATCGACGGTTTCAGTATGCTGGGCTGATGGGTGAGCCGTGGCAATTGATGCCCTGGCCATTGTGGTCTCTGTCACTCCGACACGGTGGAGAGTGCAGCGAGCACGAAAACACACTCGGTTTTTCGATGCAATTCCGAATAGTGAAACGCTCGATGGCGCTATGTAGTTTGTAGTTGCCACCGCATTATTGCCAGAAGATCACGTACAATGGCTCAGCACCAGTAACTGCATCGTGTCCAAACGAAATGGTAGAGGGACGCAATAATTTTCGAAAAGGAACAAGAGTTCGGCAAATCAGACGATGCCGGATAATTGCCTCCAAATTCCCATACAGCGGCTGAATCCTTGCCGGATAATGCTCCGGACAATCTAGATCATCAGCCTCCACATCAGAACACCTAGAGAGCTATTCCTCTCTTCATCGCGTCTTTGTCTTCTAGTTAGGAAGATGGCGAAATGAGAGCAGGACTGCTTGCGCATCTTTTCGGTACATCGCGTTTCAAAAGTGCAAAGACAAAGACATGCAGGACAATTTTGCCACTTCAACCACGAGTTTTTCTTGGTGTGGATTGACTTGGCTCACCACATCTGCCTGAACAACACGTTATGATACATGTAAAACCAAAAGCTGGAGCAACGGCTACCTGCCACTCAGCTGTATCTTGCTGGATTGCACAACATTGCATTTTGTGCTGGTGGTAAGCAGAACTGCTGCTCTGCTCACTAGGACCGGCTGGCGCTGGTTACGCCGGCTATTGATGCAAGTACTCCGCATCTTGGACATTGCACAAAACGGTGAATTGTAGTGGCCGTTTGGCGACACTGGGTTGACACAGAACAAAACGATGATGATACATCACTCGCTCAGCTGCATTCCGCCGTTTTAGCAAGTGTATTCCAAAATGTACATTCCAAGTTGGAACATGTACATTTGATGGTTTTCGCGAATGCAACAGTCTGGTTCATGCCGTTGTGCCGATCTTTACATGTTGAACAGGCCTCTGATAAAGTACAAGTTGCACTCACGCAAGCCAAAAGATACTTCGCAATATACTTCGAAGTATTAAGATTGAAATGTCTCCAACTGAAAAAAAAATGCGAGTTGACGAACAAGTTTCGGTGTTTCTCATTCAAATCGGCACTTATGCATTTTCAGCGACCTCGTCTGAAAACTCGGCCCTCTCCTTCACTGCTTGGTGCATTTCGTTCGCAGTGAGGCCCATCCGACCGCGCCATAGTTCGTATATCCTCAGCGGATCTTCGTCGTTCATGGCGTCAAGCATCCCCTTCGCCTTGTCTTCTTCGTTGAGCAAGCCAAACCAGTCGCCACTAGGATACACAATGCACGCTGCGGCATAGCGGTGGCCTCCGTAATGGCTCGAAGTCCAAAGATTCAACGGCTTGTTGGCGCCAGTCGCCGAGTTTTTCAACCACTCCAGCAATTCTGGACCTTTGCAACCGCAACGCTCGTCTCTGAAGGCCAGTAACAGGTTCGATATTAGACACCACACATTCTTGAATCAGCGTTTCGATAAAATATCACTAGCGTACCTGGCGGCATGGCCACACACCATCATGTGGTAGGCATTCTCCATTCGCGTGTACTGCAGATTCCTAATTGTGTGCAATAAATATGAGCGCACAATACGAATGTGTTCATCACACAAACTCTCTTACTCTTGCTCCAGCACTGCAGGCAGATCGAGGTCCTTCTCTAGCGACTTACTCACTAGCGTCGAGACTGCATCACCACAACTGTCAGCCATATCAACAACAACAACACCCAACTATTTCCACTTACTCTGCGACGGCAAAACGTTGTGGACACGCACGAAATCCGGGAATACCAAGATGTCGTGTGCGCCTTCTTCCCTCTCAATGGGTTTCTCACTGTTACGTAGTCCACCGCTGCACACGCCTGTGTAGGGGATTGCAGCCGTCACGAGCAGTGGACTCTTCTTCACCTTCGTGATGTCGCCGTCGTAAAGCTTGACCAATGCGGCCATGTACGAGCTTAAAATGTGCTCAGGTGTCCGCTCCAGCTTGGCCGGCCAAGCGTTCGGGTCCGTATTCTCTGGTTCCACAATAACGTAGTGGCGCTGGTACGGCCGAACGGAGCCTTCAATGAACAAGGCTTCGCTCTTCTCCTCGTTTGCAGCGTCACCGCTGGCCGCGCGTCGCTCCGCCCGTTTGGCGCGACGCTCGGCGATCTCCTCGGGCGTCAAACGCTTGCCCATCTGCGGCGCGTCAGTACTGAAGAACACAACGCAGCGGCCAATGGCATGCGGACGTAGAAGACGCGAGGCAGCGGCGCTGGAGCGGGTGGCGAAGGACTTGGCGACGCGATGCATGGCTGGAGGTCAATCGGGAAGTGGAGTTGCCACGCACTTGGTTCTGGGCGTAGCTGCTGGTGGCGTGTGTACACAATTTGTATTGTAATGACGCGCTTGGCATAATCTGAGCGATACTTTGTGTGGCGATAGTCAGGAATGATGGTAGATTATGAACACAAAAGTTCAACACCATACTTCCTGAAAAGGATATATAAGCTTTGGTATGTAGTTGTTTGGATCTGAAGAGTGTCTTCGAGGTTAGAGCTTGGAGGCTTCCTGAACGGGAGAGTGTTCAAGCAGGTAGCTGTTGTCTCGGG
>NW_008648996.1:633710-642714 GCF_000247585.1 Phytophthora nicotianae INRA-310 | reverse complement strand
GGGTTTGATTCTCAGCCGACCAAACGCATGGAACTGGTCCATGGCTGGCACTCGGCACCCCTCGCTGGTTGGATGTCAGTGCATGCAACTTCACAGAAGAGGACGGAGCACAGGGATATACAGAAAGAAATGAGCGGGTAAGTACCGGAAGTGGTGAAGGCCTTTGAAACAAGTGCTTCGGAGCGAAATTGCGAATGGGTCCTCAGACTGTCACAGACTGTCACAGACGCATTGGGGATTCTTACGTGGCGGTGTCGGTACGTTTAAGCGGTGGTGATCTTCCGTGTCGACATAGAGTTTACGCCGAACCTCTAGAATATCAAAGATGGTTGAGTTACTACATGTATTATTGGGAATGAGTGGCTGTAAACGTCTGCTTCCAATCACCAGTCGATTGTAAACACGTTTTACCAATAACATCACTTCCACGACGTATGCAATAATACTTTTATTTGATTGTTACGGCCTACCTATTAATACTGTTTAAAAAAACTTATAAGTATAGAGATGAATGCCGTATGTGCACTGAAGAATGCAGTAACGAGGGGCAACGTCAACTCTGTTAGCTTGGTACTACGCAGTTTGCCCAGCTCTAAGATGCTGGGCAATAACGTAGTATCTGCTCCGAATTTTGTAATCGTAAGATCATCTTTCGCCACGAAGATTTGCGGTGGCACAAGACCATCTTAGAAAAAAAATGACGAATGACTACATCTACCACTCTGAGCGCACGAAATGTCATCGCTCACTCAGCACTGAAACTGCCATGCACGGTCAGACAGGAGAAGCACGAGCCACTAACTTTGAACCTGTGGGTTATCGTGGTGAATAACATTGTTAACGGCCGCAACACAGATTGGGCCCGTGGCTGAATGATGTGTTTTAAACGCGACGATAACGAAAATGGCATTATTGCTGAGGTGTAAACAGAGAACTGCATGCTTAGCACCACTATTCACTCTTCAAAGTCTTTGACCCCCTGCACGAACTGCGAAAATACCCTCGAACGTACTTTTCGGACCAATTCTTTTTTTTTTTTTACTTCTCGTCGTACTTGGAGAGCAGCCTGTGGAGATTAGAAAACGGATGGTTCTCGACTATTAGCATCGTCGTAGCCTTAGCATTCGCCGCTTCTTCCTTCGCCAACACCTCTCGCAGATCAGCGATCGTCAAAATTCCAGGGCCTGCTCTCCTTAACGATATGGCCGAGCTTGCTTACGTTGGTCTCGTCGGTTAATCCTCCAACTCAATCGGTTGGACTCCAAATCCCGTAGCATTCGGCTTTGGAACAACGAAAGTTATCGCGGCGTTTTCTGAATTCGCTTTAACCATCTCCAATAGTCCTAGTTGCTGCAATAATTTTGCTAAACTTTCTTCGTTTACGGAATGGCCCTGCACCGCATGCTATTCGGTTCATCGAATTAAGATAGAATTGATCGATGTGACTTTCATGAGGTTTGGACATGGTATGGCCCACTCGACAGCACTGGCGGTGACCAACTGTTGTCAAAATCGTAATACAACTCACCGTTCTCGATTAGTGATGATGGTTCGAATTCGAACGCGTTGTGTTCCATGTGATAGCCAAGACTAAGCTCGTAATTGTCCCTGATGAAAGTGGCTTTCATCGCTTGTGTTTCATTGTGACGGGGGTGCCAAAAGATAGGTACGTTTTACGTCAGTATACATGCAGTGTATACAGTAAAACTTTACATAATTTAGGATAGGATTGTGTTTTTGGTGCATGTAGTTCATCTTTCCACCGAAGTTGGGCTATTGCTATCCTTGGCAAACATCTGCGGCGAAACCCCAGCGCTGGTCATCGTACCAGACCGCTACAGAGTGAAGGTGCTCGAACGTCATATGTCTGATGGCGAATGGAACAGCAGAGACCCGAATCTAGGCTACAGTACGGGCAAAACACACACGCCGGCCCGGCAGTTGTGTTTGGTCACTGCACCGACATACCTCAAGGGTGTCAAATAATGACATCGATGATCGCCTTTGCACCGGAAAAACCAAGGCGACACATTCGACAACAAAATACATTCGGACAGTGAAAGGTGAAACCGTACGGTGTGCCTGACTCAAGATGATCTGGGGACCAACAAGTCGAATGACTGCCATACCGTTGTGCGATTCCATGACCTCACCTTCATTCTAAAACAATCCGTGTCACTGACAAGCAACTCAGCAACTACGTTCCTCAGTCGACTCGATGCTTCACTTAACCGACCAACATCCACAGTTGGAGCTTCATGATCCCGCCGCGAAGGTATCCGATACCAAGTGGAACGCACTCCAGAAGCTGATTCACCACGTGAAGAACTCGGACTTATGGACGCGTCCGTGGCTTGGGTGGGCTTTCGTGTACGCCTTCGTGCTGCTGGTATGTCTCTTCAACCGCCGAGTTTCGATGACGGCGCTGATTACCATGTACGCAAGTGCAAAGGATGTGACCTCAATTGTCGTCCTGGGAGCGCTGAGTCTCGGTTTTCTCGAGGATTTCGTTTGTGCCACGTACTTGGCGTTTACCTTGTGGCTGTTTGACATCTTGAAGCTGAAGATTCGCACTCAAACCGGAGTCCACAAGAACCACGGAGCTGCTCGATTTGTTACAAACATTGCAACATTCACAGTCTCGTGGCTGCTCTACGCCATGGTAATGATCCCGTTCTGGGCCGATTTGCTGCTGGTGCGTCTCCGAGGTATGCGCTTCACGTTCGATCTCGTCACAATGGCCATCGAAGAGAAGGACAACGTCAGCGCAGTCCCGATTTCGAGTGATGAACTTCAACAAGGTTTCGTCAATGCAGTACTCTTGGTGATACTAGCGACACTATTTGCAAGCTTGCGGACGTGGGCTCCGTGGATGGATATGACGTCGTGGAACCCAGTGTGTGGTATAACAAATCAAGTACAGTACAAACAAGTACCGAGTACACTCCAAGATGTTAACATGACCCAAACTTGTGCCACCCCTCGCCACAAGATCATAATTGAAGAACCGGTCGAGCCTGAGACGTCTCGTATGCTGGAGAATGACGAAGATATTCAAACTACCTCAAAGACTCGGAACTGGTACTGCAAGTACGGGATATCCATGATCATTGCATTGATCGGTCTTCCGATTGTTGCGGTGTTGGTTAGTAGCTCGACTTCTCCGCTTATTGCGTACTCGGCATTGAACACCTCGTTGAACGAGTTATTCGCACACGCTCTGCAACCCCGTCTGCCCAATATGAGTTACAGTTTACCATGGCCTGAGAAGTTCATCCACTCCGCCACTGAAGAGTACACGCTTTTCGGTGACAATACACTATACCGACGCACTACAGGATTCCACGGAGACATAGCGTTCGACGTCAACGTCTCTTCTGACAACCCACCTAATGTACTGGTACTTGTCATCGAGTCGTTTAGATTCCACGATTCACGGTACCTCGTCGGAGAAAAAGACCCATCGAACCTTTTTAAGGGCGCAAAACTCACAATCACTCCGAACTTTGACAAGTGGGCGCAGCGTGGAATTGCACTTCGTAATTTTTGGTCCAGTTGGAGAACAAGTCGCTCTGTGGAGAGTCTACTATTCGCGCAGATTCCGTACGACAGTACGAGTAAATCCGGGATGTCCGGAGGTAGGAACCAAACCAAACTATCTGGTTTACCACAACTCTTCACTAAAAAAGGGTACGAGACGTTCTTCACCACTGGATGCAAGACCGACTATGATGCGTGGGATTTATTCCTTCCAACTCACGGTTTTGATACTGTTTGGGGTCGAAACGAGATGATGAAGTTGGCTGAAAAAGACCTGGGAATTAAGCCTAGCGAGTGGTATGGCGTTGAGCACCGAGCGTTAAATTGGGGTCTACACGACGATTTGAGCTTCCAATTACTCGGTGATTTGATGGTCAACAAGACGAGGGAGCAGCGTGCGCGTATGGCTAACAGAGAACCGAAGAAGCCGATGTTCCTGACCCACTACACTATTTCGAGTCATGTTGACTATAAGCAACGTCCCAAGTGGTACCATGATGCTGTGAAGCCTATTTTTTCGGCGCTGTTTGAGGGTGAAAAATACGAAGACAACATTAAAAATTACCTCGAGATTCGATATTTTACCGACTTGGAGTTGGGGAAATTCATGGATCGCATGGACAAGAAGGGGGTACTCAACGATACTATCGTTGTCATCGTTGGCGATCACGGACAAGGGCCTGAATTCGGGAATGATGTTCCCGAAGATCGCGACGTATCTGCGACGCGAGTAGCCGGTACTATCATCGCTGAAGGACGTCTCGGTGACTCTGTTGGGCTTGTTATTGACGATGCGACGGAACAGTACGACATTCTGAATACTCTTGCAGATATCACGGGTGTTCCGGACGGCGGGTTCATCCAAGACGGCGTGGGTCGCTCCCTTAAACGTAAAATTACGTTTGGTGAGCGTGTTGTGTACAGCAATAATCCGACTCGGAAGATGTCGATTGTGCGAGGTCATCAACGTCTGCGTTACGATCGTGTGACGGACTCAGTGCTGCTACATGACGCCGATACGGATCACGACATGAGTACGGATCTGTTTCCGAAGCTTACAGCTAAAGAGCAAGCGGAGTGGCTTCGCTGGCGTGATAATGGACGTCGAGTGAATGAGTACTACGCGAAACGTTGGGAAAACGAGTGCTTGCTGGCTCCAGATTGCACGAATACGAGCGCATCGTAATGCTTCGATCTGTGAACGTCTGTGGCGCGCTCTAAACTTGTTTTCCTTGCCGCAACAGTCCCGAGTCTGCTTTTTTTTTCTTTATAGTTCTGATCCCTAAATCTTCATGTTGGCTAACTGGTACTCATACAACTTGCAACTTTTTTTTAGTGGTAAAACAAGCAAAACTACTGATAATTTTTTTTTTTTTTTTTTTTTTTTTTTTTTGAAACTATCGACTTTCCTGTGATGCTGTCCTAGATGCCAACTACGCCGTCGCGAGTGATTAGCGCGTGCTCTAGCACCGATGCCACGTCCGCCAGATTGTCCAACACCCTCATCAACGGAATGATGAAGTTCGTCGTTGCCTCTACACGCGACAGTCGACCTGCATCGGCGTCCCACTCGAAACAAACAGAGTATGGCACGCGAAGACGTGGTTCAAAAGCTTGGAGCGTAAGAATCGAACCCTGAAGTGTGGAAACACATTGTCGAGTGTTGCCTCCGACATCGTCACATTCAACACCGCAGAGGCACTGAAAAACCGATCAGTTGTACGCTCAATACTCTCCAGGTTGAGGCACAAGTTCTCGAAATTCGCCGTATACAGTCGCCACTGGTTCATGAGAGCCTCCAGACCTGTGCGCTCACCCAGATTGACGTCTTCAGTCATCGAAGAGTGCAAGAAGGCAAGTTGATTTTTTGTCACCTCGTTGACGAGGTTGTTCTCCGGAGTGAAGTCGGTGCTGGTCCGAGAAGGAACCACCTGAACACCGAAGCGAAAGATGCGAAAATATCCTGTCACTACGTCCCAAATGTCTTGCTGGCCTCCATCGCGGAGTTTGTTGCGTTGTAGCTCAAGGACAGGGATATCAGCGCGTAGTTTCTGGACTAATTGCTCGACCGTCTTGCTATAGTTGAGTTTTCTCTGGCGGTATCTAGCCTGGTTAGCTCGACATTGTTGGCGTCGACGCTCCGTCTTCAGTCGAATTCGCTTTTGCTTGGGTTGCGGTTGACCAGTCTTGAAAGGAAGTGTATTGGTGTTGTAGTACGAAGCCACAAAAGACTCAGCTTGCGTGTGTTCAGGAGCGAATCCCGATGATTGAATAACCACAGGGAGTGTAGGTAGCTGAGCGCGAACATCCGGGCGCTTGACTCCTCGCTTCAAGGGATTCGCTACTTCACCACTCCTCGCGATATCACGCTGGAAAACTGGTCGGACAATCTCGGTGCTCAGCATCGAGTAGCCACACATAAGTCCTTGCTGTTGTAGAGCGTCGGAAGAGGGAGGCGATAGCATAGTCTGCGTGATATTATGGTGGCTTGAGTATGTCAAAGCGAAATCGCGAATGAAAACCACGTAAAACAAAGACCACAAAAATTAGTAAGGTCCTTTACGTGTGTTTGTTAGCTATAACGCTGTAGGCTGTCTAACCGGATAGACTAAAACTTTACTTATCGCCAGATGGGGTCGGCATGTTTACACATAGCAATAGGTTGCTGGGCGAGACATAGTTATGCTTCTTTGTGGTGATGTCTGTGGGATTTCAGACGTGAGCCTGTGTGATTTTGATTCGTCAGGGCGACGGCGATAAAGTGCACCCTCACGCGTTGACGAACAATATTGCAGCATCGATTTGCGAACATGAAAGTGGTGGTGTTCCCACGTATGTTTTAGGGCTTTGAAAAGATTCGTAGTGAACGTTTCCTTGGCTCCTTGATAAAAAAGCAAGCTAAAACTTGCTTACAGAGCGAGTACGGCGTAGAGAAAGGAAAAATAGTAGTAATCGAGGACAATATTATATCTAGTGCGATGATTTCGCTCTTTCATTCCCATCTCTACGCCATTTGCAGAGATATATTGGCTGTGCAGAATACAGTTTTTTTTTTTTTTGCGTTCATATATATGCTTATATGCTTATGCTGACAGGACAGCTTTATATGACTGAACGCCTAGCCAGTGCTATTATAGCTGTCGGGGCTTTAATTCGCAAATGTCGCCTGAGTCCATAGTCCACAGGGTTTGGCTAAACGAACACAATTCTGTGTGTAAATCTTGTGACTGGCGGTCTTAGCAATGTGGTCTGAAGAAACGATGCGTAGTACATTAAACAACATTTTCTCTGAATTTCACTTCGCCATTCAATAACGAAGGTAGCCTCGACATATTCTTTAGAGTGACCCATTGATTCCAACCTAGTGCAATCAGTGGGGCGGGCCGACGGCGGTGGCACAACACTGGATTGGATTTGATGATGACAATGTTAAGACTGGGTTTTCTGCGATGAAGAGCAGTCATCCGTGACATTTTTTAAAGCAATATAAAACACAATGTTAAGCGTTGACAAATGCCAATAATAGCTATACGAAGGCAAAAAAGAAGGACTCGTTGAGTTCCCTTGCATTTAACGCACATAATACTGTTAAACGAATCCTCTCACAATTTTCGACATGATGTGGCTCTTCCAGCGTTGTCCAGGAGATGAAACGAAGCGAGGTCCAAACAATCACGTTAAGAAATAGGTTTCTCCGCCAAACCGTATCAGCTGATACAAATAGTAATTACGAGGTTTCAAATATTTTCGAATACCTTCTATGCTTTCCTCGAGCTAATTTATTTCGAAGGGTACGAGTAAATAACACTGGAAGAAGTCACTGTCCTCCCAAACCAAAGCATCGCCTCTAGTATTTCGCGCAAAAATATAATTATTTATTTACTTTACGGTAATTTAAGTACTTATATGTTTTGAGCTTGTTCAGAGCCAACAAATGAAGTTGATCTCTGTGGGTCATTTTCACAAATCCCATTTACACAACCAGAGACCTTCAGTTCATGGAACAGCGCATCCTTTGGAATAACAACAATCTGAAGAAAATTTGAATAAACGACGGGTAGATTACTTATGGATTGCTCAGTATTTACTTCCAGTGGAATAACGAAGGGCACTGGAACATATTTTTTGAACCAAAGGGAAATGAGTCTCGTATACGCGCTCTAAGGCACGTTGGCGTTCTGTAGCTATTGGTGTCATATAGGTTTAGTTTCGCAAGATGCTCCTGATCAGGCAAATGAGCAACCCCAAGTGTACAGGTATATAATAGAGTAGTGTGTTGCAAATACGTTGCGAATCCGCATCGGTTGAAATTGGTTTGATAGATTCCACAACGGCATGACACACATGGGCCGAAACTCGGGGGGAAATTTTGTGGTGACCCGGGTCACTGCCAACCCGTGATATTATCATGAAAGTAACTACACTGCCCGCCTAGTGTATGTATACGCACCCACGTTTGTGGATGTATCTATATCAATATTGAGAGTTGGTCACCACGGTTTGAATAATAATAACAATAACATAAATAACATATTATGTTATTTGTGTTATTTTTAGAAACCTCCCACATGTGTTAACACTAGAGATTTAGCAGTTTATGAGGGTTTTTGGCCACGCGTCATTATGAGTGATGATCAATGCCAACTGTTTACTAGTAGTGCGTCTTACTCCCTCGCTTCTCGATCACTTCTTGGCAGCGGCGCGGCATTGAATCGATCAGGGACCTAATAATCTTGAGCTCTATACTTTCCCCACGCATCTTCAATGGCAGCACGCAGCTCTACCACGCTGTTGAACTGGCGACCGTTTGAGTAGACACGCCTCGTTAGGATGGACAGCAATGGCCAGGCTCTTCCCCGCCCAACCGTTCACCCGAGCACTGGGAGCGCGTTGTAGCGCTCAACCTTTGCAGAATCTATGTGCAAAGATAATTACGCAATCCACCTAGAAAACGTTGTACGGGATAAAACAATTCAACCGTTCAACCGCAGTTAAGAACGCCCCTCATGTACGTGTGACACCCATCAAAAAGTTGAGTTTACAATCGACTGGTGATTGGAAGCAGACGTTGCAACCGCTTCTGACTGGAGTGTCATTATTTCCTTCAGATCGGAGGGTCGATCGAGTAGCACCTGAACCAATATATATGTACTGTATGCAATGGCAGTAAAGTATGGAATATAAGAAAGAAGTTGACTATTCTTATTATTAGTTTTTTTTTAAAAAAATCTTTGTTTATACAATCAGATGACGATAACACCATCACTCTCGGTGAAACTTCAATGAAGTGTTGGCTCCAATAACTTCTTAGTCAGTCAGCATCAGTACATGCACGTTGGTGCTTGGTCTTGGACATCTCACTTTCAAATAAGCTCCAAGAGCACCAAGTCTCCTCTCAACACCAACTCCCTCTTATATCATGGCGACCACCAAGAAAACAGTCCTCATCACGGGAAGCACACGC
>NW_008648996.1:630353-630935 GCF_000247585.1 Phytophthora nicotianae INRA-310 | reverse complement strand
AAGCTCCAAGAGCACCAAGTCTCCTCTCAACACCAACTCCCTCTTATATCATGGCGACCACCAAGAAAACAGTCCTCATCACGGGAAGCACACGCAGTATTGGCCTCTCACTAGCCGAGTACTACACCAAGGAAGACTGGAACGTCATTGGAACGGCGCGGCCCAACAGCAACACCGACCAGGTACGTCGTTCTCAATACTTCCTGTTTCTATACTCGTTGACGTCAATCTCATTCTGTGCGTACAGCTCAACGCTCTATCACCATTTAAAGTGGTGACACTGAACACAAGTGACGAATCCTCCATGCTCGAAGCTGCACGCCAACTGGAAGGCGTGCCTATTGACCTCCTCATCAACAACGCCGGCATTTGGGAACCCGACACGTTCGAATCGGCCACCAAGGAGGCATTCATGCGTCAGTTCGAAGTGAATGCGGTGGGTCCGTTCCTCACGACGCGAGCGCTACTACCGAACCTGGAGCTTGCGGCCAAGAAGAATGGGTTTGCCTATGTCGCACAGGTGACGTCTCTCCTGGGAAGCATCGGCAGCAACACCGCGGAAATGGCTGGATTCTTCAGCAA
>NW_008648996.1:607580-629093 GCF_000247585.1 Phytophthora nicotianae INRA-310 | reverse complement strand
GCCAAGAAGAATGGGTTTGCCTATGTCGCACAGGTGACGTCTCTCCTGGGAAGCATCGGCAGCAACACCGCGGAAATGGCTGGATTCTTCAGCAAATCGTTCGGATACGCTCCCTCCAAGGCTGCTCTCAACATGGTCACTCGCTCGATGGCTGTCCAGCTACGCGAGAAAAGCATTGGATTCGTGACTCTGAACCCTGGATATGTGGCCACCGACATGAACGAGCACCAAGGCTACCTGACACCTTCGGATTCGGCGGAGTCCATGGCGAAGATCGTGGCGAAGTTGTCAATTGAGGACACGGGCAAGTTCTTCAATGGGGACAAGACGTACCCAGCTGTCGAGCTTCCATGGTAAAAGCACGAAAACCAATATTTCAGAAGTATCGGGACCTATTTTCGCGAAATCTTCATTATAATTTCTGGAATAACAATTGTTGACAATCATATTTTTTTTTACTTTGTAAGAAAATGATCATGTTAATACATGTAGCTGTAGCGTGCTGCGTAATCTAATCATTGATTTAAAGTGGTCGATGCCTCTTTTCCCATCGCGTTTCGCGTAGCGCGAACTCAACTTCCACGTAGCGGTGAAGCGGAGTCAATGTCGCCAACTTCTCCACATATCCATCGAACTCCTCTATAAGTGATGCCTCCTGGCTTCGGAGATTCGGAGAGTTCCGCAGGACCCGAAGAGCCTGCTTGCGTAACGATGAAATCTCACCTGGTCGATTCGTCAAGGCCATCAGCATAGCGTAACGGTAAAACACGGCAACAATAGCTGCGTTAAGCCTGTCGAGCGCTTCCGCCTCTCTCTTGTTAGGCGGTGATAGAGCATGGCGACCTCGACACTTCGTACTCCCGGATGGAACTGTTGTACATTTGCTCAGCAGATTCCAATTGCATTCTAGCCACAGCAAATTTTACAAAAGATAACAAGGTTAACTAACCATCTAAACTGCAGCAATAAATGTAAAACACT
Organism: Phytophthora nicotianae INRA-310; assembly: GCF_000247585.1. Lineage (NCBI taxonomy): Eukaryota > Oomycota > Peronosporomycetes > Peronosporales > Peronosporaceae > Phytophthora > Phytophthora nicotianae. Next base: position 628,112 of record NW_008648996.1, on the reverse strand, counting down.
CCACAACATACCTGCAAATAAAACAAGTTCCCATTTCATCCTGGACTGCCACTCCGATGGCACAGCTAAGACTGATAGGTCGTACTCCCTTCATGCTTTTCATAGCCTCGTCGAAGAAATACAAAGCTTCGTCGAGCCGCCCCAGTTTTAAATCCAACGAACCGCACAACGAAGCACTGAGTGGGACAACCTCTGCATTGCGTAACCCCAGTTAGCATCATTACGTCAGTGCAAGCAGTAGTGGTGTTAAACTACCTGGTTGTAGTGTTATACTCTTGGAGACTTCGTGTGCCTCCGTAGAATAGAGCCTGGTGGATGTTCCCCTGGTGAGGGGAATGCTGCTAGTATTAGGCGTTGACTTTGTATAAACCTTCATGGCACACTCCATTCCGAGCTTCAGTAGTCGCCTATTCTTCATGATCTCGTGTGGTTGCTGAAGCTTGATGTACCCCTACTGATATCAGAACAGCATAGGAAGGATTTTGAATACAAAGTTGGGAGTTAAATTTGCAATGCCTGTATCTGACCTGATAAGCTGAGTAGGTTAGCAGAACTCTCCCGCCACCAACAGCGACACAGTCTGACCGGTTCAACGAGGTGAAACACTGGAGCCTGGCGCTTCATTTGCGAATACGCGTGGCCACTTGGTCCCCCTGGTAGCGGCTGCTTCTCTAGCGAGGATATTGGAAGACGCGATGCATGTCAGGCAGGTAAGGTGCCCGTTAGACTAGTGCCACTGAAAATGCTGTATGTGGGTCACCGATTTTAAATACCTTTTCAACGATATATTAGAAACTAGTAGTAGTAGTATTATTTTCCAATACTTATCTAAAAGTAATAAGCACAAGCACTTAGTACTATGTAGTATAATACTATTTGTTTTAGCCTAATATACTATTAGTACTATATTTTGAGAAAATATACAATTATCTCATAGAACACTACAGTAGCATTGTATTTTGTTAAATTTCACAATTATTTCGCACATGACCAACTAATTTCACAAAACAGTCATCCTTCTATGCTATTATTACAATACTTTGTGTGCGGTAGAATTCGACAAAAGGGTGCAAAAATGGAGTAACTTCTTTATTTTTTGCGGTTACTACTCCCTGCATCCATTTTTTTTACTGAATGGAGAGTGACTTGGTAATTGGTTAATATACTTACATTATTACCACGTTAGCGACATGGGAATCATAACTATTTCTCCACTGGGGGGGGGACTAGAAACCTGGACAGATTGACTTCGACACTTTTGCTGACAGCTATTTAAAGTTTTTTATTCTTGCACAATCATTCTTCTGAATATCTTCAAAAAATGTTGATTTCGATGATCACGCCAACACCTTCAATGTCTTCGCAATCGCCATTTATGTTTACTGTTACTGTTAGTTCAGTTGTGCTTGGTTTTCACCACCTCACTTTCAAAAAAGCTCCAAGAGCACCAAGTCTCCTCTCAACACCAACTCCCTCTTATATCATGGCGACCACCAAGAAAACAGTCCTCATCACGGGAAGCACACGCAGTATTGGCCTCTCACTAGCCGAGTACTACACCAAGGAAGACTGGAACGTCATTGGAACGGCGCGGCCCAACAGCAACACCGACCAGGTACGTCGTTCTCAATACTTCCTGTTTCTATACTCGTTGACGTCAATCTCATTCTGTGCGTACAGCTCAACGCTCTATCACCATTTAAAGTGGTGACACTGAACACAAGTGACGAATCCTCCATCCTCGAAGCTGCACGCCAACTGGAAGGCGTGCCTATTGACCTCCTCATCAACAACGCCGGCATTTGGGAACCCGACACGTTCGAATCGGCCACCAAGGAGGCATTCATGCGTCAGTTCGAAGTGAATGCGGTGGGTCCGTTCCTCACGACGCGAGCGCTACTACCGAACCTGGAGCTTGCGGCCAAGAAGAATGGGTTTGCCTATGTCGCACAGGTGACGTCTCTCCTGGGAAGCATCGGCAGCAACACCGCGGAAATGGCTGGATTCTTCAGCAAGGCTTTCGGATACGCTCCCTCCAAGGCTGCTCTCAACATGGTCACGCGCTCGATGGCTGTCCAGCTACGCGAGAAAAGCATTGGATTCGTGACTCTGCATCCCGGATATGTGGCCACCGACATGAATGACCACCAGGGCTACATGAAATCCTCGGCATCGGCGGAGTCCATGGCGAAGATCGTGGCGAAATTGTCGATTGAGGACACGGGCAAGTTCTTCAATGCGGACTATCAGTACCCAATCTATGAACTGCCTTGGTAAAGAAACTTTGGGAGCTGGCCGCCAAAGAACGGAAATGCGAAGTTATTTCAGAGTACTGAAAATGTAGTTCTGGGAATTAAGAATACGATTTCACCCCTCACTGTCATTAAAAAAAATGTTAAAGGATTTTGTGTATAACATATCGCAATGACATCATATTACTGCTCAGTAGAGGTTCTAAGCCATGAAAACGCAAAGCTGAAGTCGGCCCCTGAAGATTCCCACAATAGGTTAGGACGCAATGATTTGTAAGCCATTCATGTATATCGACGTACCGTTGTGTTCTAGTGAGTTTTGGATGGTATAGCATATCCATAAAAACAGATTTGACTGCACCATGCGCCAACTTCGGTCCAGTACAAACACGAGCAGATGCAGCATCGAAATCCTGAGCATCCGCTGAATCAGGTACCCGATCACCAGCAATGAGCCCAGCTCTATCACTCCAAAGGTGACAACATTTCCGAGATTACTTGTCAATCCGGTATCCTCAAACGACTGGAGCTGTGGATAATAGTGGTGATTTGGCAAATAGAACATTCCAGCTGTGTACATCGCTGACAAAAAAAAAATAAATAAATAAAATTAGCTGGCCCTAAACAGTAAGAGTGTTGAAGACTGATAACGTACTGTAGATGAAGGGTACGATCACCTCTGTATATTCGACCAAAATGACAAATTCCGTCGTAAATAACACCCTCGCACTATGCTGAAGGAACCGTTGCCGTTCTTTGGCCGAGAAAATCCTGTCCAGCGATCTTTGGCCATTAACCAGTTTTAGCGAAGGGGTTCTTGCTTCGCTGGCTGCTACCGCTTCTGAGGGGTTTGGTGGATCGACAGGGAGTACCTGTCTGGTTGACGCTCTACCATCGTTCATGTCTGTAGCCAGAGGACCTCCTACTCGAACCGTGCTAGTGCTCATACGTCGAACGGCCTGAGCCAAACTATATCGACGATGAGCGAGACGGTCTCTGGCTTGAGGATCTTCGTCAATGATTTGAATAGCGATCTCAATAAAGCTAGCGTTCTTTAACGGATGTGCCGCAGGAATCTTTCGTCTTAGTAAATAAATGGTCTTCATGAAATGCTGGATGTCTGAAATCGATACCCACGCGAGTACTGCATCCAATGCAACCATCTGAACAACTGTCATACTCGACTGGGAGGCCTGCATCGAACTTGACACGTACAGTGCGTTGAAGACGTCCACGTTGAATATCATAATTTGCGGCAATAAATCGAATTTGTTGCCCAAGCAATAGCTGATCCAATTCTTTGCTATAATCTTGATGATTGGAAGTAGCATCACGTAAAACTTTTGGTTTTCTGGCTCGACGCTGATAAATCCATAGAGATATGCTGGATAAACGAACGTCAGCAGTACCTGACAGATGAGTACTACAATCGATCGGAGTAATTCTCGCAGCAGCACGGGATCTCGCCTTAAAATTCGTCCAAAGAAAGCCACGAAGCATACAACGAGAACCACGAACCATACCGGTATTCCAACTACGAGCGCGAAAGGGAGTGGGAAACCAATGACGCTAGACATGGCGATCATAAATGCTACAGCGCCTCCACTGGAGATAACAGGCATGAGAACAACCTGTACAGAACCGATATGTAGTCCTGGTACACTGATTCGAAACTGTTCGAGAATTACACGTGTCATTAACGCGATCGTCAAGAAATCTCGACACCAAAACAAGTAGTTTGCTCTTGAACCATCGTCAGGCGGAGCCAACGGCGCACAGTCGATCAAAGTGAGGACTAGAAGACATGGGAATGGCGACAGGACACTTACTAAAACCGCCCGAAGCGTCGATGTAGTTTGGCTGTAGTGTAATAATGTGCGCACACGCTCCACAGAGTAGTGACCGCGAAGTTCCGCTTGAAATGCTGCTGAGATTCTCCGTACACGCCGTAAGATGACGCGAACTTCTTGCCGCATATGTGAGGAGACTTGTTCGCGCCGACATAAATGCTATTCCTGGCATGCCTTAAAAAATATAACAGGAATAGTACTGTATGCGTCAGTACGATGATAACCTGAACACCGTGACGTCCAATACATTGAGGACGGCAAAACAAGGACTATTTCGGGTTCTTTACAGATATGAAACAATTTATCCTGAGGTGACATCTGGTTAAAACTCCTATTGACCGTGGAAATGTCATTGTAGGTGACATAACATTAATACTACTTTAGTAAAAAAAAAAAGCTATCTCCATCTACAAGACAAGAGGCAGCAGAAAGGTCAACAATTGCAAAAAAAAAAAAACAAAAAAAAAACAGACACAGCATTGTTTAGGAAATATCGTCTTTAGCCACAAAGATGTTTTCTGCAGGCAAACAGTGTGCGGCACTCGGATAGAAGTAGCAGATACCTTCAATTCTTCGAACTACTTCCACCTTCAAAGCTGGTGATTCTGCAGTATGTTGCCGCAAACATCATTATTTTCTAGACGGATGACGCTTGATCCACCAAGTTCTCTACAGGCCGACAACCCGGTTGTTGCGACCCTCAAGCCTGGAAGCGAATTCCATCGGCATTACACATTCGCGATCCTTGAGAACGAGTAAACTCGCTCCTCTCCACCATTATTCACATCTCCCGTGCCCATGCTGTCTCCCCGCATGTTTGTTTTGTCATTGTATTCAGTCACCAATGCACGCGAAACAGATAAGATGGAAAAAATCCCCAAGTTCTTGTCCATATCGTCGAAGTTTGGATTTTTTTTGATAAGACCGCTCCAGTGGTTGCGAAGATCATGCCAGAGCAATAGTACAATCCAGAGAAGAGTGCGCATGAGTAAAAGTAATTGCAGATGGAGTTCAGGAGATGTAAACACAAACGATTCGTCACAGAAAACATCCGATGTCTATACATCATCTTTGTTTTATCTTTTCAAAGACAAAATAAGCGTATTACGGATGACTTACAGTACAAGGAACGGGACTGAAGTACATAATACTGAGTAACCCAACATTAATAATACATGTACCAGAGACCACATGAACATAAAAGTAGTTACAGACAAAAACGAAAGTCCAAATGTTCCACAAATGGTGGGTTGGAAAAATTGAAGAACTTCTACAACGACGAAAGCATTGCGAAGTCTATTGCCACGAAGCTGGAGAGGGCTCTGCTGGAGCACATGAAGAGGACGGTCTAAAACACTTGTGACCGTGTCAGGCACCTGATCTCGAGTTTTCGGAATATCGCATCTCAAACTAAAGTACCATACACCAAACTGAACGGCAGTTTTCTTTTTTCTTTTTTGCAATCTCGATTTTATTTTATGAAAGATTGTTTTGACATGACAGAATTTTCAATCCTTTGCAACAAAAAAAGTTCCGATTGATTTTCTAATGCAGGTGTTGGGTTTTCTTTTCAGAAGCAAAACTATTTCGTCACTGAGAGAGCTTCGACCAAGGGGAACTAGCCCGCTGTTTCGAAGTCTATTGCGTGTAGGAGCAAATATTGCACATCGAGCTATTGAGCTGTGCGAGTCTGACAAAAAAAGGTAGATCCCGCAATTCAGCGCTGATGGAATCCAGCAAACGAAGGATTTGTCGATCGACAATCATAAAAGTGGTCGCCACCAAATAACCGAGCGTGTGATGCGAGCTGTAAGATGGAGCTCTCCATGCTGATACATTCCAGACGGGACAAAGCGATGCAAATATATTTTTAAAAAAAAAATTAAAGAAAGAAGTCGAGAGTGGAAAATGCAGATCTCAGTATATATGCGAGAGAAGTCATTGGAGAGAATGGATAAGATCCGAAACAGAAGAGGAGCAAACAAAGATCAACGTCTTCAACACTGCATCCCCAACGCGATCTTGAGCTCAAGCGCAAATAGATCTAAGGCAGGAGATTGCTGCTTTACATACAGCTGTGTCAATACTGGTCCAAAGAGAATGAGCGCACCGTTGACGCTGAGCAGAATAAACGCCTTTCAGGATTAAATAGCATGATCTTTCATACATTAGGTTCACTAACTACACATTGTTTTTTATTACTTCTGAGTCCGAAATTCCGACGACAAAAAAAGCGATACCGTTGTCCGATGTATCACAAAAAAAAATCACACACACACACACACATGAGATCATATCATGATAATTATAGCTCTTAAAATCTATTCTGGACAACAAATTAAGTTTGTAAAAATTCAAACGAAGAGCGCGTAGAAATAATACAATTCGATATAGTAATCACGACGGAGTAGCATATCCTATGGCGCATCAAGGGTATCTCCAACCAGCCCAGCGCTTCTTGCAAATACTTGTGTTGCTTAGGGCCAGCCTATTTTGAAAAGCAACCAGGTGGAGATTCATGCATGATCTCAGGGTGAGTTTGCACCGGTTCCATACTGACCCTCCAAGTGAATACGTTCGGAGACTTCAGTCCGTCCTATCGAAATGCAACAGAACGCGATGCAGGCGCAAAATCTGAGTAATTGTAATGGCTAGGCAAATTAGGCTAATAAAACAACAAAAAAACAACGGAAGGAAAACCGGGCTCGTACTGTTTTGTTTAACTTTCGGATTCTGGTACCGCGATATACCATTGACTAGTTCATAGAATCTTTTTGTGCTGATTGCACTCTTTTCTGTGGTACCCGATTCACAAGAGCTTTATCGGCCATGTAAGTATTAACCTCGCATTACTAAAGCCATTTCAATGCGTGCACTTTCCTCGCCAATTCTATGAAACGGATCACGGATGAGGAACGCCGTTAGCTCAACGTAATGCTTATCGCTCGCAGGTTATTCGACATTTGTGGAATTCGACGGTCGTCAGGCTACGATGAGTGGGCTGAACTAAACATAAATCTCCTAGGCGAAAAATTGCTCATAACTGAAAAAGCATGTTGGACGGCAATCACAAGCCTGTAGCTGACTTATCCATTCAATATCCTCCTGTAGATACTGACAGCAATTCACTTACCAATATCACGTATCGTGAATTCGCTGGACTACGCAACTGGGAGCCTCGTGTACTCATCGACGATGTTACTCTCCCAGAAAACGGTATCGAGATCGGTTCTGTGGCGGTAATCTACGCCATCAAAGTGCGACTACACAGCGGGCTCGAGTGGGTAATCAAGAAGCGATATTCCCAGATCCGAGGACTGCACAAAAACATCGGAGAACGCGTCAAACATCTACACTTCCCTGCCAAACACTACATTCACAACTACAAGCCACTGGTGCTCCAACAGAGACGTCGAGATCTTGAAACGTACATCACCGAACTCCTGGAAATTCGTCCATTTCTCCTTCGTGAATTGTACAATTTTCTAGGAGTATACGTCAACATCAAGTCCTCCGAGCGGGATAACAGAAAGAAGAGTATTTTATCTTCCAGCGGTCATTCTCAAACGGTAACTTCGGAGGACTCCTGCGATGATCATGATACCAATTCGATAACCGAAACCGAGACTGCTCCCGCTCCGTTGGGGAATTTAGTCGAGTTGTGTTTCGACATGGGTGACGCTGTGTCCATGAGCGAGAAAGTGCTGGAACGGCTGTTTATCACTCGGAATCGGCTGGTTGAACTCTTTCGTGAAGGGGCGACACTACCTTTCGATGCCAAGAGGACTTTCGCACAATTAACAGCACGTTTTGATGATTTTCTAACGCGAAACTCCAACGGTTCGACTGGCGATACTACCAGTCTAGTTCGACGTTTGCATGGATTTCACTGTGAAATCGACGTCTTGCAAGGTCACGTTGGGCTTTCGAAATGCAGCTGGGAAGTGTCGTGGGTCCATGCAGTACGACTCATGGACGAGAGATTAGTCGCTATGGGTAGAGCGAAGTGTGGCTGCGTGTGCTCGAAGTTGCCGCATGAAGCTACATGCGCTTTAGTTGGCGAATCAGTCGACACTGATACTAAGGCTTTGTCCCGAAGTTGCCCACTGTTGTCACGTACTATGGTGTCTACCCCGTCTCGCCTTGAGGAAGCTACGGTCTCGACTAGTTGCACGAAAAACAAAGGGACGTTTGCTAGTGTGGCATGAATGGACGGGATAGCGATGAGCCTCCGGGTTCTGCACGTGTGGGCTCGATAGGAACTCGTGTCCATAACTTGCGTGTAGGGAGTGCATAAGAAGAGAGTAAGTACATTTAATGAGTAAATCAAGTTGGTTTAATAGTTGTCATGTCTAGCTTCAAGGCACAGGATCCCAGTATCTCGTTAACAACATCTTTCGTCCCATAACCACCGCGTTGTCGCCCCTCTGCTTAGAAAATTATTCATTTCCTCCGAATTACTAAGAAAAAAAAAGGTGAAATTTGATCATGTTTCTTGGGTGTCATGGGGCTTTAAAGAAGCGACTGTAAGTGAATGTAGTCCCGTAGAGCTTCGCCGACCGCCAGAACGATCTGATCTCCCAACCGATTTGCGAATAATATCAAAGGTTGGCAACACTTTTCCGTCCAAAATGCGTCGCAGATTCCCTCGGGAATTGTTAAAAACGGTATCGTTGTTCCATTTCTCTCTCCCGCTGTACGCTGAGCTGGCGTTAGTACGAGTTATCGTGTTTCCACCACTCGTTCGGTGCTGTCTTGTCTTAGCCCGGGCCGTAATATACAGACAAGCTGTCAGGGTTGTTCGGTGCCAAATCGCCTGTGCGAACTCCCAATTGAGTCCACTGGCAGTGGACAAGACATTAAAAGGCATTTCATGCGTTGCAAAGAGCACATAGCAGGCCACTTCGAACTTTCTCGTTCTCCAGATACTTCTCCATCCGCGGGATATACCGATATAATAGAAGCGGAAAACAAAAATGAAGGCCAAATTCGCATTTTCTGCAATGTTAGAGATCACTTGAACCGTGTGTTCTGAGAATACGTCGGAGTCGAAGACCACGACGCAAGAGAGCAGGATGGAGACAAGGTCGCCCAAGATCAAGAGTTCGCCGACGTACGTGAGGTACATGACGGAGCGTATTTTGAACTTTTTGTTCAAGTCGTACCCAATAATTGTAATTTGTAGCAGAAAAGTCAAGACGCAGCAAGCTTCAGAGATGTCGTTAACTGTTTCCACGAATCCTTGTTCGGGTCTTGCGAAGGGAATCGTAGCAACGGTGCCCAGAGTCCCGACAAACAGCAGCAACATGACTCGACGCTCTCGTCGTCGTGTCCAGTAGAACATCGCGAGGTATACCAGTAGCGTGTAGTTGAGTAACAACACTATCGGTAAGAAAGCCTCTTTGGCTAGTACATCGATCTGATCCTGGGTCACGGACGTCCACATCGTAGCTCGCTTTTAGCCACGCACTCGTCCGCTACAGTCAGTTTGCAGCGTTTGGTCCGCTCTTGGAGTTTTAAAGCTTGACTTTGGGGAAGCATAAGAGTTCACATGAAGACAACCACTAAAAATACTCGCATAAGACACCTTGGAGCATATGGGTTAATAAAACATCGTTTGGTTTATTTAACAAATTTAACCCTCTTTTGGTTGGGCTAAAACAATAAAACCCAAATTGTTTTTACCGAATCACATAAATTTTAGCCAGTACTGATTTGACAATATCTTTCCGCATCCATTACTTGACACGCTACTCCTGGTAGAAGACGTTAGACTCGTCGTCCACATTTCGACTACAAGTCTTTGGCTTTTATTTTGTGTCTTCGATGTCGGGCCAACAGATCGAGGAGCTGGGCGACTACTTGTTACAGACTGAGCTTCGGGACAACCGGAGCGGAGTTTCCCCTGTATACACCAATGAACAGCAGCAACGAGGTGTCATGATTTCTGCTACCAGTGGAGAGTTCGTCGATGATCATTTGATATCACCACCACTCGGCAGCTACATGGACTTGCTACAGAACAATGACATCGCGTCAGCAACCGACCCATTCACTGGAATAGTGTATGATGCTTCGGCCACGGATCGATCGCAGGAGAATTCTATGGAACTTGTTAATTTCAGTCTCGAACAACAACAAACAAAATTATCTTCTACTGCAGCTGCTGCCGGAGCGCAGCGTAACGTTTCAATCAAACCCTCCACCTGCAAGCGTCCAAGCTTGCAATGTCAGAGCATTTGGAGCAGCGATGACGACAACACCATCTTGTTCAATGACGACTCCACACCAAAGCGGTATGAATTCTGCTCGTTTTTCGTTGCAATCTAGTTATTCATGCTTTTCTTGCTTTGTTTTAAACCTTAACAGCTCAAATGTTATCAATGAAGATGACCGAGGGTTTCGAAAAAAGTCACGGGAGAAGATGCGGCGACAGGAGGCTAGCGATAAGGTAAATTTTCAGCTAGAAAACGTACGTTAGAAAAGCTGGTTCTCTGAATTATGTTGTTAACTTTACAGTTCGTTGACTTGCTGGAAATCAACAGTCGAGTTCGCAAAAAGGTCGTTTTGCACGAAGCTATATCGGCCATTAAGTGTTTGAGGCGGGAGTGCAATCAACTGCGTCGAGATCGCGAGCGCCTTCTGCAAGAGCTACACAAGTTGGCTGCATGTGTGCAGTATTCACAAGCTGGGCTAGGAGCGGTTATGTAGGGCCACGACGTCACTTAGCTTTGGAAGCCCACGGCAATCATCGGAAATGGTGGGCGTTGTGAGCCGCCGTCAACCTAAATGAACTCCCCACATCTTTTCAGGCCACGGATGCGACGAATCCTGCAATACTCATTCTTTGCTGAGCAGATTTTCAGTGCACGCGCAATTTGCTGGTCCCATTTGAAGCCACCTAAGTCCAGCGAGTTGAGAACTGGCCGATAGCGTTTTATCCTTTTACTATCATATGTAAAACGAATTGACACCACTCGAAGACGCATCCATCACGCCTTCTTTGGCCACGGAGAATGAGATGGCACGATAAATCTTGCTTTCACGAGCGGTCATCAAGCTCGTGCCTAACGAAACTGCATGTTCGTTAGCTCTTCTATTGATGCCAGTGGCGTGCACACTACGGAAACGCATTTAATTGATATTATGTCCAAGCGCCTTCCTCAAAGTGGCCTCAGACCGCCTCTCGCCTCCTATTGGAATTACGGAGTAGAATGTGACGTCTAAATGTCAGACTCGGAATGGCCATTGATCTCGTAATGGCGGCGTAGCTACAGGGAATAGCGACCAGGCTCATACATCTTATTTTGAGTATATTGATTCACATTTGGTTGCTGTGGTTTTGTTAAGGTAGTTGTTTCTCAAGTTTCAGCAGATTGGATATCGATCCGACCGTCTTTTTCTCACTCGGACTTGCGATATCCTCGACCTCTGCTGTTGTTGCGAAATGGCGAGATGTTTTCACAACGCTCTTCATAGTCCGAAGAGAAAGATGCCGACGAGTTGCGAGTGCTCTGGTCAGAGCTGCATCTCGACAGCGCCATTGCCAGTGTAACCTCCGGCAATTTCGAGTTCTGGCCCAAGATGAAGGAAGCGAAATCGTAACATACGTCTTGTACCAGCACGTTGCAGCCTTGATTGCCTCTGTTCACCAGCGCAGCTTGAAGCGTCCTGAGTATTCGGATGAGGGATTGCCGACGCGCTTCTGTCGTGCGTGGCGCGTTGGGGGCGAGAATTTTGGGCTTGGGGAAATGGTTCTTTATCACTGAGCGGAGCCACTTGCACTCAGCGGGACAGATGTGATTGGGTCTCAGTCTTCGCATCAGTTGCTTGCGGAGTCGACGATATCCATCGAATGGGTGACTGACAGTCCACTCGATCTCTGCGTCTTGGCAGCAAGGCGGAGTGTACGTGGCGTGCACTTCATACTGCACACTTCGGCCGCTTGGGACGGTCTGCATGCTGAGTCGAAGGTGCTCGAACCACGCTATGGCCTCGGGGAGCTCTATCGACGACGCGCGGTTGCGGTAGTAGCCCGAGAAGTTAAAGATCGGCGTGCACGTTGCAGCGACAGCCATGATTACTTGAATAGGTCCGACCTGTAGGTGGCAAAAGCGTTAATGACAGTCGGGTGGGGCGGGTCGGATGTGCTGGGACATTCATCCTTTTCGCCCACATCGGGTGGAGTTGAGGTGACTAAAAAGGTTCCTCTGAAAAAGAAATGGGTGGTACACTGTGCCAGTCTACTGGTTTATTGTAGTTTGTAGGTGTGTGTTTTGGGAAAAACACGAGAGAAAGTTGGGTTTTTCGAGCATTCGATGGGTGCCAAAAATGATGAGGCCCTGGGAGAAACTATTTCGGCAGAAATAAGTTTAGCTCAGCAAGGTTTTCTCAGAAAGTGCTTTGGTCGGACGCTGCAAAATAGTTGAAGTTTCAACGGATTTGGTGATTTTTTTCATGTTCTGGGCGAGCAACGGCCTATTTAACAAAAATTTGAGACGAAGAAGCACGAAGATTGGCTTATTCAGATCAAATTGAGAGAGCGCGCCTTCACGTTTGGAATCCTAGTGCATGCACTCCATCTTTTGACACCTAGATAGTAGTATTATCTTCCAACGATTGCTCAGCACAGGAAAGACAGTAAATAAGCTCGTGTTTCCTGGTTAAGGGTGACGAATTTCCAAATTGGTTTTGGCTGGAGCAAGAATATTGTCACAATCATTAAAATGCCAGTAAATGTGCAGCAAAATACAAAAAAAACAGGTATTGTCGTTGAGCAACTAAAATAACGGATCAGTTCTCCCTTTCCTTCTACGAACTTCCTTGTTCGGCCCATTTATGCCGTTGGATATATCGCCCTTCAGCCTTCCAAAAAGTTCAGCCTTCCAAGACGGGTTTCCGACCGACCGATCGACCGACCCGTGGTCGGCCACAGCACCACAGCCACTTCAACCAGTTTGCAGCCATTCTTTTTTTATTATTATTCTGGCCAATTGACATTTATTATTCTGGCCAATTGACATTTAAGAGCTCCATTTAGTTTGCAATATTAACACTCCTTAGTCAAAATTCCCAAAATCATAACTTAAACGGGAGAACAGGAAGGAAACATCAGTCCATTAGTTTTCTAAGGCAAGAACAAGATGGCGCCGACGAAAGTGAAGCTTGTGTCGATGGACGGCGAGGCGTTCGAGGTGGAGACGTCTGTAGCCGTGATGAGTGAGCTGGTGAAGACGCTAGTGGCGGACGATCACGAGGAAGGCGGCGAGGTGCAGGAAATCCCTCTGCCTAATGTTAAGAGTCACGTGTTGGCAAAAGTCGTCGAGTTCTGCCGCCACCACAAGGACTCGCCTATGGCCGAGATCCAGAAACCTCTCAAGAGTAATGTCCTAAGCGAATCCGTGGATGAATGGGACGCCAAGTTCGTGGATCTGGAGGACCAGGAGCTGCTGTTCGAGCTCATCCTGGCCGCCAACTACATGGACATCAAGGGTTTATTGGACTTGTCGTGCGCCAAAGTGGCTTGTATGATCAAGGGGAAAACGCCCGAGGAAATTCGAGCTACTTTCGGCATCACGGAAGAGTTCACTGAGGAGGAACAACAGAGAATCCTCGAGGAAAACAAGTGGATTGAGGACGTGTAGCAAGGCAGGAACCAATATTGAAGCCAAGTTCTTGAACACAAACATGCTTGGTTTGCAGACTATTATGAGTGGAATTTACAGCATAAGCATAGGCCTAAAATGTGGTAATACCAAACAAGACTTCAGTCGAATTAATATGTTGCTTGTCGACTATGCTTGAGCATTCATATTTTTTTCAGTAGATCAAAATATAGGTTGAAACAAGTTTTCGTTTTACTTGGACATTTTCATGACTTGGTATGTGCATTATCGAGGCAGTGACAGACAAGGCTCGCAGAAAACTCGAGCAGCTGCAGGACTCGTCCACGAGCTAGCGCACAATCGATTTCTACGCCAGCTACCGGAGTTCAGCGATGTTGATTGGAGACTTGGTACGTTTACACATTCTGGATCAGATAAAGGGTCTCTGATCAACGTTGCTGAGGAAACCCTATAGTTCGTATCAACTTTCTGCTTCAGCGTAACGATGCTGAAACTTGCAGATGGTAGAACAAGCTGTTGGATGCAATGTAAAACTGGGAACAGTGCTGATGCATGACATTCACTCTTCTCAGTGAAAAGTTATCAAGTTAGCTATCCGATCTACAACGTGTAGACTACTGTGCAAGTCTGCTTTCCAACTTAAGAACTATTCGAACGGACGGGCAATGGGAGTATAACCCACATTGTGACGTTGTGGCGGATATTGCTGAGGTCCTCAATTGAAGCGCAACAGACTAGGAACGATAGATTCTGGCTCTATTATACCATTATGAAGGTTTTTCAAACCTTTCATCAATCGATCGAATAGTGTACCCATGTTTGTTCATTCGTTTATACAGGCTTTAAACTGGATACTTGCGTGTCATTGTCTCCATTACTACTTCATTAAAGTCATGTCACTTGGGCCAGTCGCGACGTGAAGCTGACCCACAACAAAGACTCGGCAGCCAGCAGTGCAGTGCTTATGTCCTTCCCACGTGCTCTCTAGGCACGTCACATCCGTTGGTCCCTACAGACATCCAAAGGTATCTCGCTCCACGGTCTCACTTTCTAATTTGCTCAGATTCGTCCACAGCAAATCCTCCACCACTCCTTGTATCCTCTCAAGCATGTACTCCGTCGGTCTGCTCCTCTTTGTATCCTCAGCGCTCTTCACGAAGACGCTAGCTATCGACTACGCTGGTGGTTGGATCGACGGCTCCACGTCTTCGGGAGAGTGCGTGGATATCTGCTCGGCTCCCAGTGCTACGTGTCTAACCAAGGACCCCACGTGCTTGGCAAAGGAAAAAGTGCCCGGTGACTTCGACTATCTCGTCCTGGAGCAGCTCTTTGTGCCGCAGTTCTGTCGCGATCTACTTGTCGGCGTGGACGGCACCATCTCGCACCAGAACGTGAATCCATACCCGAACGGCACAGTTTGTGTCCCAGAGCGTGCTGTCAGCAAGCTGACAATCCACGGTCTGTGGCCAAACTATAACGACGGCTATGTGAGCTGCTGTAACCCGAGTGACACGGTTGAGAACGATCCATACGATGCCGTTAAGTTCTCTGAGAACCAGGCGACTCTCCTCGCTGAAATGGGCGAGAAATGGATCGACGCATCCGCAGACTCGACGTACGATACGCTGTGCGAGATCTATGACCACGAGTTCCAGAAGCACGGACTCTGCTACGCTGCCCAAGGCGCTGATCTTGAGGCTGCTGCCGTCACGTATTTCGAGGCGACGCTCAATACTGCGGATCGTATCAGTGCTGCGACCGAGCAGATCAACGCCTGGGCGGCGCTTGATACCCCGCAGACCACGTTGGCCAAGATTGAAGCACTGTATGACCACAAGGTGATGGTGTTCTGCTCGGCTGTAGACGGCGAGAACCAGCTCTCGGTCATCCGAACGTGTTACGAGAAACCTACGGATATTGGCAGTGACGGCCCCACGAAGCAGATCGATTGCGCCAACGCCACGGCTACTTCCACGTTCTCGGTCTGCTCGGGTGACGAGCCGATCACGCTACTACCGTATGTGGCTCCTGGATCATCCAGTTCCTCTACCAGCGCTGGATCAGCTACATCGACCCCTACGACGCCTACTACTTCGGAGCCTACGATTGACCCCACGGCCAACGCCTGTGTGTAGTCACAAGTGACTGTTATAAAGGCTAGGTGCTGGTTCTCCAGCTTAGAAACAACCCTTTTTCTTCTGCCATGCAAACGAGGAATCTTTTAGTGTGTCTACCGCTCAATTCTACCTGCTCTCTAGCATGGCAGCAATATATTCTGCACAAATGAATACCGTGATCTAAAGTTTACAGCTGGAAGAGGTATGAGGTTGCCGAACCGTTTTGGTAAGCGCACTACTTTAATCCAAACCGTATTTCTAGTGTTATCAGCTACTTTCTGTAGGTAATCACAGGGGAAGCCTTTTGACAATACATGTATCGAATGTACTCGTGTGTGTTAGTAGCAGTGTTGAATGTCGGCCACGTCAAATGAAGCTTTGGCTTCCAATTCTCCACGTCACTTTAATCTACCTGGGACTAATCCTTCCATGTCCATCGCTACAACCGTAATCAATGTAAGTATGATTATCTCAAAGAGTATATACAGGGGTTGTTCTAACGCAAGCTACTGCTACTCACTTTGCGTTCTTCCATCACTTGTTCGCACTTCGACTCCTACAATCTATTGAAACCGGAGACTAAATGGAGTTTCCTCTGCTACTACGCGTAAAGCTGGCGCTTTCACCCAAGTTTGAACCCCTCCCGCACGTCCTCCAGATCGTCAACGATCTACTCCTACCGAGAACACTAGACGGTGCTATCTACAACGATCTCCATAGACTGGTCAAAGACTACGAAGCTGTTCTTCCGTGTACTGTTGGAGCTATGGACGGCGCTGCTGCCAAAGGGCGACTCGATATTCTCCAAAGACTGCAAAATACTCGAAGTGAAGGCTGCTCATCCGCCGCATTCGTCGGTGCGGCAGCTCACGCTCATCTGGAGGTGCTGTGGTGGCTCAATGAGTTCTACGCCGGATTGGCCCGGCCACAAGACATAGTCAGAGCCGCCGCTGAAAACGGTCACGTTCGCGTGGTAGAACTTCTGTGGAGGCGGTTGAGCGAGGAAGAACTGGAGGCTGCGTTAAAAGTAGCAAGTGCTAACAATCATACCGAAGTGGCGAAGCTACTGCGTTCAAAGATGGCAATTAACCGAGCTCGACTCATATTTTAACGTCGTACTTCAGTACTGACAAGTCTGCAAGTGACAATTAAAAAAATCTATAGTGCAACATAATTGCTTCAAGCTTGATCATGTGCAACATAATTATTCGAAAGTTGCATCTTTCGTTGGAGCAACTTCCACAAATCCCAAAACGGGATGTCGTCGCCACCTCCGCCTCCTCCTCGCTCTCCGCCGCATTCCAGGCGCTTCTGCACGTTGTCGAGCTCGTCTCTTCCTTCCTGATCCCTCATACCATCGACAGCGCCGTCTACAATGAGCTGCACCGCGTGCTCCGTGTCTACCAACACTCTCGTCCACACACAACCAACGCTATGGACGGCGCCGCAGCTCTCGGAAAGTTGGACCTCCTCAAACGATTACATTCCAACATACCAGAGGGCTGCTCCAATGCTGCCTTCATCAATGTAGCGGCCAACCGCCACCTTAATGTACTCGAGTGGCTCTACGAATTCTACCCGCAGAGGGCTAACCCAGCCGAGGAAATTATTAGAGCTGCTGAATGTGGTTATACGGACATTGTAAGGTTCTTGAACCGAAAGCAAGGAGGGAGGAGGTAGAATCTGCTCTTGTGAGGCTGCTGCTGCGCATGGACATATTACAGTTCTGGAGCAGCTTTCGCACCGACCGTATAGTATGAGGAAAGCTCTGTTGGCAGCAGCAGAGAATGATCAGACACGAGTTCTGCAGTATATGCTGGATCGAGGGTCTCACCCTCGATAAGTATTGGATATAAACCCAGCTGTAATTAAGGCTGCGGAGGGAGGACATTGTGACGGTGCAATCTATTGATTGGCATTAGTGATGACTTCACCATTGGCGATGCATTGATAACCGCGGTGGTGGATGGATGGCATGGTGTTGTACAGTTATTACTGGAGCGAGAGGGAATAGACAAGCTAACGGCTGCATATGCTCCAGAAAAGGCTGCGTAGAACGATAAGTGTTCCTAGGTGGCTCAGCATTTCAATTGCCATGGAGAGGGCCGTCGTGGGGAATGACGAAGTTTGAGAACTGAAAACGTTCAGCCCGGAAGTATTGTCATCATTTGGTCATTAAATGAGATTGTGGAACCCGGTCGTGTCTGCATTGCCCAGTTATTATTGTTAGAGTCAAAACACCAACATGGCTACACTGTTTACCACTAAATGTAAAATGTTGAGCACGGGTGATGCCTTAGCATGAACAGTAGATAATGACGACATTGAGATGCTCCGAGTTCTTATTACGAAAAGCGTTTCGGTTCAAGATGCTTTGGGGAGAGCAGCAGTACTGAATCGGGTGGAAATGTTGGAGAACACTCAAGTTCGGACTCGACTGGAATCCCGTGTGCTTTCGAAATAGCAGTAGTACGAGGCCAAGTAGGTGTCGTTGAACGCCTTCGCGACAGATGCAATCGTGGTAGTATCAGCTTCGCTATATCGGCTGGAGAAGTGGATGTGGTTCGACAGCTGTGAGCTAAGCGTGCTCAGCTCAATTGAGTTCAAATTTGAACTAATTTCTTGGTCTGTCCTTGAGTAGGCTGTTTACAATTAACGAAGTAGGATCATAAAAACCTATTGCATCAGTTTTTCTCCCATCTCGTTACTGATGAATCCCCCCCCCTCACCGCGCTTTTTCTTTTTTTTTTTTTAACGAATACCTCATTATAATCAAGGAAACCATGCAGTTCTGTGTAAGATCAGTCATTCCAGGTTGATTGCAATATTTCATCCATGATGCAATCAAGTTTGTAAGTACGAAGTACAATATTTCTTCATTCCTGAATGATGAAGATCCAATTCAGTGCTCACCGTAAAATTGAAACGATACGGTATACATGTAGCTAGATGAAGAGATCTCATGCCAGCACGAATTGGAAGCGGGTTATTAGTACATGTAGAGGATGAATACGTGCAATTTACTTCAGTAATATAAATCATGCAAACGTCATGATTATCGTGTAATCAAGATGAATGATTGGAGTAGAATCCAGCAAGAAGCTCATTGTACAATCCCCCACGCCGCGACTAAGTTAACTAAGTCAACCAAGACCCCTCACGACCATGCTCTTGCAGTCTAATTACTCGACTTACAAGCACAATCTTCCTTGGGAAGACCTGCACGGGTATGTGCAGGTCGTGCGCGTAGGCCAGACCGCATACTTCTCGGTGAAGGCGACTTCGCTGCACAATGCGACGCAGTTTTTATGAATCTTGATAAGTCTCGCAGAGGTTGGTGCTTCGCGCGATCAGGTCGTGCATTCAGAGGTGCTGGTGGTTGTTTTGGCCAAGAACCTGGAGATCGTGGGGTCCAAACACAAACAATTCTTCGGGTCCCATCGGCCAGCAAACACTGTGTGGGGTCGTTACGGAGCTCTCCATCCCGCACATGCTGGTGGAGATCAAGTTCACGGTGCGTCTTGATCTGCCGAAGGAGCACACGGCCATCACAAACGGCATGTCCTCGGAAGTCGAGGCCGGCTACGCCCAGATTGTGAAGTGCGGATCGACGGTGGAGGTATCAGGCCAGTTCGACCACAATGATGAAGGCAAAATGAGAGGTGGTGGCGACTTCGACGCACAGTGTGAGCAAGCGTTTAAGAACATTGACAAGCGCCTAGCTGAGATTGGGGCTACACGCAATCAGATTGTCCACACGGAAGTGCTGATCGTCAACATCCGCAACAACATCGAGAAGCTCAACGCCGCGCACAAGAAGTTCTTTGGCTCGTACCGTCCAGCAAGCGCATGTTGGGGCGTGGTGGCACTGGGTATGCCAGGCGCTCAGGTGGAGATCAAGTTCACGGTCCGTCCGGATTTGTCGAAGGCCCCCAAGACGTATTCGCACGGTCTACCATGGGAAGATGCACATAACTACAGCCAGGTGGTCGTCACCAACGAGACGGCGTGGATTTTTGGTCAATTCGCCCATGACGATGAAGGGAATCCTATTGGCGAAGGTGACTTCGAGAAGCAGTGCAAGGCAGCGTTCGCCAATCTGGATGTGTCTAGCGGCGATCGGAGCCACACGCAGTCAAATTGTGCACGCCGGTGCTATGGTTGTCGGTCTGAGTGACAATGCCACAAAGCTGAGTGCTGCGCACAAAAAATACTTTGGTGCGTGCCCACCAGCCAACACGACCTGGGGCGTCACAGTTCTCGGCTAGCCCTTCATGATGGTGGAGATCTGTGCCATTGAGCCTCTCGACGCGCCAAAGAAGCCTTAGGACAGGCTGACCAGGATGACACGATTAGGAAAAAAAGAGTTAACGACAACGGGATTTATAATCGACGATGTCTCTTTTCCAATGAACAAGTATCCAGTTGAAGTTGAAAGTTACTTGAGCCGAGCACGCTTAGCTCACAGCTGTCGAACCACATCCACTTCTCCAGCCGATATAGCGAAGCTGATACTACCACGATTGCATCTGTCGCGAAGGCGTTCAACGACACCTACTTGGCCTCGTACTACTGCTATTTCGAAAGCACACGGGATTCCAGTCGAGTCCGAACTTGAGTGTTCTCCAACATTTCCACCCGATTCAGTACTGCTGCTCTCCCCAAAGCATCTTGAACCGAAACGCTT
>NW_008648996.1:604884-605390 GCF_000247585.1 Phytophthora nicotianae INRA-310 | reverse complement strand
GTGGCTTTAGGCCGTCTCTGGGCTATCATAATGCAAAATGAAGACAGTCATCGCCGCAGAGAGAATTTGGCGATCTTTTCACGATAAAACTCGAAAAAAGGATTGAAATGTCGCTTCTTGACAAGACTTCACGCGGTTTTTATTGCATGTTGCTCGAATGAGCCCGATAGCAGATTATATTTTAATATCTACAATACTATCTGTAGTAAGTGTTGATTGAACGAACCCTAGACCTGGATGGGTCAACACGCATAGATTTTATAAATATTTACAACCTGCTAATTAGTGCACTAATTAGTGTTCGTACTTAGTGTTAAATCATGGAAGCTTGAATCGGAGTTGCTCAAATCATGTTTTCAGCATGGTTTAGCAGAAAATGACACTGTCTGGAAGTGCCAAACTGATCTTTATTTCGTATTCGATGTGCTAAGTCGTGCATTAAATGCTTGACCGCACTACTAGCTGCCGGAAAGATGATGCATGATTTGTACTAAATCGTACTCGAG
>NW_008648996.1:602836-604784 GCF_000247585.1 Phytophthora nicotianae INRA-310 | reverse complement strand
ATTAAATGCTTGACCGCACTACTAGCTGCCGGAAAGATGATGCATGATTTGTACTAAATCGTACTCGAGTACGATTTGTTGATAATTAGTACTTGAAAAGTCGTACGAATTACAATCGAAAGTGCCAAAAAGTCTGCAAACCACAATATAAGCAAAAAGTTTTTAAAATGCAAATTCAACTTGTACCTGATCCGATTCAAAGGGGATTTAATTATGGGCGCATTGGTACGTTGCTTGGATCCCGCATAGGACTCTGGATATAAAAATACAACTTGAACACTCCTCCACTCTAATTGGCTACTTGACGACTTATAAAATTAAGACCAATTAAAACAAGACAAATGGGATGTGCACGCCGGATTCATGCTTAGAATGAATTTCATGAAATTCATCTTAAAGCTAAACATAGACGATATCCACAAAATTGCTATAGCTCTTGCATTTGACTGGCAAAAATTAAAAAAGGGATCATTTGCTTCCTTTTGCGATCAGTTTTTGGCATCAGCTTTCGGCAAATTGGTTAAAGGCAGCAATTTGCGACGTGTACTACCTTTACCACAATAAGGTCAATACAACAGTATGCTTCGAACTGCGAATCTCCCCGGGCCCACCACCCGGGTCCCCAATCGTTCCAAAGCTGCAAGGTGTCATCAGCGTAGCCTGCCGTTCTGCGGCTGAGCGTGGAAACGCCGATATGGTCAAGATACTCGCGGTAAAATGTTCATCTGAGCTAATAGGACTTGTGCTAAAAGAAACAGCAAAGGCTGGTAACCACGAGCTGGTGAAGTTACTGCTTCACGAGTGTGAGGCGAGAAACTTGGAGGATTCCTGGTATCATTTACGTATTGGAATGATGGTACAAGATGTAGCATCTCGTGGCGACGTGGAGATGGCCAAGTTATTGGTCGAAAAGTGCGATCCTACTGATGTAGGGCGATCACTGAAGATTGCTGTTGAAAACAACAGCACGGATATGCTGCATCTATTGGCGCCGATGACTGCAGTTTATATCAAGGAGGATCCTTACATAGTGGCTGCACTGGTACACGCAGCTAGAAAAGATCAAGTTGCGATGGTTGATATTCCTGTCCAATACAGTGACCAGCCGACGGTTGAGGAAGCGATACTGCAGCTGTCTTCGAATGGAGATATCGCTGCAACAAAATTGTTGCTGGAGAAATGTGATATTGTTTCCACCAAGCACCTATTTGTCAAAGCAACCGAGAAGGATGTGGTCGAGCTAGTCGAGATTTTGCTGGAGCAGATGGACACAACTTGCATCCGTTGGGCTCTAATGACGGCTTCTGCAAAAGGATGTTTTGGGACAGTAAAGTCAATGCTACACAAATGTGACTCGACGTCTATTGGTTGTGCACTTGAAATTGCTGTTCAAAAGCGCGAGCTGGCAGTTGTCGATGTGCTACGGGATCGATGTAATCTCACAAGTATTCGCGATGCGATAATAAGCGCGATGTAGAATGGGTAAGCGTAAATGTCTGTTTAGTAGCCGTGGTCAGTTTACTAGCCCTCAGCATTAGCCAATTATAACGAGGCAAATCAACGATTCCTATTGGTCAGAGACAAAGTGCTCCCTCCATAACGCCCTTTCTCGTGCACTAAAGTATTCATTAATCAACTACTAAATTGGCAAAAGCACCAATTCGTGGAATCACAATGAAAGCACTTGTACAACGCTTTCAGCTGCAACAATTAACTCTTTAAATAATCTCCAAAATCAGACTCTTTCTCCTGTTCCCAACGCTACCTGGCGCATGTCAATCAGATACTAAACTGACATTTTCCCTTACAGTGATGTGGCTTACCTACTAGGCCGTAAGAAATCACTCTTGCCTAGTTTCGAGTAACCATAGGATTTTGCAATGAGGAGCGTGCATGCAGCTAGGTCGATTGATTTGTGTTCGCCTCGCCGATTAAGTATGCCCCCCCC
>NW_008648996.1:600007-602736 GCF_000247585.1 Phytophthora nicotianae INRA-310 | reverse complement strand
TTTTTTTTATGTTAACAGCAAGTAGATATAACGAGAGTGTCCATGCGACCATGCAGCATACTTAAGTACTTCAAGTACAAGTAGTGTATACCTATGTTTATGGATAAATTGTAAGGGTAAATCTTACGAAGCAACTGTGTGACAAAGCGAATGCACGCGATGACAAATGCTTGTTAAAGATGTTATTGGCAATAAATCTTATTGCCACTAAGATTACGGATCTACTAAATCCATCGAAAGACTTGTAGAACTGTCAGCCGTGCAGTTCTTTGAACAAAGTGAAGGTGAACTGTACATAATTCTTGAAACCCACTTTCTAATTTTATCACTGCACAAGAACCTAAAAACACTGCAAAGGTTACATTTCCACTTGAACACTGAGTAAACAAGACTCAACCAAGGGTTACGCGCACAAACTATGGTCTCTCCGCACACCTGTCAACCCCGCCAAGGCTTTACACGCGTCACTCGGCCCTCTAATCTATGTATGTTCAAGCAATATGGAGATAAAGATACGCTAGTGTGCATTTGTACACGAGACGACGCAAGGGTGTCGTCTACAGGATTCCGGCTCTTCATTTTCGCAGCACGGCGCGAGTTGGCAAGTTTAAATCGCAACAATAGGACTTGTTGTCTTCGCTACAATAGAAATGCAAGTACGAAAGGAAAACTGACGCAGGGCTCCTATCAAGTCGAGAGATTGAACTTCGGAACTGGTGAGGAATGATAGTGTCCTCACAAATTGCCAACGATGCTACGATTGCAAATCGCTCGCCACCTCTGATCGCCAACTTGGACCGCTGAGTGGCAGAGTGGCACGCGCTTCCGGTGGCCGCCGTCATCTTTAAGCGGATATAGCTCGGCACTTCGCTTTTCGCGTCCCCTGAGTCAGAGGTGGAGCCTCTGGCCCCACAGCTCGACTACAAGAACCAACATACATCGGTAAAGTCGGTTAGTTCTCAATATGCATGTGACAGACAATTCGACTAGCGATTGGGATCAGATTTTTATCCAGGAGCAAGCAACTAACAAGCCCACGCGGTCTCTGTATGTAAATGGACAGATATGTACAGAACTTTCCCAGGGGCAACTCAATCCAACGGCTACAGCACGGCAGACCAACAAGTCGACGCTGGCTGGGGATCAAATTTTACATATGAACAGCAAGAACAACGCAATTCCTCACAACCAACGGAGACTTTTACATGTAATTCCGATAACCCAGCTACTGGAACATCAAGTGAAGCTTCCACAGAGTACTTAACGTCGCCGCCTCTCTCCAGCTTCTCAGTTCTACTCAAGGACAACGGAGAGTTTAGAGACAGCCAGGATTTTGGTTCTCGAAACGGCGATATCCCACAATTCCAGTCTGGAAATGATATCTACACTACCGGACTCGATACGCCCATGACGAACTTAGCGATGCAAGATGCGATGGAACTGGTCAGTTTTAAACTGGGGCAACGCACAACGCCTACGCTGGCAATTGGACATGAATCAGCTGCTGTGGAAACGGCTCAAGCCAAGCACTCAGCAATGCCCAAGCTACGGAGTCTGGACTGCCCAACTTTCTCGAGTAGCGACGATGACGACGTGATATCTTTCAGTGGGATTCCCATGACGAACAGGTACAGAAATGTATCATAGCTGGGTTATTTTTTTTTTTTACTATCTTAACTAACACACTATCATGTTGTGGATTGTAGTGTGAATACAGGTCGCACTATCGTTGAAAATGATCGTGGCTTTCGAAAGAAGTCGCGAGAAAAAATGCGACGCCACGAGGTGAATATCAAGGTATGTCGGCATTGATAACTTTTTACTGGAGTCGACTGAACTAACGAGTTGATGGTATCCTAGTTTGAAATGCTCGTTAATGTTCTGGGGCTCGCCAGTCGCGCTCGCAAGAAGAATATTCTGCACGAGGCAGCATCTGCTATCAAAGGCTTAAAAAGAGAGTGCAATCAGCTGCGTCGTGAACGAGATCGACTTCAGCAAGAATTGAACAATTTGGCTACATATCTACAGAGCACGGAAAGTGGAGGACCGTATCTGACGTCATAATATTAGAGCTGTAAAGCTACAGCTGTGTGTTAGAGATTTAAGTGTGTGAAGTTTACACAAGTAAGTAAAGTACTTCTACCAGTTATGCGCTCCATACGCTTCCCAACCCAGCATGGCCACAACTGGATGGCTCTGTTTCTAGATGCAGGTTCATTTTCACGTTAGAAGCCAGGGTCTCCATCAATAATAACGTCGTTACGTTTACTACTACGGCAACCCTCTCGTTTAGTACGTGTAGTTTATGTTTTTTGGGGCAAAGCCCTATAATGTAACGTTCTCTTATTTAGAGGGACAACTACTATTTTTACAGGAGTATTTACGAAGTATTAGGAAGAGGGCTAGGGTAGATAATTACAATCAAACCGACTAGGGACCATTCTGGCGAAAAATACTTGTGTATAAGAACCGTTGATGCGAACTAACAGAGAGAAAAAAAATAGAAAAGCGCGGTAGTGACCTCTCGCGAAGATATTAACAGTCACTAAAAAGAGGAACCAGTTTTATGCTCTATATGAAGGGTCACTTTGTATCAGCCACCAAAGGATTGCGCGATCCAAGGATTTTTTAGGAGCGTTTTATGATCGTGGCTTCACAGCGTGTACCATCGCGACGCTTGACGCTATGGGTGATTAACGTCGACTTCCGGTCAAATTTAGCCCGAAAGG
>NW_008648996.1:595429-598407 GCF_000247585.1 Phytophthora nicotianae INRA-310 | reverse complement strand
CCGTGTTAAGGTAAAATGGTAGACATCACGTGCAGGGCAGTCAAACCTTCACTATGTAAGTGGACAACACGATTAAAATTTAAAGTAATGAACAAAGCGCTTGTGATAGTGACTTCTGGAAATATGACAAGCGTTTCTTCGGATACGTTCTTGCGTTGGATCAACTAATAGATACGTTGAAGGTACAGTACCATCACAGAACTCAATGTCGTATGCAGCTCACATCATGGGCTAAGATTCAGGTATTAATGATGGACATCGAATACTAGGCAGTACTATCTATAACTATGCAAGTGAGCTACGCAAATGAAAACTAGCGTCACGGCAGCAGCGGTTGGATGGAGAGGCCTGGTTGTATGACCAGCATTTCTTCGGATACGTTCTTTCGTTGAAATCCGCCAATGGGTACGTTGATGGCGAAGTGGCATCAGTGGAATCTACTATTAATGGAAGTTCTAAATGCATCGCTTAGATGCATTGACCGCCCACTTAAACGATGATTTAAACGGTAAAATTCAAAGCTAGGATTATTAGGTTTTCAACTCGAAATGAAGTCGATACAAAAGAAACGCCAGAGTTCTGAAATTTTACTCTAATTATAAACTGTAGTACTAGTAACGTTAGTTTTTTTCAATGAAATTTACAAAACGTATGTGTCTAACAAGAATAAATTCACGTAATATTTGTAAAATAAAAGCATCGGTTCGATGAGTTTGAATATACTAGTATTTTTCGGTATTGGTTGTGTACAGATGAGGACATGGCGGTAGCTCAAATAGGACGAATGATTCATGCTTTACATTCCCACTTTCGATTTTACTGCCAACTAAGCAACACCCTCATCTTTCGTACAATTCGCCGTCGACGTCGATGGACCTGCTGAAGGCTATCCAAAACGACGTACTCAAGCAAATGGAGGAAGAAACGCAAAACCAGTTCTCAAGCGTGGCGGACTTCAGGGAGTTCATCCTGGTTTCACATCCAAGTGCCGATGTAAGCGTGTCGCTCACCATGTGCTGCCTTCATTCGGAGCGTCTTCATGGCCACCATGGAACTCGTGTCACGTTGGTCGATGCTGCACAACGTGACGTGTTCGAGCCGACATCAAATGCTCTGGCTGACTTGACACCGCTGAAACGCAAACCGTATCTGGTTCAAGTGACCGTGTGGGATGCCAAGCCGAAGAAGGGTGTGGCTGGCAAGCGCAACCTTGAGTTTGAGCCCGGTGCTGTGTACAAATTCTCCCATGCCGATGGAGTGGGGTTTTACGCCGACATAGCTAAGGGAAGCATTCAATACGAACTCGCCAACAACAACAAGATTTGCGAGATCAAGGCACCACTTAAAAAGCGCAAGGTGTTCAGTGAGACATCGCCACAGCCACTGGTATCCAAGGCTAAAGTATTGGAGGGCAACACGGGTGTTTCGGGGTTGCGCTCAACGAACGGTGACGTTGTGATGACTTCGGAGAGCAAGACCGAGGAAAATCGTCCAGTCGTGACGACGCGCAGCAAGCGTCACCCATGATGGAAGAACAGACTCGACACGTGTAGTAGGAACTGCCCAATTGTATACCCGTGAAATAGTAGCAATGTTGCTTTAGTAATTGCTAGGGTGAGGTGTAGCTAGCATTTATAAACTTGCCTTCATTAATTGTACCGTAACGTAACTATCGCAAGGAAAAAAATCGTTTTGCTGTAATGCAATGCTATGACATTAACTTGAATTGATATTGAAGAAGTAGTCTAAGCTGAATGATATACAGTCCCCAAATATCGTCGTACTCTTGGCGGATTGCCATTCCTGTAGTACTGCTAGGTGTTGAAGGGTTGGAGATCAAAGAGGCAGTTTTACTTGAGTGCGAGCCGTCATTTACGATTTCGATCGCTTCTTCCTGGATCCGTCTTTACACGACTAACGGGTATGAAACAGCTTAAGCTAGACTCATTCTTTCTTCGACGGGGGAGTTAACAGGATCGCATTGGGCCTCCGGCATCAGTACGTAATATGTGTCGAGCACAACAATGCTCAATATACTGACATTCATTACATCTAGGTGCGCCAAGAGCGTTCCGTGCTGCAGTCATTCGCCGAGTACGAGGAAGCGGAACAAAATGTATACGTGTGTAGACCTCGCAATACGCCCACGGTAATGAAAACATGAACACTTCCATTAAAGCATGAGCACTTATTTTCATACTTTGAATAGCTCGACATTCCATACTGCAAGTGTCGGCCTTTTGCTGACTGGATGTTGACATGCATTTCTGGCTGTGAAAACCAAGCGGTAGGTGAAGTTAACCATGTTTAGCACGTTTGTGTGGATAAGGTGCGTGACCAAAGTTGTTAGACACAAACAGAGTGCGTGAAGGGTTACTGCGCTTCAAATTACAAATGTGGAAATCAACGAATGCAGCGTGGAGTCCACGCAGACCTATCGCTGGCTTACCTCCCTGGCAAAGGCATCTCATTGATGGCTGCCATGCCAATCGAGCGCGATTCATTGATTATTCAGTACGTAGGTGAAGTCATAAGTCGAGCGATGTACCTGGAGCGTGAAAAAAAGGTGAAGTACTACGTGGTTGTCGTTATTAGTGGCTTTACGCAGGTATCCAACGTTGTTTTGTAGGAAACCCAGTGCTCTCCCCATTCGTACGGCTTAGCCGTTAATTCAAACGAGGTGATCGATGCCCGCTTTGTTGGAGGGATAGGCCGGTTCGCAAACCATAGTTGATCGCCCAATTGTATTGTCGAGCGCTGGGAGGTTGCTGGCGAAACATGCTGCGGGATCTTCGCCAAAAACGCTATTGGCGAGGGAGAAGAGGTCACCATCAAGTACGGAAGAGCATTTGTGCAAGCAGAGGTAACCTGAATGTATGCCGTTAAACTCACCGTTCGCTAACTTTGTTTTTCAGAAACAAAAGCGATGCTGTTGTGGTTCTATTAATTGCACAGGGTTCATGTGAAGCAATATGGTT
>NW_008648996.1:591788-592754 GCF_000247585.1 Phytophthora nicotianae INRA-310 | reverse complement strand
ATTCTTGCCCTAAGACCACCGCCTATCGGAAAAGAAGAGTGGAATTGTGATCTAGCGAGACTCGTTCAGAGAGTGCAGCAACATGAATGCCATGCAGGATCTTCTTGTAGAAAAAAAGGCAATGAATGTCGTTTTGGGTTTCCCAAAACACTACAGTCTAAAACCGTAATTGAGTCAAAAACAAGCCCTGATGGCACACCGTCCTTAAAAATCCATTTGAAACGAGAGGTTTCTACTATTAACAACTATTCACCGCACCTCCTTTCGTGCTGGCGAGCCAACATGGATTTGCAACTCATTGGAAACTCATACGGAGCTGCAGAATACGCTGGCGCATATATAAGCAAAGCAGAACCAGATACACTTCGATTCCGGCGAGTCATTTCAAAAGCTATACAACGGAGTGACTCCAATCTTCCCTATCATTCAATTTTGAAGCGAGTAGCAAATGCAACCCTTGCTGTTCGCGAAGTGGGCGCACCGGAAGCTATATACATTTTGTTGCGTACCTTACCAATGCATAGTAAATCACGTTCGATCACCAAAGTCAAAGTGATGCGTCACGACACGCGTTACTACCGTGTTGAACCGCAGAACCTAGACGATCTTGTTGCATTGGCGAGTACACCAGAGATTGATACTATTCGAATCGAGCCTATCGAAAAAGCATACATGAATCGCCCTAACAATGACTATTTTAACTCTATGACTTTAGCAACATTTGTAGAGACATTCGAAATGATTGAGGCAAAGCCTAATTTAGCGTCCTCAGCTGATCTTTATGAATTAATGAACGGAAAAGGGTGGGTCAAGAAGCAAAAGAAAGCTACTGTAGTGCAAAAAACTCCCTGGATACGTCCCGATACGTCAAACCCGGCTTTCTGTTTCTCGGAAGTATTTTTGTATGTTCCGTGGCGAGCATTAGAGGAGCTTCCTGCATCTGATGATGAAGCAATAACACGCTTT
>NW_008648996.1:587013-588603 GCF_000247585.1 Phytophthora nicotianae INRA-310 | reverse complement strand
GATTGCACTTTTCGTCTAAACTCGAAGCAAACATAAGTTAAGTTGGCCCCAGAAAGAGTAGTAGAGATATTATGTTTACCTGAGTTAGCTGTGCCGCCTGAGTGCCCAAAGTAACACTTGGAACACGCCCAACATCGTCATTTGAGCATTTTGCAGATGGGCTAGGAGCTGAGCACACAGCACAGGGATGTTGCACCAGAGCCACAGCTCGGTGAACTTGCGAAGCTGGAAACGAAAGGTATTGTCCTTATGTCAGTGCTTCGGCAGAGCGAGCATCGCCATGGGCTACAACAAGTGGGTTCAATGTAGCTTGAGGAGCGGTAAAGTAGCCCGCTGAAGGCGCCGAAGCAGGGTACACCTGCGACGAGGCGCTCGATGCCAAAGGAATGGCCTGTACCAAAACGTACATCAACGGAGTGTGCTGCACCGGAGCAGCATACGAAGAATGTTGCAGTTGTACTGGAAAACTCGCACCTTGCGTAATGTCCGCACTCGCGATTCGATCCACTTCACCTACGCAGTTTCCGGTGGCAGGGCTACAGCTCCTCGCAAGTGCATCCACACGCATTGCGTCGGATTCATCCCCATCGCTGCGGGAAAAGAGCTTATTTTCTAAAGCTTTCAGTGAAGCTGGATTTTGGCACGAAGCGAGTGAGCTTGCTCGATCTGGTAATTGACTGATAGTTTCCCTTTTAATTTGATCCAGTCCTGGCTCCGAAACTGTAGCCCTAGTAGTGGATGCATCCTTGCATGAGCTCTTCTTCTTCGCGGCTGCTCTGCGATAGCGATCGCGCTGAAGAGCGTTCTGATGATGACGATGTTCATCGAAAAGCCAGTGCCGCCCTCCATTTGCCTTAATCGCCCTCTCATTGTTGCAGCGGGAGGGATACTTGCACAGCAGCGATCCAGGCTGATGAAGCGACTTCTCTCTACGGGCGCGCTCCTTTGGCATAGTTAAAGCTTAAACACGTCCAACAGTAGCACAGCATGAGTTACATACACGTGGTTACTTATTTAGCGAGGAGGGAGGACTCACCTCCTTTAGCGGAGCGTAAGGTACGAGCAGATCGTCGAGCTTCACGGCTGCTTCTTCTTGAAGTATGTGAAGCCTTTCAGCCTGTACAATATAATAACACGTTTGGGGGGGGACACCGAAAATATTTTCTTAGAAAATATATTTCAGCTTGCCCCCTTAGCAACCGTGGCGAGCACTCGCCTGAGGATGCTGCCATACTAGTTTAAAAGTATTCTTTCACGAGTTCACACTAGCACATGTTGATATTTCCGAAACCGAAACTCGTGCTCCAACTTCAAAAAGGAATTACTAAGTTGAAGACTAACTAAAAGTGCTCAAATTATCCTTGTAGTGGTTCGTTTTACGAAGTACGTACAGCCCTATAAGGATTAATTCGCAAGTTTGACTTATGTGGCGACCACCATCCATGACCATACAAAATTCAAGTGTTGCCCGTTAATATGTGGAGTCATGTGCATGTTATCCGAAGGGCTATTAGCACCAGGAGGGGTTTTGGTGGGAATTGAAAAGCGTTTCGGGGATATATTAAATTATAAAACCTAGAGAGGACCTGG
>NW_008648996.1:585068-586521 GCF_000247585.1 Phytophthora nicotianae INRA-310 | reverse complement strand
TAGGACAGTCCTCGTCCTCTTTCAAAATTATTGTACTGATTACAGTACCATATGGGATAAGAGAACTTCACCATTTGGACACAGAGAGGCTGTGGCCTAACAACTGACACTTAACTACAATAATCTGTACAATAAGGCTAAAGTCACGTACTATGTAGTAGACACAAACCTCCTAGAACTGTTCGATCTGTTACTACGGGTACTACCAAATGAATGGAACATGTACTTCCGACAACTAAGCTATTCAATCACAATTACTTTTACCGCCAACGCAAGACTCCTCTCCTTCCTCCGTTTTTTTTCTTCCTCTACGGCCTTCCACGAAAACCTCGACCAGCAACAACCTCCAAGCACCCCACATATTGTCGATTCCGCCCAAATTTACAAAATCGGGTCTATTTGCCACCATCAACTGAATAGCCGAACAATCACCAAGCAGTAACGATTGGTCAGAACTATCTAACTTATAACCTATCACTGATGAGTTCACTATTGGAGTGCCTACCAGAAAGGAAACGTACGGCAACTATACTAGTGGTTGTTTATGGTTGAATTAACATTTATTTGCAGGTACCCTGGTGTTCTTACTGGCATCGGAGCTCTCGTTGGAGTTGAAGTTCTTGTTTGGGTTGCAGTTTTCGTTCGTGACAGTGCTCTCGGTTCGCTAGAATTCTCGTCACTGTTGTAGTTAGGGCTTGTTCGTTTTGGGGCGCTGGTAGTCTCGTTCACCTTGGAGTGGTAGATTCCGTTGGAGTTGTATACCTTGGTGGCACTGGAGCTCTAGTTGGTTAGTGATCTCTCGCGGGTCTTGGAGTTCTCGGTGGTGTCAGTATTTTGTTGGCACTGGATCTTTCGTTGGAGCCCTGGATTCTCGAGGATTTCCTTGTTGGTGACGCTGACGGTGTTGGCGTACTCGTCGACATTGCCTTCCCTTGTTGGTTGGTTATTTACAGCATTACAACTAGTGTAGTAACTCCAACTACAGTACTCGCATGAGCCAGCTTCTAGCTGGCGGGGTCGGCACTGACGTTGTCGTTGGCGATCTTCTTGTAGTCATACCCCTGTCCGGGTTTGACGATGACGCAGGCAGCCGTGGTGATCTTCTAAGTGGGGGAGTACGTGCTTAATATGGTGGCGGAGTGGGTATCCTTGTCGTTGCCGTGAACTTCTCTTGTGAAGCAATGTTGGGGAAGCCACTGATAATTTAATTATCGTAAAACATATTTCTATTATTTAGCATAGGTTTGGTGATTGTACGGCCATTTGCCAGGGTCGATTGAATCGGCGCCTTTTGGAAATTTTGAGTAGAACTCACAATAACATCATTGGGATTATGTGCAAAAGGAGGAGTATCGCCAGCTGCCAGTCTATGTGACAAGACTTCAATCCGCTTAAATACGAACGGAAATTCTCTCCAGCCGCCTCGAGGAAAGATGGTGAAGCTCTTCTGTGT
>NW_008648996.1:561149-563429 GCF_000247585.1 Phytophthora nicotianae INRA-310 | reverse complement strand
TAGGTCCGCTAAAATCGTCTACTGGGTAATATTAAAATAGTGTATCGAACAAGAATGACCGTGGTGCATTCGGAGTGTCGAGAGAGCATTTGCACTTACCGGGTTCCTTTACCTTAAATGCATTTTACCGAAAGAACGATTACTTTTAAATAATACTATTGCTGTTCAAATTGTAGAGCTTCTTCGTGCAAGGCACGACTTTGTTAATTATGGCTTAAATTCTGGTCAGGCGATCACAGCCCGGTAATCGCTTCATTTACCAGCATTAGGTATGCGTCAGCCCACAGAGTGTTAGAAGTGCATATTCTCTTGACGGATACAATTCTGAACATCTATTGTGATCACGTTAGTCACATTTAAAAAGGTAGTCTTGAATGAAATGTTGAGCTTGTGTCATTTCTCAGTTCATCACCCGATGAGCGGTCAGTTGGGATGTTGTCTAGTTCAAAGAAAATCTAACAACGTATTTGGCTTCTGAATTTGTTTTAATGGTAATAGAAAGCTTGATAATGATGGAATGAGCGCTAAATGCACGACCAATACTCGGGCCATGTCCGAATGCGACCCCAAAAGTTAATAAATAAACCTGGTTCTTGCTGTCCAGCCTGCTAAATCGAACATCCCAGTATATATGTTTAAGATGTCTACGTTGAAATTAATTGAGATCGACCGGTTTCGTTGTTGTCAGTGTTACTTTTTCTGTTAGGAGGCGTTGTTGTCAGTGTTACTTTTTCTGGAGCAGCCATTACAGCAGTGCAACCAAATGTGATAAATTGTACGCACTGATATACCGATATCCTATCGGTGCCAACAAAGTGCTATCAAGCCAAACGCGATATTTCGCTCCAGTTTTGCTTTGTAGGTGAACATTTACATACACTCGAGTATCCGTTGACCGCCCAACACTCATTTCGGTTACCAGTAGCGGGCCGACGGCCAAGTGTACCTGGTGCAGGTATGGTCCTGGTGAATATCGTCCTGGTTTACCGTATTCCTCCTGTGTGATACACCAGTTAGCTACAAGCTGAAGTCCGCCGACGATTTTCTAGCTTGGACGGCAGCAGGCCGAATTGTAGAGCAGTCATCAGTCGGAGCATTTGCACGTGTAAAGCAGCTTTAACAACACGAGGTGACCTCATATTATCGGTGATATTTGCTATTGGTTGGGGCTGTCTTGTCTATATTTTGCTAGTGAAAAGAACATGCAGTTAATTGATGAATGGCGCTTGGGAAAGGTAAAATGCAGAGATTGTATGTGAAATCAAGATAAACAGTAGTTGTCAGAAAATACCAACTAGTAGATGGTGGTATCGATAATGCTTTGCAACGAAATATTTAACTGCTTCCAGCGAAACTGTTAACATTTGGTATATGAATACTCTACACACCCACCGCAGCTTTTGCAGCCTTTTTTTGCTTTCATAGTTTTACCGTCAACAAATCCCTTTGAGTGACTCTTTAGTGCACCATAGCTCTTTCGCTTTTTCTTGTCCACGATATTTCTCAACGCCAGAGTAAGCTCTTCGGAAGTTATTCCCTTCTTGTGCCACGTAGCGAATTGTTCCTTTTTCGGCGCCGTTTTCGGTGCTTGTAATGCTGAGAATAAATCGTCGAGTGTCTAGGTGTCGAGCCAATTTGTCAACTTTTGGTTATAAGCCACAGATGTTCTGGCATTGTTGAATGCCGCGAGTATCGACATGTTCTTAAGCTTTATGTCAGATTCCATTAGCTTGGATAATTATCGCAACTGACCGTAAATACATCAAACGTTTTCAAACTGACCGTGAAGCTTACATAGCCGGCGTTTGGACATGATGTAAAAAGACATCGAAGTATAAAAGATTCGATGTACAATGGGACGAGGTGAAGAACAATTATCCAAAAGAAAAAGACTGCTTCAGTGCCAGATCGGAGCTATTGGCAACAAGAAAAGTTCACTGAGACCACTAAAAGATGTGCAAGCGGGTACGTTGCATACTGAAAATCTCACTTACTCTTGCGTGTGTGTTGTAGACTGAAAATAACTGACGTTGCTGATTTTTGCAGGATCTATATTGTGTCCATGCTAAACGGCGAGATGGTTCTCAGAAATCAAGACATACGTAATAAGTCAGCGTCACAGGAATAACTGACTTTGAGTTCGCAGCAACCAAGCCGTATGTGAGGAGCAAGCGAGCCAACTTCACAGGAATACCAGACTTTGTGGGAGCAGGACCGTCGTACGGGTATGAGGAACGAGTATTTTCTCCAGCAAGGATCTCATGTGTGATATTAAAAAAA
>NW_008648996.1:555144-559024 GCF_000247585.1 Phytophthora nicotianae INRA-310 | reverse complement strand
TTTGTATACTAACGCAGGTCGTTCATCAACATTTACATTGTCCACCACTTTTACCAAGGCCGAGACGCGCTTTCGAGCGCTGCTTAGTCCTGGGACTAGTGAACTCCTGAATCCAGGCATCTCCATCAAAAGGTCTGTTGAGCAGCTTCCGACAGAGTCACAGCTCGGCAAATGCCCAAGGTTCAAAGCGCTCACAAACCAAGCTTCCGTAGAGCAGAATGGTGTTTTTGAGTTTGCACGCTTCGATTCCGCTTTTTTTTGTTAGAGTCACATGCCATTGACAGAGTGGCGACGTACAACTCCATACTTTCCGATGCCCAGACGGCACTGTCTGCTTAATTGACTTAATCTCGTTGAAAGCGTAAGCACGAAGAAACGCTGTGCT
The DNA here is from genome assembly GCF_000247585.1 of Phytophthora nicotianae INRA-310. NCBI lineage: Eukaryota > Oomycota > Peronosporomycetes > Peronosporales > Peronosporaceae > Phytophthora > Phytophthora nicotianae. Next base: position 558,639 of record NW_008648996.1, on the reverse strand, counting down.
GTCAGACGCTGATAGAAATACATCCCGCAATGTTACTGACTGCCTCCCATACTTGGACAGAAGGTTAACCTTGCCTGGTACCACGATAGTTGTAGAGTGAGCGACTATGTATTGAAGTGGTACCTGTGGAGTCGTCCTTGCTGCTGACCCAGGATCTTTTTTTACTAGTGAACTTCAACAAGTGTAACCAATCAAACAGCATTTATAGACATGTGTAAGCTTTACGGTCAGTTTGAAATAGTTTGATGTATATACGGTCAGTTGCGATAATTATCCGATTAGCTTGGCAACGACAGCCATCTCCGTTTTTTTATCCTTCATCCACGTTACAAACAAATCCTTTCGTTTGGCGCAATCATTCAGAGCATCAGCGATGTCTTCTGCATTTAAGAGCTTCTTGAGATCAATGCGCTCTTCATCCGCGGCGCTATCCTTTGTGCCCAAAACTTGTGTGTGTCAGGACTTCTTAGGTAGCGCTGATAGAGCTTCTTTGGGAAGATATCCATGGGCGCCTTGGCCTCACATTCTATAATCAATGCGTTCGCAAAAGTGGCCACGACGGCGAGAACGACACGCATAACTTCTTTTTTCTCTCTCTCACGTTCGCACTTCGAAGCAGGTGTGGATTTATGAAGTGAGCCCAATATGTAACCCATATTACCACTTCGTGGCTTCGGCAATCACAGCTTACAAACTGTTGGAGTTAGACTCGTCTCTAACTCACGACTCATATAAAGCATAATATGCATTATAATAAGAGCAACTTGCCTTTCTGAAACGGTTGGCAATGGCCAACCTGTACTATGTTTAGGCAGCAGTTTAGAGTTTCTAGCTTAGTTTTCTTTTAATTGCTCATTAATGTTCATTCTTTCTTTCACGAACACTTCGAGAAGTCCTTCTACTCTACGTGATGTGAACGAGTTCTCCCTCGTTCTAGAAGACGCGATGAGAGCCGCGTCCAAGGCGACCGAATCGGTCCTCACAGACGTCCAGAAGTCTGTCTACCTTTTCCACTCTACACCAGCGTCCTGGAGGGACGACCTTCGTATTTGGAAAGGTAACCGTAAGTACATCCCGTATAACGAGCTCAAGACGAGCATCGCGGACAAGATCCGCAAAATGGAGGCCGAGACGCGCTATACTCTGGCGAAGTGTACCCCCGATACTAAGAGCAAGCGAGCTCGCTTTGCTCCAGCCCAAGCTTCGGCATATCCCGTGTCGTCTGAGCAGGTGTGCAGCTACTGCCAGAAGCCTCGCCCCGACATTCGCCAATGCCGTAGCCTACAGAAAAACCTGCGAGTTGGCACTGTCAAGGTCGGGACCGTCCTGCCTGCGAACTTCGAGTTCCGCGGCGGTAACCCCAACCGGTCCCACCTCAACGAACGACGTGACAGCAAGTCGGGGCGTGGCCGCGGGTCTTGGCAGAAACGCGGGCGGGATCCGAAAAACGGCGGACGTGGCGGCAAACAACCGCGACAATAACAGCAATGGACGCCAGCCTTCTCGAAGTAAAGAAGGTGGATACGACCAGTCTAGTCGTGAAGATGCTCGCATCGCTGTTGCCACTGTAGTCAAGTTCATGCCGCCGGCCATCTGCCTTACGGCTCAAGCCTCCTCCACTTTCGACTCATATTAGGCTGTTGACTCCGGGTGCACCAGCCACGTCACTCAACATGCCGAGTGGTTCGTTTCCAAGACCGCTGCTACTGGAGCCATCACGGTTGGTGGTAAGTCCGAGATCCCCATTGAAGGCACCGATGACGTTGTGCTTCAGATAGCTGATTCCAAGGGAGGTCAACGCCAGCTAAGACTGCGTGATGTGCTTTATGCACCCCAACTGCACTACAGCCTTCTATCAGTTGCTGCAGCCGTAGAACATGACTTCCGCTTTACGTTCCAGCAAACTGTGTGCACGGTGCAAACTGACCAACGTTTCAATGTCAAGGCAAAGTAGTCGGCTACAGCAAAGCCATACCAGTTCACGGGCACACCGGTCCAGAAGCAAGAAGCTCATGTGGCCACCTCAGGTAAACCCACTGCTATTATGCTCTTGCACAAAAGACTTGGTCATCCTAACATTCGTGTCTTACAGGCAGTCACTAAAGACCAAGCACTCCAAGGACTCGACGCTAACACCGTAGTTCCCAAAGACAGTTTCTTTTGCTCTGCATGTACTTACGCGAAGTCACACCGCGCTGCATTACCTTCTAATAAACGTGTTGAACGTGCTTCACAACCTTTGCAAAAAGTCCACTCTGATATCTGTGGGCCACTTCCCGTTCCGAGCCTCAGTGGCTGTCGCTACTTTGTTGTCTTTATTGATGACTTTACGCGCTACATGTTTGCGTACCCTATCAAGGCTCGCAGCCAACTCTACTTTTGCTACGAAGACTTTAGGATGAAAGCCCTGAATATCTTTCGCTCAGATGTACATACGCTAGAGTATCCAGGATCCACCTCGGACTTGGATGTGCAAGTGCTGCAAGCTGATAATGCAAAGGAGTATGAGAAGCTGGGTCGCATAATCTTTAAGCGGTACGGAACACACGCGCAATTTACAAATGCTTACACACCACAACAGAATGGTGTCGCCGAGCGACGTATGCGCACGATCATGGAACGCGTCCGTGCCATCTTACTTGATGCAAAGCTACCCAAGACATTATGGGCTGAATGTGTTTGTCACGTGACTACACTTCTTAACATGACACCCAGTGAAAACACGTACACATGCAGTCCGTACGAGCTGTGGTACAATCGTAAACCAAGCGTTCAGTACCTGAAGGTCTTTGGTTGCGCGGCGTACGTCCACATCAATGACATTTACAGGGATAAGCTAGATACACGAGCAAAACTCTGTCTATACCTCGGTATTCCAAGCTACAAGAAGGGTATCGTCTCATGGATGTTTCGACACGAGCCATAGTTTACAGCCGTGACGTCGTCTCTCAGGAAGACAACTTTCCGACCGTTGAGAATATCGACGACACACCCGATCCATTGCCGCTACCTGCTCACTGCCCCGTCCAGCGATAGTCTCACGTCCAATACTCGAACCAGCCAATCTTCAAGGGTCGGACCAAGCAGTCCCCCGAAGGTCGGACCTAACGTCCCACCCCTTATAACTCCTGCACCGACGCCGACTCCGCTGAATGATGCCACTGACAGTGGCGAAATCTTCTATTCTTTTGTAACGGAGACGCCTCTAACACCTCCAAATTTCCCTGCCAAACGCCCTCGATACGAGGAAGCAGATAAGCTTACAGAGCTTACATCAGCGGAAGATATTCAGGAACATAAAGAACGTACAACTCAAACATTTAGCCTGCTTGCTATTCGGTATCTACCTTAGCCTAAGTAGTACAAAGCAGCCATGAAGTCTTGCTACGCTAGATAATGGCGTATTGCTGTGAGTCGGAATGTGCGTCCCTCATGACGAATGAGACGTGGATTCTGGTTCCACCACCTCATGGCCGCCGTGTTCTTCAACACCGG
>NW_008648996.1:547662-554984 GCF_000247585.1 Phytophthora nicotianae INRA-310 | reverse complement strand
CCTTCGACTCCTATTGATCATAGTTTCATTGCTAGACTACGAGGTCCATCAGATGGACGTAAAAGCAGCTTTCCTAAATGGCTTTCTCTCCGAGGAAATATACATGGCCCAGCCCGAAGGCTTTGCTGACGCTGGCACGAGCATCTTGACTGTAAACTCTTCAGAGCCTCTACGGCCTTAATCAAGCGCCCCGCATTTGGTATCAGACATTGCGTGCCTTCCTTGAGAGCCTCGGCTTTCACAAGCTGATCAAAGATAGTTGTGTCTTTAAGGCAACTTTTGATTGCTGTCTATGTGGACGATCCGCTTATCATAGTACCCACCGTAAGCCTCGTATGCCGTATTAAAATGGCCCTGAAACAGAGACTTTCAATGCCAGATTTAGGGGAGGTGAAGTACATTCTCGGCTGGTCCATTGAACAGAACCATGAAGTCCGAACGATATTGATCCACCAAGAAAAATACGTCACAAATGTCCTCGATAATACATTTCATTTCGTACCCTACTGCGACGCCCTCAGATCGCTGCATCAAGCTCACGAAAGCTACGGAGCCTCAGACCCAAGAAGAGAGGAAGGCAATGAAAGACATTCCATACAGATAAGTCGTAGGAAGTCTAATGTACCTCATGGTTGGCACTCGCCCCGATCTAGCATGCTACATACGCGAAGTCAGCCAATTCCTAGTAAACCCTGGAAAGCAACACTGGAAAGCAGTGGTAAGAGGCCTAAAATATCTATCTGTTACGGCTGACCAAGGTCTGCTACTTGGTGGATTAACGCCAGTTGATGCTAGTAGCCTAGCTGACCATTTGACAGCCTACACAGAGTATGACTATGCTAATTCTCCTGACACTAGAAGATCAGTTGGCGGATACGTCACAATGACCGGGACAAGGCCCATCTCATGCCTTTCGAGGAAGCACCATACTGTCGTGCTCTCGACTACAGAGGCTGAATACATTGCCTTATGCCATTGTATGCAAGAGGTTATCTTCCTCAAACTGCTACTCAAAGAGCTAGGTTTCTTTACAACCAAAGCCAATGTTATCAAAGAGGACAATCAAAGCTGCATTAAAATCGCTAGTAACCCGGAACTTCATGGACGATCAAAGCATATTGACATGCGTTACCATTTTGTTCAGGAAAAGGTAGAACGACACGAATTTAGCGTCGCTTACTGCGACACTAAGTCAATGGTAACATACATCTTTACCAAGTCACTTAACAAGCATCAGTTCCGGCATTTAAGACGACAACTAAGAATGCAATTATTTAGTGAATTAGCAAATAGATAGATCAATAAACACGGTCGAATACATATTCATTTCACAATATCAATGAGTCACAGGATAGTGTGGGGTTTCCCCTACAATAGGTTTACCCACTGCATTCTATAGGTTTTACCCTCACTTAGGCTTCCCTGGTACACAGCCACCGAATAAGCTAACAATAATAATATAAAAATTAATGACAAAGTCATAAGAAGCAAATGTATTATCTGCTGAAGCCTCCAGAGCTACCTTACGCACAAACATAAGGCTATTGATCCACACGCCATGTTGCTCCAAGCTGCACTTGACCGACTCATCATGAGCGGTGTACTTGTGACCCTGCATCTCCAGGACGAACGCGTGCCCGACGCCCATGGTGTTGCTGGCAGCCACAATGTAGAATCCGTCTTCGAGCTTCAGACGCTTGATGCCAACAATAGCACGGTGTTCAGTACGCTGCCGGTTGTACTAAAGGTCCTTGAGCAAAATGCGCGAACCAGCACGCTTCAACTGGACCAGAAACTCCTTGAACACCTTCCAGCTGACGCCGTGAGACAAATCAGCTCCACGCTCGTCAGTATCAGCGAGTAATCGCTCCACTTCGGTGTCCGGCACTGCTGATGGCTCACCCAGTAACTGCACAGCTTACTGCAGCGCGTTGAACAAGCAGGTCCCGCTCGCGTTGGCGTCAATAAGCTTCGGAACTGTCCTTCTCGGCCACTGCAAAAAGTCGTCCGGACGCCCAACCAGCACCCCCACATCCACCATGAGCATAGCATAGCCAAGGCCGTCCACCTTAAGCGTCTACTTCGGCTCCCATGTGGGGTCCCAGCTCCCCGTCCCCTTGTAACGCATCAGGCTTCCTCCAGACGTCTTGGTGCTTGGTACCGTTCGCCGTATCCTTGCGATCCGAGAAGTATGCCCCAGGCCAAGTCTCAACTTGAGACTGCTCCTCCGGCGGCATCGTAGAGCTGACCTGCATCCGCTGCACCTTGGGCGGTGTCCTGGGCCTGACCTGAACCTGTTGCTTCGTTGCAGTCCTGGCACTGACCTTCACCTGTTGTGGGTTGAGCTCTTGCCGCCACCTGGCATCTTGTCCACCTGCACGGTACGAGCCATGGCGGTTCAGGACTAAAGTAACCCCAATACAACCAAAATACGGACACAAGCAAGCAAAGGCAACGGACCAGTTTATTTAAAATTAACTACCTCTGCCTTGGATATCAAAAGTGGAAATGAGCGCATGCATGAAGGCGTCGGCACGAGGTCTGCAGAACGCACGACAAGTGCTGGTGGCCATCTGGCATGCAAAGACTTGCCTAGATACACAGTGGTGAAAATTTTTTTGCGATACGAAAAAGGCAACTTCGATGTAACGGTTCCACTGCAATCATCCCTGATGGCGTCCGGAAAGCGACGAGCTAAGGAGGCTGTTGAAGTTAGACTCGTCTCTAACTAACGACTCATATAAAGCATATGCATTATAATAAGAGCAACTTGCCTTTCTAAAACGGTTGGCAATGGCCAACCTGTACTATGTTTAGGCAGCAGTATAGCGTTTTCGAGCTTAGTTTTCATTTAACTCCTCATTAATATTCACTCTTTCTTTCACGAACACTTCGACAAGTCCTTCTACTCTATGTGCTGAAGCTGCCCCGCATTACAAACGGTTAAGGTTGCATTACAGCTGCACAGCTATGCCAGCTGGAATATAAAATGGATTTGATTTTTCCATGATATGACATTCATATTAATATTTATGTTTTCTAAAGCTACGCCAGAAATCGCGCATCACTTTTTGCTGTATTTCAAGTGTTATGTACAGCAAATATTTCAAAAGATTCTATATTTTTGCCTTCCCGAGGCTACATAGAGTGACTAGACAGTCAAGTAGAATTCACGCACTAATAAGAATACGATAGTGATGTGCCACCTCAAAAATAGTAAGCAAAACCAAGAGAGGAGCATTTGAAAGAGTCAATTTGAAGTACAATATCTACCAGGTCAAATTTAAAGAAGTCATGTTTAAGAAATTGAGATCTGACATATCATCCGGAAATTGGTAAAGTGCCCTGTATACTGCTTTCGGGAGTTATAGTCTTGTCACCATTGCCATAGACAGCGTTAATCTTTCCACATAATATATGCATACGCTCGGCCATACTAACCAGCTGATAAAAATATTATTGGATTTCTTAATCAACGTTTAATTTAAAGACAACGACTACTTTCATGTTGACCTGGTTGCGTGTTCATCATATAAAAGTGAAGGCGATTGGACTTCGCGTGTTTTTCTTAACCATACCTCGAGAGTTGTCCTCGGTCATGATTTGAATAGGTTCGCTGAAGAATTGGAGGCTCTTGGTCCAGTGATACTTAAGTACGTTAGGTATAAGGCACTCTCTATAGCCTTTCCCAACACGACTGTTATGGTAATTCTTTAGTCGTAATTTTTTCGACGGCCACAGATAGTAGGCACAGTGCTCAACTAAATTTCACAATGAATATCGTTTGTGATTTTTTTATTTTGTACGCAACGGAGGCAACCTACTCTTTTAGTAGCAGGGTAATTTATATAGTTACTCTAAAATTTGGCTTACAAATTGTTTCAAAACCCATGCAGCAACATACGTTCCCTAAGTTGCCGAATTGCTTCAATATCCATGCAGCAGCATACGTTCCATAAGTTGCCGATATCTTCTCTGTATTGCCCAAACTAGAAGAATTGGGCTGGTAGTGTCATTTTTCGGGTCGATAACCCTCAAAGGTAGGTATCCTGCTTCGGTGAAGTCGTGAACCCTCCCCTGAACATACTTGGGGAGACCTTTGATATCCAATAGCCACAAGTAGTAATATCCGAGGACGATGGGATAAAAGCAGTGTGGACTGGCGAGAAAAGAGTAATAATATGTTGGCGAAACCACGCTGGTATTTACTATCGCAGTATGTGACTATCTCCGTAGCCAACAGTAATAACGTTGGTGCTTATTTGTCGACAGCATGTTATGGTGGGTTTGTACTACTAATGATTTCGCGCTGCCATCCCCATCAACCTGCAGAAAGTCGAAATACCGGAGCCCATCACTATTATTTTCGTGAGAATCATATACATGCAGTAAAATGCATTCCGAATTCAAATATCACAAAGCCAAGTAATCAAGATATCTTCACTTTTTTACCGTGTGTTTCCCATTCTTTGTATATAATACTATTGTATAGACATACTACCGTGAAAGTTAGCTTCATTGCGACACGGTTTAGCGGTAATAACCAAGTCATTTAAAACAAATCGTAAGGTTTTTTTTAAATGAAACCCGTTTGAGCGACATCCATTCTCACAAACAGTGGCGCGCCATTGTGCAATGTTCCCGCCTTCCACCACATATCACACAAGCACACAATGAAGCACCGCTCTAAAAACAAGAACAACGCCAAGCTGAAGGTATGTGAACGCGTATCACTTACCCCCATATTTAATTCTAATTTTTTAATGTAATAATGATAGTAGGGAGTCGAATCCACTAAAAGAAACTCTGTAGCCACTGTCGCAGTACAGATGGGCGTGCATTTCGCGGTATTCGGCTGAGCTCACGCAGAGAGAGCTCAGGTTAACCTGTGAATCGGTAGCACTTGAGAGGAAACAGGCGTCGAATCTTAATAGGCGACGGATTTGATGTAATTATTGAAGTTGTTGTGTTTGTTACACCTGATATACTTGTAGATTTGCTAGTGTAGTGTGTGGCATCTAATTCCCGTGCCATGAGGTCACGGATAGCCACCACACACTGCTTGGCCAAAGCAGACCTCTCGACCTGGTTAATCCGTTTTTCCAGTCGAGCGATGGTATCGCGACGCTGAGACACGATCCTCTGTGACACAAGATACGAATTAGTACGATGCCGACAAAAGGTGTGCAGACAGTACTCACGGGTGGCGATATGTGCTGCCTAGCTTGATCACGTTGACAGGTGACCGTCTGAACACGCTGAGAAGCCTTCTGAAGATCCCGATCCAGTGTCGATACCCAATCTTGTAAGCGAACAAGCTCAGCTGTATGGGTTGCGATCGTGGTGTCGGCTACCCTCAAGGGACGCTCGTAGTTGTCGTTCAAGGTACGGAGGCGACCATTCTTCCGCTTTATCGCGGCGTCGAGACGAGCTACCTCGGCTTGAGCAGCCTTGTGAGAAGTGGCTGATTCGCGAAGCTCCGAAGCGAGGGCAGATTGACGATCGCGCGCGACTTGTTAATCAGATTGGGACCGCGCTTGCTGGGACTCCAGATCCGCTATGCGACGAGCCGTATCGGCCGGAACGATCACGCCAAATGAAGAAGCGGCGACTAGCTGTGCCTCTGGCGTACTGTTCCGGTCTTGGAACTCGGACACTGCTTCGTTGTAGCGGACCTTCAAGTCGCGGTAAGATGCTCTGGCAGTTCAGCGAGACGAGCTGCTCGGCCAGCTTGGCGATCGCTTCATGGAGGTCACCGATCTACAAGCGGAACGGGACCAGGCGCAGGAGACGTTGTCCAACATTGCGTCCCTTCTCCCTTCATCGCTGAGCCACAAACGAGCACGCTCTGAGTCCAAGTCTCCAGCCCAGTCTGCCCGCGTCTCCAATGCCGCTTGATCGACTTCAGGTTCCCTCCCGGCGGGCGCTTTGAGTCAGGGCCCTGCGTCTAGATCTTCGATCGAGGTATTGTCTGCCGTGGCTGCCGGCCAAAAGCCTGAGGGGCCGGCATCATCTTTTTCATCCGCTGGTCCTCGACCATCTTCCCCGATCTGTCCAATCGACCGCCAAGAGTGGCAACGGAGGCGTTTCGTCGTCCTTTGCTGCTTCTGAGGCAGGCGCGCCTTCCAACGATGGTGAGAGCTCTTCTGGCGAATCCGGTTCAACTCGCGTCTTGGATTCAGACGCCGCGGGAAGCGATAGCAGTTCTTCGGAGTTGAATCGTGCCAAGAACGAGTTCGGGATGCCATCCGGTCCTCTATCGGACGCTGCGCTGGCGAATCTACCGCCCACCACGGTTCCTCGATCGGAGCGGATTCCCGGTTATCGTGATCGTCTAAGCTTCCGAGGTCATGACATCGTCCCCTGGTCTGCGCAGGATATTCGTCAGACCAGCATCGTGGAGATGGATGCAGATCTGCTGTTTCATCGCTTCACCAAGCCGATGGAGTGGCTAATTCCTCTCCGTGACCCTGTGCCTCCGCTTGGAAACTGGCGAGATGATCTAGTGGATGAGAGCAACGTACGTGACTTGATCGAGACTGCTCCGTGGGAGATCCTTGCTGCCCTGCTTGACCCTCTCACATTCAAGAGTCAAGGTTGGTTCCGGCACATGAACCGACTTTACGCTTTTTACGAGGACGAGCATCTTCGGGCGTATTGGGACTCCACCCACGCCTTTCCGGTGAGCATCACCAAGCGTCGCGCCACTCGGTATTTGGATGCGTTCTACACTGATCGTAAGCAGCGTCGATCCAGAGCTGGCGCCCGGTGGAAGTCGTTCCTTCAGCAGGTGCTGATCGGCCTTCTCCGAGGTTATTGCGACCTCGATTTGTTGTTGGATCCCTTCTTCCTGTATTTTCCCCGACCGGGTGAGGCAGGTGCCTGGTATCCTGGGATCGAGTACGGTGCAGATCCTGCCGATCTACTGGAGGCGTTGACCATCACGGACGGGGCCGATCGCTGGCGTAACCATTATCGTGACGTGCCTGACGACCATCCGGCGCTTGGGATCGCCCGCCTGCGTGGTAAGTTCATGTCCTCTTCTCCCTGATCGTGTCCGTCTGTTATGTGTAGGCTAGCAGCTTGTAGTTTCTGTTCCCGTTGAGACGGCTCCGTCCAATCTAATCCGACTTAATCCATGCGTATCTTCTTCCATTTCTTTCGGGATTCTTGAGGGTATGTTGCCTAGGTTTTCCGGCCTATTCAGACCCACGGCACTCCATATGCACCACCTCCGTCTTGAAACCTGCAGCCTTCCTGCAGATCCTTCTTCTTCTCACTTCCCCAGCCAAGTCTCAACTTGAGACTGCTCCTCCGGCGGC
>NW_008648996.1:545602-546104 GCF_000247585.1 Phytophthora nicotianae INRA-310 | reverse complement strand
GATCCTTCGTCCTTCGGGAGCAGGAGCTCCTGGAGTCGGTTGAGGACAACCAAGTCGTCGTGGTCGGCCTCCGAGGTAACCACTGTGCCTTCCTGCTGATGCAATGCGGTGTTAGCTAACCTGTCTGCGCTCTGGTTCCAGTCTCGCTTGACGTGCAGGAACTCATGGGCCGGCCACGTTCTCAGCCGATCCAATGCCCGTCGACGAAGAGGAGTCAGGCCTGGTGCCTTGCACTCTATCTCGCCTCGCATCTGCCGTATCACCAAGTTGGAGTCCCCGCAGATGATCAGGCGTCCCCGGTCCAAAGTGGAGAGTAGATCGAAGGCTAATAGCAGGCCCTGATACTCCGCCTCATTCACCGTCAGGTCGGGCAAGTACTTCGATTCGGCGGCGACAACAATCCATTCAGGTAATTTCCTGACAATGGCGCTACACGCTTCACCGCCTCGTTTGACTCGTGCTGATCCGTCGAAACTCACGACTAACAGTTCTTCGTCTGGTT
>NW_008648996.1:534256-536242 GCF_000247585.1 Phytophthora nicotianae INRA-310 | reverse complement strand
GGGTGGGGCTTGCCGTAGTCGGCTTTGCTGTGGTAGACACTGCCAGACACGGTTTCGTCGGCTTTGGTGTTGTTGCAGTAGGAGTCATAGAAGGTAACGAAGACTGCAGCCTTCAGCTTCGCGACGATAGAGTCGATGTCCACTGGGGGGGGGTTAAGGCTGTGTTTAACTTAACAGCTGTCAAATAAGACAACTGGACTTCTCAAAAGGCGAGCTACGCTGACTACAGGTGGAGGAGGAGGAACTTGATCCTGACTCGGAAGGAGTGGTATGGCTCGGAGTGTGCCGTTTCGATCAATGCAGAGAGCTTTTTGGCGTATGGTAAAAAGCTGAGGGTTGGAAGAAGCGAAATGCTTCAACCGCGACGTCACTGGAAAGTGACGGAGGCACCAAAGTAACTTAGTGCGGTCAGCAGGATCGGAAAACCTAAGCAGCGATCAGAAGTGAGCGTTGAAACAGGAGTAAACTTGATAGACAACCCTGTTTGCATCCAACGGAGGTTTGTCCTCGAAGACGTGCTTGTTACGCGCTGTCCAAAGCGTGTGACGTGAATCGCGATAGAACGAGTGATAGACCATAGAGTCTTCAGGACAGAAGCTCGACGAGCTGCTTCCGCAGTCCACTTCGGCTCACAGGGGAGACAAAAGTCGATGTCCACTGTTTGCCATGTCCGGTTTTGAAATTATGTACCAAAGACGAATTTAGAAGTTTGAGAGGTTGGAGGTCAGGTTCGTACGAACCTCCCGCAAACCTGCACCTCCGTTGTACGTTCGCGTATATTGACAGCACGAATATGCGATGTTGCCTCCTCATTTTACTGAAGATGACGATGTTGTACAGAAAGCAAACCCTCTTTGTTTTTCTAGCGTATCGATCCAGTTTGAGTTTGTAGCAGAATTCGCACTGGCATCACTGATCTATTATTTCAATTTTCTTCGTAATAATCTACCAGAACCCTTCACGTTATTTCAATCCCCTCATTTTGCAGATACGGAATTGATAGATCAACTAAAACTCGAGTTCGAGCATATTCCATTGCTACTGGCATGGCGTTCCACCCCACGTTTCGATTCTGAGTGAAATTCGTGCTATCCGGAATGAACTTACAAAGGAAACTATAGCCCGACGACCAGATATGCAAAAAAGTTGCTGGCTCGCAGAGCTTAATGTGTGAGCGACAAATGGAGTGTACGTCATTAATATTGGAGGATCTTGCTATTCAGTCTGGCATCCCAACTTGCGAAACTGGGTTCTTGTATCATCAAGATACTGGAGGGTAAAGGAATATAGCGGTAACTGCGCTCTCACAGTGGAGCTGAAACGAATCGAAAGGTAGAGCGCTTGCTCTTTCAGGTGAGGAAGATGGTTCTGGTGGCGATAGTGACGATGAAGACACTTTAGCCTATCTAATTTATCATTGGGAAGGTGGAAAATCATCTTTCACCATGGCATGCAGCTTCCAACTGGAATTGCTGAACAAGCATAAATTTATTGGTGCTATTGTTATACTTCAAAATAATTACCCCCTCTTCGTCAGATTCGTCCAGCAAACTTAAACTATCCCAACCAGCGCAATGTCTGTGTGAGCTCAAGTTTTTGCTTAATAAAGTTGAGGAATAAGCAAAACCAAAAAATTATACACACCAAAAGTCACTTGCGTAGAGGCTGCAAAGGTATTCCAAGACTGCAAACGTACCATCGAGCTCTCATATGTGACTCAACCTAATAGAAAGCGGGGTCGAGGACAATAAGTGTGGGTGTGCGTCGCAACGCTATAGCAGAAGAAAGTGACCAGCGTAATAAAGCGTAGATTCGCATCACATTTTGCTATTCCAACCGTATTCAATTCACTTACTTGGTATACATCTTCGAAATATACACCATCATTGGCTAAATTACAATCCTGAGAAAAGCCACGAGGCGTCCTGAAAAAATTGCTCACGAGTGAAACGTTTCACACCACTAACTGAAACACCCGTATTTTTT
>NW_008648996.1:530179-532786 GCF_000247585.1 Phytophthora nicotianae INRA-310 | reverse complement strand
CGCTGCACTGAACTCTTTAGGAGTTTTTCCGCTCTTATGCCACTCCGTGAATAGACGCGTCGCTGGTGTCATACCGGAAGTTTTCATTGCTAATGACAGTTCGTCCAGGGTCTTTGTATCAACCCAATCAGTCAGCTTTTGGTTGTAATGTATAGCTGTTCTTGCGTCATTGAGTTTACTGATCAAATCCATGTTCTGGATTATCTTGTTGTTCTCCGATAGCTTGGCAACGATGGCCTTCGCGTTGTCTTCGTTTTTCGCCAACTGAGCAAACAAGTCGTCGAGGTTGTCGAAGTTCTTCAGAGTAGTCACGATATCGTCCGAGCTTGCTGCTAAAAGGTTTGGGATTACTTTCGGATCAAGAGGTCCCGCACGTTCTTCGTCGCTAGTGTTGTCTTCCATATCCACATCGTCCATGCCGTAACTTCGTAGGTAGTGCTTCTCGTTTTTCTTCATCTGGATGCTTGTGACCTCCTTAGCCTCATATCCAATAACCAAGGCGCTTGCCAAAACAGCCAGCATAACGAAGTACACGCGCATACTGGTTTTGCCTTGTGTCGAGCACTGCTAGGCAGGTGGATAGTTGAGAAGTGATCTCAAACGTTACTTTTAATAAGTGGACTGTGTTGTCACGTTGTTGGTTATCACGGGATTGTATTTGATTAAGTTTGCTCTATTCGAAAAATAAGTCGCATGCATATTTTTCGAATAGAGCAAACTTGGTCAGAATTCCTGTGCCGTTTCGAAATAACAGCGATTGCATACAAAATCGCTGTTATTTCGAAACGGCTCAGGGCTGCACCGTCTACGGCCCTACAGTAACGAGTTTTTACTCAAACTAATCCTTAGCCGGTTCTCTGAGCTGTCCAAACAAAAAAGTGCGCATGGAAATTTTGAGTCCGTGTCATATCACTTGTCCCCTTCAACTTTTAGCATGTTTCAAAATGCTTGTCCCCTCAATTACACTTATTTTAATTATGGTATGACGCTACCTAATTCATGCATAACCGAGACAGTAGAGTCAGAGCATGGAATGCTCAAAGGAAGTCTTCCCTGTCTTCCCTACCAGCGAAGCTTGTAGGTGATCTCACCGCCTTCGCCTATGCACGACTCCATTGCGCACTGGAGCTCTACGTGGCGGAGGCAAACCTCCTTCATTGCCTCGCGTCGAGGTTTACCAGCAACCAAGCGCGCCAGTATCTCGGAAACGGCCTGCTGGCGCTCTCGTGGTGTCAGTTCTCGTCTTGTGCGCTAGTTAGTCTCAATGGTGGTCAGTGGTTAGTTTCGGAATACTCCAGATATGAGCTAGGATGGGCGACGTCTTTGCCTGTTTGCCATAATTTTGGTTCAAAAAGTACTCGAGTTGCAATCACGGATCGAATATTGGTTGATAGCTGAAGTTCTGCACACCATTGAAATCGCACCGACTCCAGCTTGCATGTAAGGCCAATCCGAGGCCTTTTCGTGTAATATTGACGAATCCCGAGCCAGTCTAGCAAAAGAGGACAAGTAATATGAAACGGAGCAGTACTTACTTTATTGACGTGAGAAAGTGACTATTGCTATAGGGTGAGTTATTTGTCATTTGTATGGGGTCGAATCCTCGTGCTGTACGACCGGCGCAATCATTTTCGAGCGCCTGTCTTCCTATCTTTGATAAGCCTTCAGATACATGTGCAATGATCTTCATGCTTAATATTCTCCTTATTCTAACGTAAAACCTGACGTGTTTGTATAGATTGGTTATGTCCACCCCCTATGCCCATTCTTTGGGAAAAGCAAAGCAATTCTTTATTCCCATCTGGGATGCAGTATGGGCTGTGCAGTTGGTTTTCTAATACCAAGTTGATAATGGTCGACAAACAAATCTTGGATTGGCAGTGCATTGTTCCTGTTCTGGTATTAGCTACATGTATTATAATGATACCACGAAAGCATAAGCAAAGAAGAATGCCACAAGATGAGACACCAAATCACAGCCTCGTTTTTGCCCACCATTTGATTCGACCAAATTGAGTTTTCAGGAACAATCCAGTAGTGGCGTCATGGAGTGCAAATCTGCACAGTTGGAAAAGTCGGAAGGAGCTCTATCACAGAAGGAAAGAAAATCGCACAGACAAATCCGTGAAAAACACAGATTGTGAAAAAGGTGATTTAAAAGAGGGTGGTAGCGAGCGGGTGTGAGGAGCGTAACCGAAGCAAACCCGAGCGGGGGTGCCCGCGAAGCAGGGCCGATCGGTATTTGCGTAGGCGGGCCCTGCGACGAACTCATCAGCGAACGGACCCGTAACACTCACCAGAACATGGTTTTCTAATGCGGGGGTCTGGGGGTGCAACCCCCCAGTATCCTTTTAGCAGTGGCCCTTATCCGGTATACCGATATTTCTGTGGAATTCATCCGTAGGTTCTGTGGATTTGCTTATTCTGTCTGTGCTATTCTACCGCTTACTCTATCACACCGCTTAAACCCAAACCAAACCTTCCTGCGCATTAATCGTATAAAACCGAGCCTGATTTAGCCATACTTGGTCCTAGGTTTACTCCCGCGTCCAGCGCACGAGGGTCTTAACCCACAGGCATGGATTTGTGCTGCCAAGCGAGTTGGTT
>NW_008648996.1:526292-526939 GCF_000247585.1 Phytophthora nicotianae INRA-310 | reverse complement strand
TGGGTAAAATCAGGTTATGTGACCAACATTGAGGAATCTCCATAATATGAAGTACTGTTTACATTACACATTAAGTTCGTTATTTTGTAAATTACGAACTTAACATATCCTCTGGATATTGAAATAAGCAGGATCACAGAAGCTCTTCTACATAACCGCAATGTAGCGTACGAGAACACGAAGAAGTTTGTAATGACCCGTGCATGCAGATGCTTGATCTAGTGGCCACAAGGACCCAGCGGTTTTCTACGAGTACTTCTAGCCTTGAGCCGCATCTTTGCGATATTCTTCTTTTGTGTGTCGTCCTCGTATATACCGAGTGAATCATCGGGGTGCTATCACATTTGGCATCTGATATGGATGAATATGTTAGATTATCGGACCATACTTGAACTTTTATGGTGAAAAATTGCCAATTAGCTACTATTATTTAATTTTAGCCAATCACAGCTAATAACAATTGTATATTTAGCCAATAGGACACTTTAGGTGTAGGTGAGTCACCTAAACCACCCGATCGGGCGTATCAGGTCCAATGAACTCCTAAAATATGTGTGTATTCATTCAATTGTCAAGTGTTAGGCATATAACTTTCATATTTCTCTTTATCTGTGACGGGGTCACACAGCACCTTGTGCAAAGGAAGT
>NW_008648996.1:522074-524623 GCF_000247585.1 Phytophthora nicotianae INRA-310 | reverse complement strand
GCATGAACATGCTAGAGGCAAAGATAAACTGAGATCCTGTAGCTGCAACGCATAAAAGGGATAGACAAGATGAAGCCATACCAGATGTGAGCGAGCCCAAGAAGAAACAGCGCAGAGGATCTGTTACGCACCTTCATGCAACTTGGTTTACCTGGTATGCGCAAGAGCCACGCTGGTATACCGAAGAACCAAAGCAGCAGCGGTCGAAAGCAAAGCTGCTGGTCGCGTTCATGAAGCTGTTTCTTGAAGACGGCTTCGTGCTTGACCATAAGTCCGCGAGCATCCGGGATCGAGTGCTGGAGCATGGGATGCGCGCCGAGGATGCCGTACTCGCCTACTTGAAGAAGGAGCACGGCATCAACTCCCGTGGATCAAGCGCGGTCTTCAAGCATCTCCAGGGGATCCAAAGCGCCGGCAGTCTAAATGCCATGATTCAACGCCATGGCCGACTATTTCAGACACCTACAATTCAAGATCCGACTCCTGCATACACGCGAGACGTACTCGAGGAGGTTAGTAAGTAAAACAACAATCGGAATTTGTGTACGTTCACCCTTCTTCGAAGCGCATAGTCGCATCTACCGCGGCGCACACTCGTCGTTTATTGTGTTCGTTAGCTAGAAGTTCTTCGAGGCGCCCAACCCATGCGTAAACGATAACGGTCGCCCGATTTGAACCGGCATCCTCAAGGCTGAAGCCTTGCGCTCTTCTAGTTGAGAAGGGGGAGGGGAACTCGGTACGACAGATCTGGGTAGTAGCGAGGAAAAAAGTAAGACTGATGGCCGACGCCCATTGTCGGCGACGGCGTGATTGAAAGTAGGAGGCTGCTCACCACTAGTTTTCTTTATCAATCTTACGCACAAGTGGCGCATTTTTACTGGCAGAGAGGTAACCAAAAGGCAGTGGTAGCTGTAACGACTGGCTGTCGCTTGTTTTTAATAACCAGACAGTGGCAAATTTATCTGGACGATAGTGAAGATCCAACCTCATTGGTGAATTTGTCAGGTTAGGAGCACATGGCTCTCCTGCATAGAAATACAAAATAGCGATTTTCTCAGCGCAGAGGGCGTTTCAGGCCACTTCCTGCCGTCTATAAAACAGTCTGTTTGACCACGCTTTAACCATTCACATCAGCATTTGACTCCCCTAAACATCGTACCTATCTGAGATAAAGTGTGTGCAAAACACAGAAAATGTGGGCAGTACACAGGTCCGATATTTTTTGGTATGGTGAACAGAACCGTAGCATTGCTCCCCTTCGAAATATGCATGTAAAGGCAAATTGACTTTTCCGTATTATCAACGAAAAACATTGTAATAAACGTTCAAGCAGCTAGCGCTTGCTGAATATACTCGTTTTGATTGGAGTTTTATGCGTTTTGAATGAGAAATTTTAGTTGTTGTTTTTTCAAGCTCGACATTACAACTTCTCTCTATCCACGTTTTTTTTTTAATACTTTTAACTCATAGTGTGGTCATCAGTTGCTTGGTAAAAACGAAGTCGAATTCTAGGGTAGCCTGTGGATGTGGTCAGATTATCAAGCTGAATTAGTCTTGTTTGATGAATTCAATGACTATAACAGATACTATTTGTTTTAAGAAAATACCTTAAACTGGAAAATGCTGTAAGTTTTTCTGTTAAATATTAGCGTTTTTGTAACTCTTCAGTGATACACATGAAACGTACTTTGAGAGTTTCAACGGGTATTTGTTCAAACTTTGCTCTTTTTGCGTATGTTTACGACGCATAGGACAAGCGACCAATCATTTCAGTTTGATCAGGCCAACCATCATGGAAGGTACCACTTCGAGAATTGATTAGTCACTTGTTCTTCCAATCGTAAACAATATCATATTGTATAATAAATAAAGTATACTTTAGGCAAGAGGTTCGCGAAAGGGTAAAAAAAGGCATCCACGTTAAAAACTGGTGGATTAACTACAATAGCCAAACAATATCTTGCACTAGGTCTTTTGATCACTTCGCGATTCGAACCCAAGAGCTCAAGTCATCTAGACGTTTGATGCGTAAGAAAGCATGCAGCTTTTCAACACCATTTTCCTGGTTATTACCGTCCTTAATGTGCCATGGTGCGTTCACGCACACACGACGAAAATCTTCCCCTCTTCGGAGATGGACATGGCGACGACACAATGGCAGGAGTTGGTGATGGTGGATACTTGCTGTTTGGGATGGCTTGCTGATGGCTTGCCGTGTTCGTGGTAGCGGCGTCTCGACCGAAAGCTGATTCCAGGGTGGTTTTGTTAGTTAGAAGAACCGTTTTGCTATCAACGTGAAATAGCCAGAGCTTCCCGGGCTTAGTGATACTGACTTGCTGTAGTTACAGACGATCCCCTAGGCGTTGCGAGGTCCCAATTTATTCCTGTCTAAGGATATTCCTATCCTGAAAAAAATATACCACACAAAATGGATCCGAGAATCTGTAGTTTGGACCGATGCACAGAATCCAGTAATAGGGACGATTGCGGTTCACTCCGGGTTCATTATTGCCAATTTGGACTTGCCACTTCACGATGACTTCCCTTGT
>NW_008648996.1:516850-518859 GCF_000247585.1 Phytophthora nicotianae INRA-310 | reverse complement strand
AAATCCGTGATGAAGTCCATGGAGATTGATCTCCAGCGTTCATCCGGAATACTCAATGGTTCGAGTAAACCAGGAGGCTTTGTCAGCCTTGGCTTGTTTCGTCGACATGACTCGCAGTCAGCAATGAACTTTTGGATCGACTTGAGCGTCTTGGACCAGTACCAGCGTTGTGCTAACGTCAAGTACGTTCGCTCAATACCAGGATGTCCTCTGTAGTTGGTGTGATGACTCTCCTTGATTATCGATTGCCTCAACTTCACATCGTTGGGAACAACGATTCGAGGGTGGTCATCCACCGGAGACTGATACCACAGCAAGCCTTTGCCTCCGAGTAGTATCGGTGTAGC
Organism: Phytophthora nicotianae INRA-310; assembly: GCF_000247585.1. Lineage (NCBI taxonomy): Eukaryota > Oomycota > Peronosporomycetes > Peronosporales > Peronosporaceae > Phytophthora > Phytophthora nicotianae. The sequence goes on along the minus strand of NW_008648996.1, from coordinate 518,512 downwards.
TTGTGGTGCTGGTGTTTTGCTTTCGGCTTTGAGGTACTTGTACGTCGCTGGATTGCTGCCCGGATTGTCCGGACATCTCGATCTTTGGCGTAAGCTTTCTTGATCCTCTTCAGCACCTCGGAATCTGTAGACACTTCCCTAAGAGCACGACTGAAGGCAGTGTTGTTGAAGCTGGACATACTCAGATCAAGAAAACACTTCGTATCTGGCTGCAATTCAGGTCTGCGACTCAATGCATCCGCGATTCCGTTCTTCGCACCAGGAAGATACGAAAACGTGGGTTGGTACTCAGCAAGAATGCCGTACCACCTAGCCAATCGGCGGTTAGCCATATTCTGTGTGAACAACCCTTCGAGACTTTTGTGATCAGTCTCGACGATCGGTGGCTTGTCAAAGCAGTAAATTCGAAAAATTGCTAGCGCGTGCACGACAGCAAGTAGCTCCTGATGCTGTATTGGATAGTTGAGCTCATCTTTCGACTTGTGTACGCAATGGGTTGCTCAACTCCGTGCACGACTTGGAATAATACTCGACGAACGGCGAATTTGCTCGCACCAGTGCGCAAATTCATGGGCTGGCTGAAGTTAGGAAGGTGCAACACTGGAGGATTGCACACTCGCCCCTTCAGCACCTTGAAATTCTTCATCATTGAATTGGATCTTCGCGTTCCTCTTGTTCTTCTTCTTCAAGAGAGTGAACATTGTTGCAGTGCTGCGTAGTCTGGACAAAATCGTTGGACATAACCAGTCAACCCAAGGAAGCTGTGAAGTTCCTCTTGTGCTCGTGGTACTGGCCAGCCCTTGATGGTTTGTACCTTGTCCGAATCCATCCGTACACCGTTGCGTCCTACAAAGTCCCCGAGACACGTAATCTCGTCGGCACAGAAGACACTCTTGGCAAGCTTGACGTAGAGCTTGTTGTCACGCAGGATATCCAGTGTCTTGCGCAACGCCTCCAAGTGGTCGTCGATGTTCTGAGACTTCGTGATAACATAGATGTCATCGTAAAACGACTTGGTGTTTTCCAACCTTGGAACAGCTTTGACGTTAAACGATGGATCGTCGCTGGCGCATTACAGACTCTCATGGGCAGAACAAGATACTCCCAGAGTCCATTTGGCGCTTGGAATGTTGTGAACTTGATATCCTCTTTACGCATACGTACTTGATAGTACGCGGACATCAAATCCATTGTGAAAAACCAGTACGTTCTGAACATGGCGTCGAGGATGTCCTCCTTCCTCGTCATTGGGATACTGTGGCTTACAATGTTGGAGTTCAAGTACCGGTAGGCGTGTACGATTCTCCGGCCAACTGGTTTCCGTTAACAGAAGGTTGGAGCAGCACATGGACTGATGCTCGGGCGAATGAGCTTCTTCTTCACCATGTCTACAACCCAACGTACAATCTCGCGCTGATGCTCTGGCGATTGACGCCACTGTTGCCGATACATTGCGAGATTCAGATCCTTCACGTCAATCCTATGCTCAATCCCGCGTTTCTCAGGTAAACCTTCCGGGGGTTCAGGACGGAACACATTGTCCATATACTCCGTGAGTAACTTGTACGTTGGATTCTCCTTGAAGCTATCCGAGTCCGTATCCAGATACCGTTGTGCTTTCGCACTTCCAACGTTGTCGGGTTGATCTTGCCGTTGCAGTGA
>NW_008648996.1:476365-514501 GCF_000247585.1 Phytophthora nicotianae INRA-310 | reverse complement strand
TGTACCAGGTATTACAAGAGTGACTGGTCACTTTTCATGTAACTTGGGTACACTTGGGGTTCGTACCCCGTTACAGAAGTTACCTAAATGAGACTGTCTCGATGTTACACGCTTGACTGATAAATCTGTACCGGAGTTTACGGCTTTTTTTGCAACCGGTGTAAAAAGTGCATTTTAAGTCAAAACCGTAAAATCGACAGAAATCGTAAAAATAGTTAGTGGCCCTCGTGCACGCTAACAAATGTCCCTTTGCTTACAACCGATCGGTTGAAAAAAGCCGTTGATTCCGGTACTGCGAGCTGGTCCACAATATGAACATGATTGCTAACAACCACTGGGATAAATATCCCTATAAGCTATTGGAAGACGGATGCCATCAAACCATGGACAAGATTCTAAAGCGAATCAAGGACGGCGAAATGTTTCGTGATACCCATACCAGCGTCGAGAACAACTTCACCAGTTCTGACGCGGTAATTTTTTTTTCGGATCGTCTGCAGATCCAGTCAGGTGTCAAGGTATCATTGGTTCGCAATTATCATCACCAATCAATCGTGCTACCCAGGTACTTGCAAAACAAAGTTTTTGTAGCTTAGAAGTTTAAGTGAGGGCTGCATTTTTGTGTTGATAGTACTGGTGATACCTAGAATTTTAGTGCACAATGCAAAACTTACTTTTTACTCATTCTTTATTATTGTTTTCTCATCACTCATTTATTTAATATTGCTGAGCAAAACCACTTATACATTTCTTTATTGAATGTCCGAGCACTGACCTGTCCCAAACCTGTCCCCACAATTTTGCGATGCACCCCCTTTTGGGCCCTGGCCCGTGCTGTAAAAAACCAATGTGCTAGACAGTGTAATGGGTCCGTTGGCTGATGATCTTGTCGCTATTCCCACCTACGCAAATACAGTACTGGCCGGCCCTGCTCCGTGGGCACCACGCTCGGGTTTACGCCTTCCGTCTACTGCATGTATTAAAATATTTCCGTGTAGCCATGCTATTCCCACAACATGGTAGGAATATATCCATTTCCCTCTACGTTGGCTAGTGATAGATTTCATCAATGACCCGAGTTCGTGTTTGGTTCAGAAATGCGGCGTTTGTAAGATGTGTAGCATGATGAATCGAAAAAAAAGCACATTTCGCTATATTTACCGCCCTATCTTGTTTTACGTTGAGTGCTGTAGAGCATGCAATACTAGTTGTGCCTATAGATCGACCAAATCCTGCTCCCATTCCAATGGCCAATTCGAACTCACAAACGGGTTATTGCTGTCCTCATTCTGCCGCTGCTGTTCTCCATTGGAGTCGGATAGCACCTGGCCAAGGGATTCCATTACCACTTCATTCTTGTCACCAAATAGCACTTTCCCTATGCCCTCTGTGCTCATAGCTTGGCTCCAAGCGCGACGGCAAAGCAAGCAAAACGCTTGCATTAAGTTGCGTACTTCTTCTCTTTGGGTTGCTAAATTCCAATGAATGTCTCGAATATCAACAGAAATTCTCAAACTATCGAAATAATAGAAGTATGCTTACCGATTGCTTCTGCTGCTAGACGAAGTGGTAGAAGCTGCTGATCTCGACCAGCCATACCTTGTTGATAATCCGGCAAGTTCATCGATAAACTCGCTAGTCGAGCATCGACAGGTTGCTCTTCATCAGCATGTTCCTCGTGTTGCTCATGCCATAAGCTCGCAATTTTCGTGACTTCAGGCTGCACTCGGACGACTGCTTGGGATCCACAGGCCTTACTCAAAGTATGATCAGTGACACCACACAGCGCACTGATCACAAGTGGCGGGGCTTCTGCGCTTGCAGCCAGTGAGTGTCGAATTTGAATAGTCACGCTCTTCAACTGAGACGGTGGCATGCAAAATATCAAGATATCACTCTCTCGAGCTAACCGTGCATTGTCGTAGTAACTGGAACATTGGCAGAGCTGAAGGAGCTTTTAGTGCTTCACATCGAGGGATTCGATCTGGTTGACGGGTGGACAGCGCCATACGCTCGGCACGGTATCCATTGGCTAAGAGTGTCATGATAACTGTGGTTCCAACATTGCCGCCTCCCAAAATTCCTATCATGGGTGGTTCTTTGTTTGCTACTGCAAAACATTTAGTGCATGCAATAACCAGCAAGAAAACTTCATGGGCGATCACTTGGATCGACAATGAACGGTTATGATGCAGTAGCTGAGCCTTTGAGGCCAGGCGAGTGGATGCCAACAGCTCCGAACGGACCTTGAAAGGCTTGTTAACGTCTTTGCTTCCACTTCCCGTTGGCGGACTTGACAGCGTAAGTGGGGCATCGATTGGTGACGTGGACATTCTATCAGGTGAAGGGTCGAATCGATAAATGCGAATAAAAATATCATTCGTCTGCTATTTTGCATCCGATACAGTGTTTCCACGGCGAATATTGCACAAATTTTTCATTTGTAAGATAAATCTCAGAAGGAAACGTCAAGCCAATATTTTAATAAAATCTGCCTCATTCCAGTGAGAATCGCGACAAAACAGGGGGGAATAGTCATTGGTTACGTAGACCTTCCTCGTTTTCCTCACTCCAGCTTTTGTTTTTTATCTAAATGCCCGACGCTTGGATACGTCCAAACCACAAGTGACAAAGTGTGGACGGAGATGTAGATGCAGCAAATATACGCCAGAGCTAGCAAGTTGATCCTCTGAACAAAGCTGTCCACAGCGTACGATAAACCAGCAGTCACATCTGGTACACACAAAGCACAAGTCAGCATAATGACAATCATATAGCCATACACGTAAAACTACGACCGTACCTAGACGACTCCACTTCAGCAAAACGAAGAGAACCAATGGCGATGACAAAAAGAGCCACAACCCATTCCAAACATTCTTGGGCAATGTTGCAGTGCCAAAAGGGATCACGCGGGCGAAATGGGCCATCGGGATGGCGCAGAAGAGAGCCATCGGATAATTCAAGATGCTCATAATGCAGTGTGCGTATCTGTTAGCAAAAAAAAAAAATTGTCAGTACAACACCAAACCTATCCAATTAAACCAACACAACGTACACAATCACCGCCATAGTAATGAATTTGATGCCTTGCCAGCCTGAATCCAGCGTCGGGATGGCATTCGGCTTGGTATCAACGACAGCCTTGTCAGTTGCCTTCTCAGAGTCTTGTAATAGCTTCTGCTCTTCAGCTTCGTACGCCGTAACTCTCCTCCTCCAGTCGTAAATCTCCACGCAGCCAGCAAAGCCCGTCACAGAACGCAGAGCAGGCATCACCACCAGTAGAATCAAAACTTGCATCACGGAAACTGCAATTGCCAGTACAAACCACCTTGTAGCAGACATGTTACTTGAGCTAAACGTATGCAACAACGCAGTAGGAGTGGCGAAATACTTGCAGATTCCAACCAGAAGAAGCACACAAAGCGTTTCAACCACGACAATAACAGTCAGCGCGAGCGCAACACGCATCCCAGTAGTTTGATTCGCCAAGAAGAGCAAATGCGCGATCGCCGGCGAGATTACCAGAAGCACGGCGTAAATGTACTCACCCACTGACACAAAAGTCGACGTGCTGGGCAGAACATAGAGGAAAAACGACTGATGCAGCTTCTCTTCCAGATTGCTGAGTGCTCGAACCACCATCTCAATCGACCGCAGTATATCACGCGAGGCCAGTGGACGTCCAACTGAGGTTTGACTCTTTGTAAGCGACAGCGTGATACTGTCGATATTGTAGCTGATAAAGTTGGCGTGAGTGCCCGAAGGCCCCGTCGCCAACGTCGTCATAAAGTGCAGCATTCCCTTGAGGTTCGTCAGGTAGTTTCGAGCCTTTTCCTTGAGCTCCGGCGGTGTATACTGCTCGTTCAAGCTCGAGATGGACCCTAGAACTCTTGAAACATAGCTCTTATGTTCGCCGTCTTCCTGGACATCAGCACGATCCAGAATCGTAGGAATCTGGTGCTGACGGAACGCGCGCACGGCTGTGTTGACAAGATCCAAGTTTGGCAGCTGGCCATTCATCCCAGCCGTGTAAATCCCGACCGAATCCACGTGACGTGAGTTGTACAGCGTCTCCAGTTTGACTGCGGCACGGATAACACCAGCTCTCATAGGTAGAACACCCTGTAAGCCGCTGTCTACTGGATCTAGATGGTACGCTTGCAACCAGGCTTCAGTACCAGGAGCATACCCGTCACTTCCATCTAAAACTCCATCTACAAGTCAACACAATAAAGTAGACATAAGAAATTCAGCATATTAGGGGGAAAAAAAGTTGTTTACCGTCTGCAGCGAGAAGAATCACGTCTTTAGCCAGCCATTTCGCCCTTGAAAGGTACTTTAACAAGGCCAGTCCCAACGATAACCCGGAGTTCTCACCGCTATCTGTACCGATATTACGGTAGTGTGTGACAAGCACAATTGCTTCCTACAGAACGTGCTTTTAGTACATATAAGCTAATTTAAACGACAGAGTGGCAGCATACCTTGCCATCAGCCAGCGGGGAGGCCCTCAGGATGCCATACACGTTCCTACGTGGCGTTGATGCTTCACCTGTCTTAAATACTTGGCTGTAGGCTTCGACACGGTCCAGACTGCGGAGTTGTGAGTCGATCCAGTCGACGACGTGTGAGCAGTTGTCACCGCAGCCACTGGGGGGCAAGTCTGGCAGGTTTAGCAGGTTTTGGTGGAATTTTCGAGCCGAATGAGCCTCTTGATGACTCGCTCGTGCCTCCATGAGGTCGATCAGTAGCGCGTTCTCGGACATGTACGTCCCACGGCACTTCAATTCGCCTGAAAAGGTATTAAAAGGGTGTTTAAGGGAAATTAGCCACGTTTTAGCAGCATACAAGGAGATAAAGAGGGATTACCGGTAGTGATGGTGATGGCAGGATGCAGTAACAGCCAAATAAGTCCCAGCACGTATGTTCCCCAGCTTAAACAAGCAGAAAATGGAGTAAATTAGTGTTAGGATCGCAAGGCGATATCTCCATGGATACGTAGGGTGTAGCATCCATATTGATATCAGAAGGAGCGCGAGGAAAATAGTTGCCACTCACCATAGCGAGAGGCTATGAGAAGCCACGTAGCCGCGAATACGGAGCAGCGCGCGTCGGGCCTTGTTGGGCGGTTTGGGCTTGGCGCTCATGTTGTTGTAGGTTAAATAGAAACACAAAATGGTTTCTAAAATCAAATAGAAATGGCTATACATTGTATAATCGGACCATTTAATTATACAGTATACATTAAAAATGTACGGTTAAAAATGAAATGCTCGGTTTTAACGAAAACGTATGGAGCTGAGTGAATATGAGGCCAAGCGCCAGCGCCGCATCAAGGCGAACCAGCAGCAGCTACAGGCGCTAAATGTACCCAAGATCCCGCAATACACTCCGCCACCTTCTCGCAAGAAGAAGGAGGTGGGACTATTATACCCCGTGAGGAGATCGCTGCGCCAGCGCCAACAACGTGAGGCTACCACAGAGCCACTAGAAACGGAGACCGAAGCGTTGATAGCGCTGGGTTCGCCTCCTAGAGCCAAGAGAGCTAAGATGGAACCTCCTGTGCCCTTAGACTTGCCCGTTACGCAACTATCATCCCCTAATAAGGGCAAGAAATTGCACATATCGAGTTCCCAGATCGAGATTCAACTGGAGGAATTTCATGGACGATGTTTAGGAACGCAATTGCTGCCTGTAGGCAAGCAGACGGCCATGCAAGGTCTGTGTCCGCCTGGATATGTGGCCAAGTTCTCCAAAATGAGTGGCGTGCAGCCGTGGAAGAATTCAGTCGCGCTATTCTTGAACGTCGAGAGCGAGTCGCCCTATGACAATGTGTTCCATCTGGAGGATGCGGACGGACGCAGTGCAGTGCATTTCCAGTGGTTTGGGCAGAATCGATGGCACGATGAGTCGCCGTTGGTGATGAGATTGAGGAAAGCGAAGAGAGGAGACGAGCGCTTGAGGTTTGATGAAACATACTATGACAAGGACAGTGAGAAGGAGGAGGAGCCATTGTTGCTATTCCTCAGACATACACAGGTACGATACGGGATATATTGCATTGTTGGTGTACTATGCTGACTGTTGTTGTGTGTCGGGCAGGGTCCTTATATCTACTGCGGTCGGCTGGGGTACCTGGGTCATCGACGGGGGTCCAAACCGCTGGAGTTTCGGTGGCAATTGCTGGACGTCAACTCGTTGCAATGGGAGAAGGTACAGGGGCTGTTAGCATCGTCTGAAACTACATCCAAGACCGACAGCAAGTAAAGGTGAACGCCCCCAACTCTCCTTATTGCTAGATACTAGCTATATACAACCTGTGACATTGAGTGACTGACAAAGACTTTATTACCTAGTACTCCACAAACTTGTGAGTTAGCCGGAGAATTCTATCACAACCAACGAAGACAGAATTCCAGGGGGGGGGGGGGTCGTATTAATAGGGAGTTATCCAAAGAAGTTGTACCTCGATTTTTTTTACTACCACTAAGTATTCCTTTTGTCGCTTGGGCTCAGCCCACATCTCAATATATTTTTTCAAAACATTATTATTTTGGAGCTGTAAGTTGCACTCTATAAGCATGTTCAATCCAGGGTAGGCTTAATTCAAATGATATTATACTGTAGTTACGACGTTCTGTTATGGTCCCAGGTTGCGAAGAATTTGGCGTTGCTAATAAACATCCTTAACCACCATACCATCACTGATGGCATCAGTAATCAGAGGTACCAACGGATATGGGTAGACTTTTTTTCGGGTCACCGGTGGGTCTGGTCTTGCTTAGGTTCTGTTGAATTTGGTGCTAGTTTCTACGGAGTTGACGGTATTAGATCGATCGTGTCGGCAGAGCTCGCTGACGACGGTGACGGTTTACGCGGACGAGTTTACAAAGACACTGGATCACGCGGCTTATTATGATACATCACGATAACGGGGTAGATGTATAATAGCGCTCTAGACACCAAGTCATCCGGTTCTCCGTGATCTGTGCGTGTGATTCAAAGCATCATGCCAACCTAACAAGGTGCCCTTGTTCTCTCTACGCCGGTTCTACTTATCAGTCGAATAGTATACAGCACAATGACAGCAATGTCGAGCACAGAATGTTAGACAGGGTCAGTATTATCGAAAAGGATATCAAACGCGGTGGGCTACTCACAGAGTCAATAATACAAGTACACTGGATCGATATCATGGTCTTAGAGCAAGTAAACAAGTTGCAATCGCTTCAAGTACTGCACGATATGGGCAGCGTGTGAGCGGTGCAATAGGTTACTACTTCGAACTTATTAAACACTGTTTTCGATTTATTTTGGGTACGAGTCCTAACAGGCTCATTTTTTGGTGTCGGGCCCGAAAACGACCAGACTCACCGGTGACCCGATTTGATACCTTCTTATCCGTTGAGTTGTTGCTACTGTATCAGCGACACACAATAAAACTTGTTGTAAATCGCTCTAATCCGCCATCATGCTAGCGAAATATTGGGCATGGATTTGCTGATGTGGCAGTAGTTGTGCTAAAATTTACGATGTAAATTTTGCACGCACAACATTCAATGCAAGAAGAACAACTGGTATTAAAAAGGTTCTTCTTGCAGTCGTCGGTTGAGTATTTCCTCGTGTCACACATATTCTGGTGCTATGATCGAAACTCTGGTCTGGATCTGGACAGCCCAGACCCAGTGGATTGCCTGGGTGTTGACTCTTTCACTTAATTATTGCAACCAACTTAGCAATCTTCGTATCAGTTACATAACTTAGGAGACAACAGCCAACGGTGCGTCGTTAACAACGCTATGGTACGAATGGTGGTGCTGCCACCTTGGAAGTGCCAACTGAATTGTAGCAGGTATCCGTGGGATACCGGTACGGTAAGCCCACGTTGCCGATGGCATTGCCACCATGGCAACGCTCATCATGTTCACCGGTTTATGTTGCTTTTTTTTATCTACAGCAGTAAAGCTCCGAAATATTTTGTCGACGAGGCGATCGTTGTGCATGACGCGTTTAACCAGCAGCATTGCACATAATGTACATCTTCATAACCACAGAGTTGACAACGATGCAATACGTGTATCAGCATTTAACCGGCCTGCGAGTATTGCTGCCATGTACTGTTACGACACCGTTGGCAGTGCCAAGGTTTATTGCGTTGAAGTTGTTCGAATCGTATGTGACGAGAGCATCCTGGTGACTTTCTCTACGCGACCGCTCCGGCACTTCGTCGATTCATTTTCGATTCTTTTCTGATGCTGCAAAACTTCACACTTGAAGAAGGTGTAAATTCATCCTGGCTACGAACGCCGAGGAATGGGTTCTTAGATTTGCTAAAATGTGTACTTGAAGGATTTTACTGGTATTTTGTATGTTGTTGGTCATCTGGAACTCATTCTTGGGACTGTCGCTGTCTACGATAGACTCTCTGTACATGTTTCGATTTGCGTCGCCTTGTCATTGTAACGGGCACTGCAGGGTTGGTTTTTGCTGTTGGAGCGTCGAGGAAGAGCGAGAGGCTTTGCGCTTTTGAATGGCTCATTTTCCAATCGATCTCCAAGTACCCAAAGCTAACGACTTTCAAAGGCCATGCGTCAGAGCTTTCTCCTGGTCGTGCTCGTCCTCGCCTTCGCAGCAGGCGTCCAAGGCCTTACTGGCAATGAGAACGCTGCTTTGACCGACGACCTGAAGAGCACGAATGAAAGGAGTAACAGGAACCTAAAGGGAAGCAGCACAACTACAGCGGAGGAAGAGGAGAGGGGAGTGACGGACATGCTGAAGAAGGCAGTATCACCAATAGCCAAGATTTTCGGAACGAATACGGCCTCTAAGGTCAAGGGTTTGCAGGCTGATGCACAAGTCGTCAATAGTATCAAGAGCGACCAGAAGCTCCAGAAACTTGGGAGTGCCATCGCGAAGAACCCGGGCGCTCTCACGGAGAAGAAGGTTGGGAAAATTGGCGAGTTTATTGAGAAACTGAAGAAGATTGAGTTCGTCGGAGACGTTAAGGGCATGAGAATCGCGTATGGTATTTTATTCCTGGCAATTTTCGGCATCATCGGCACTGGGTTTTATATTACTCGCAATGTCGAGAATAGTTATATTCGCTCGGGTTAAAGTGGCTTTTAAAAAATAGTGAAGTAGTCTAATATCCGTCATACTCTTTCGAGTTCCTACATAGTACATGTACTATGCTGCGCTTCATTTCAGCGGATACGAGTTGGTGTTCGTGGCTGATAAAAACAGGCATGAACATGAAAACCGTACAATATTTAATTGAGGTCGCAGGTAAATTTGGTCTATCAGTGAGAGAAACTGATCAATTTCAAATTCCAGACCACTCGTCCTGAGAAACCAGGGGTTCTTGCGGCTAGCGAATATGAGACCAAGCGCTCGCGGAAGAGAATCGGCGGATGATGCAGCTCTTGAGTCCATCAACAATTCCCGCACCGCGCAAGATCCGTTCCAGCGCCAAGCAAACACAGAGGGAGGAACCAGTGAGGAGGTCCAGGAGCGTCCGACAGAAATCAGCGCAAAAGGAGGAGTTGTGACGGAAGAAGCGACAACAGAAGATCGAACGCTTACAGGATCACGATGAAGTTGCACAAACAAAAAAGCATTGCAGCGCGTGGGCTACAGCATAAGCAAGCGTTGAGGCTTGCGAGATTGCAACAGCAGCAAAGGCGAGAGCACAAACAGTGGGGGAAACGGAGGCAGCATTTTTTCCAACGAGCTTTGAAGATTTATCCGCCCCCAACCGCCCTGCCGTTTGTGTATTCGTGTCAATTGAAATCCACGATTGAAGATGGTAGACTATAGCATATGCCAAGTTCATCGTTGGAGATTGATCTGGATACGTTCCATTCACGCTGTCTGTTGTTACCAGCGGTGAAGCAAACGGTGGTGGAGTATTGTGTCCTCCTGGATACACGATGCGATTCTCTATAATGAGCAAGGTATATCTGTAGAAAAACGCAATAACTTTGTTTGTGAGGGAGGGTGACAGCAAACCTTACAGCCGCATGCTGAAATGCGAGAGTGATGGTGTTTATTCCGACTGGAGCGCTCAGACACAGCAACAAGAGCTTTCGTCGGCAATGGTGCAGCGATTACGCGAGGCACAGAACGGGAATGAAGAGCTGCGACTGAATGGCTCGTACTATTCAAACGAGGAGTCAATGCTACCCAATTTTACTTTTTCTTCAGCAAGCTAAGGTATGTCTGTAAAGTATTTTAGCATAATCTCTGCCGCTGAGAAGATTTACTGGATTCGGTTTTGTTGTGTAGGGGGCTACATTTACTGTGGACCAAATCGGATATCTTGGTTTTGAGTCCGACTCGGTCGAATTCCGACTGCTGCTAATGGATGTAGCCGAAATGGATTGGCCAGGACTGTTCAGTGTCCTCTGCAACGAAGAGCAGTAGCGCAGTGGATTCGGTTGTATTGTTGGAGTCGCCAGCGTGTTGGTAGCGTCTTGCTGAGAATGAAACGCCATTGTCGATGTTGACTAGCATCTTCGATTCTAGTACCCCCTCACACACCCGTTGTTTTTCGAGGTGGCCGAAGGCCATGCCGGAGGCGTATATTCTTGCAGTCCTAGATTGCAACTCAAATCGCAATGAAGCTGGTACAGTAATATGAATCATACTGCATGCGTAGACCATACCGAGCTACACACCGCAGTATTTGTGTCTTTTCAGTTTTGTTTAGTAATAATTGTGAAATAACAGTTAAATTTATTAGCATTTCCAGTAAAAAAAAAAATCGATCTCAGTTTTTTTTAGGAACACAATTTTTGCATCAAACCAAAATAATACCCAGTTTATGTGACACTTTTCACTCTGCCAGTCATTTTTGTGATGAACTCGGCCGAGGTGAGCGAGTATGAGGCCAAGCGCTTGCGCCGCATTGAGGAGAACCGCAGGAAGCTTCAGGCGCTCAATCTCCCCACGTTGGCAGCGCCTTTACTTCCAACTTCGAAGAACAAGAAGCGGAAACGAGATGTCGAAGAGAAGCCAGAGGAACCAACGCGAAAGTCTTTGCGTCAACAGAAGTTGCGGAAGCGCGAGAGACAGCGTTGGAAACAAGAAGAACATCAATTTAAGCAGGAAAAACGAGATCGCATCAAGTCTGACAAGCAAGAACGGAAACGATTTAAAAAACTCGAGAAGCAGAAGATGAAAGAGCTCAAAAAGCAGAAGAAACTCGAGAAAAAGCTGCAAAAAGAGCTCGAGACGTCGCAAAACGAGAAGCATGAGCACAAACATGAGAAGGATCAACCGAATCAATGTGTAACTTTAGATCCAGTACAGCAGTTCGAGCAGCAGCCGAGGATTCTTGACTGGAGATTGAGGAGGAAGCTACAGGCTCAAGCGGAGAGACGAAAAGCGTCGTTGAAGAGGCGAGAAGAAAGGAAAGCACTGAGAGAGAAGGAGAACGTAGCAAAAATGGAGCGAAAACGGATAAAACGGGAGCTGAAGGAGAAGCAGCGAGCGAAAGAGTTAATGGGGAGACTTTTCCTCAAGGAAGTTGAGAAACAGCAGAGATTCGAGGAACTGGAGCTGATGAGGGAGGAAGATCGATTGTCGCGACAGTACGCCAAGCAACTAAAGCGAGAGGAAAAACAGAGGGAGCGCGAAGAAAAAATAACAGCGAAAATCAAACTGGAAGAGGAGATATGGACAACTCAAATGGAAATTAAACGTGAAGAGGTCGAGCGACATGAGGAGGAAACTCGCAGGTTGAAACGTGAAAAGGAGAGAAAAAAGACGGAAGCAATTAGCAGAGAGCTGTACCCTGTGCAGCAAGTAAATTTGCCGTTTATACGCATCTCGAACGCAACCAAACAGGGTAAAGTGAAGCCGACGCCACTGTTGAAAGTGGACGCAAACCTTTTCCACGGATTTTCGTTGGGAAAGCAATTCTTGCCTCCAGGCAAGAATTCCGTGATGCAGGCTCTGTGTCCTGGTGGATATAATCCAGCGTTTCGCAGTGATGGTGGCCTTCACGTGTGGCAAAACGCAATGACTTTTTTCATGAATGCCACGAGTGGGATATTTTACCGCTATTTGTTTCAAGAAGTAATAGTACGTGGCCGAAAGCACGTAATTTTCCGATGGGCTCGCTGCCAAGATATCACGCCGCCGATTTTGGAACGACTGCGTCGAGTACAAAAGGGTGAAGAACAACTCCGCTTTGACGACAACTATTATGACACCCCGAGTCCAACCGATCTGAAGCCAGAACCTCTGTTGCTGTTCGTCCAGTATCCTAAGGTAAAGTTTGGTATAGTTTCATCGTAATTTTTTGTACTAACTTCCTTTTTCGTAGGGCCCATATATCTATTGCGGACGGCTCGGTTATCTTGGCTACCGATCCAACCCGCTGGAGTTCTCATTCCAGCTACTCGACATCAACGCGCTGAACTGGGGGAACCTTCGTACCCTCCTCACAACCTGCTAACTAAAAATATGAACAAAATAGATTTCATCACAACAAAAGTGCTTTCTTTAGTGTAAAATTTGTGTGTTTCCAACTTCTTTTTTTTTTTGTGACAAAAATGTAGCCATCCATTTTTGATACGACGTCTCAAGCATTATGCAGGATGACGAAGCGCTGAGCGAGTATGAGGCCAAGCGTCTCCAGCGCATGGAAGAAAACAAGCGGATGCTAGCGTCACTGAACCTTCCTGCCATGGCTCACTGCTCGCCGCGTCCTCAAGTGACCAAACCCGCTGGCAAAGTCGAGCCCACGAGGAGATCCTCTCGCCAGCAGAAGAGGCGCGTTGTCGCCGAGCAGCAAGCGCGAGCGAGGCAACTGGAAGAGCAACGGCAACTCGAGCGGCAAGCAGCGCAGAAACAAGAGCGTGAGGCTCAAATTGCACTAAAAAGACAGCAAATTGAGCTCGAGAGGCAACAACAAAAGCTCAAACGAGAGCAACAGAAAGAAGAGGAGAAAAGGAAGAAGCAAAAGATAAGAGACCAAAAGGCGGAGCAACGTCGACGGCTGAGGATCCAACAGTTGAAGCAGATAGAGGACCAAAGACTTAAGGAATGGAGACAGCAGATGAGGGAGCAGGAGTTGCAGAGGCGACGAGAACTGGAGCGACTGAACGAGCCTCCGCCAGAAATCGTCGCTCAGCGAAACGCTGATGTACAGAAATTTATTCAAGAAGAGCTGGACAAACAGGCCCGACTTGCAAAGGAAAAGAAGCAGCGGGAGTCGCAATTGCAAGTGTTGGCTACTAAGAAGGAAATGGAGAGAACGAAGCAAGAAGAGCAGCATCGACAGCATCCGACGACGGAGGTTAAAGCAGGGAGCAAGCCAGTAATAACTGCAGATCAAGTTGTAGCAGCAGGAACGCTGGAACTACCTATGGAATTCGAATTGGTGCTGTAGATACCAGCCAGCAGCTCGGTGAAGGTTTTTTCGATGGCAACATGGATAGTATCAACGGCAGTCACATTTTATTTTATGACGTTTCTATGGTGATTTTGCAGGTTCAAATTTCAGTTTTGGAAAGCAGTTTTTGCATTCTCAGTTTTGCTGATGCCATTTGCTTTGCCATCTCGTACATTCATTCTGGAGGACGTCAACGAAGTTTGCCAGTCAGGCGGATTACGCACCGTGCCAAGTTGTCTTCCTTTTGAAGACATTTGCCAACTCTCCAGCAAGCTCTCAAGCTTCGCACTTATGAGTGTCACCGTGCCTACCAAGACTTTACCCAGTGGCGCTGAAATCCCCGCCATCGGACGGGTGTATACAAGGCAGAGCCTGGTGCTGAGGCCTACAACGCAGTGCTATTGGCGCTCAAGCTTGGCTACCGCCACATCGACACTGCCCAGTTCTATCAGAACGAAGCTGACGTGGGTCGTGCTGTCCGTGACTCGGGTGTACCCCGTCGGGAGAGTTTTATCACGAGTAAACTCTTCACTGACAATTGGGGGTACAAGAAAGCATTTGCTGCCACTATAGCCAGTAACGAACTACTGGGCTTGACGTACTTCGACTTGTATCTGCTGCACACTCGTGACGAGCTCTTGAGGATTTGCAACACAAAGGAGTTCTCAAGAACATTGGCGTGTCGAATTTTGGTCAAGCTCATCTGGAAAAACTTCTGAAAGCTGCTAGAGTAAAACCCGCAGTGAACCAGTTGGAGCTACATCCGTCCGTCGTTGGTGGAATTTTGCAAGGAACATAATATCCTATTGCAAGCCTATTCCCCTTTAGCCAGAACTCGCAAGTTGGTGGACCCAACAGTTCTTTCAGTCGCCCATGAAGTGGGAGCTACCCCAGCACAGGTGCTGGTGGCAAATGGCTACATCACGTTGCCAAAGTCAGCGAATCCAGAGCGCCAACAAGCGAATCTTGAGGTTGTGAATATCACGCTGACAATTGAGCAGGTCTCAAGGCTAGCAGCACTTGATGAAGGCCTTGTGGTAGCGTGGAGATCCCAAGATCCGATCGAGGATGCGAGGTTTAACAAGTGAATTGCTGTTGAATTACGGAGGGTTTTTTTTTTTTACGAGAGCGTGACGCTGGGGTACGGAGATATATAGCTGCAATCTCCTCGACGACCAAGGCCACCAGCGCCGTCGGAGCTCAGGAAGTACGGGAAGCAATCACAAATGCCAGTCGATCGGTCTAAAACAAAAAGTATCAATCAGCATTACTTTAATTTTGTAATCATGAAAAAATGATGACATACCACAGACACCACGCGCTGAACACTCGATATTCGCCTTGGTTCCCTTCACAAGCTCCGCCACTGGCATCGTACCTGGATTTCCTGCAAGTGTAAGCGCTGAAGCATCAACACTCAGCGGCGACAGATCACCTTGCATAAATGTAAACTCGACAGTTGTTGCTACATCCAAGAAACATCAATTGAGATCAATCGTACACAATTCACAACTAGGAAATACTGAAGTACGTACTGACGCCGGAAGCAGAGCAGACAACGGACCCTGAGTCAAAAGTAATCGTAGCAGTGCGCACACTCTCAAGCGTCTGGAGTGTGGATCGGACTTGTGCAGTTCCAGCGTTAAACGGAATCACAGGCGTCGTCTCTCCTCGAAAAGTGAGCGTGAACTCACCACCGTCAGCTGTACATGTTAACGTCTGCTTTTCATTCACTTTTCCGACTTCAAATGGATCCGCTCCCCTTGGACACATCCGCGCAGAGCAATCGTGAGCTCCAGTAAAGTCTCCGAAGGCGTTCTCATATGGTCCGAAGTAATCATTCGTCTCGCAGTCACAGCCTTGAATCTTCGTAGCATCCCACGTCGCCGGTGTATTGGGAGTTGCACCATACGTAAGTCCTAGAGGATTTCCCTGTAGATCTGTTGCCTCGGAGGTAAGTTGTTGGATACTCTTACATGTGCCTCGACCACTACAAGTAACTCCATAAACTAGCGATGTACCAGTCGGACAACGGATAAAGTCGCAGGCTGCACCAGTAAAAGGTGCTAGACACGTGCAGACACCTGTGGCCGTGTTACACGAGCCTCTTCCTGAGCATTCTGTCATAGCATGTGCCGTATCTGGAGCTGTAGCGCCATCAAACCATGCAGCTCCTTTAGGGCACTCGCGTATGGAACAATCATGACTGGTATATCCGGTATAGCAGATGCATTCGTACGATGTTGCAGCGGAGCAAGTGCCCTTAGTATCGCATACACCAAGGTTAGTAGATGGACAGATTGCTGTTCCAGACTGGTAACCACAGTCTCCTCTTCTCCCTGCGGACGGAGGCATTGCACCATTGCCACTAGTAAACCCGGCAATACATTTACACACTCCAGTGGCGAAGTCGCAATTGCCACGATTCGAGCAATACGCGTTCTCACGGGTACCAGTTTGACTGGTTAGTACAGTAACTGTGGCACCATTCGAGAGGTTATTTATCACTTGCAGCTTCGGCAGATCTCCTGGATTATTCGTGAACGTAATCGATGTGGTAGTTCCACCAATTGAACACAGCGGCGTACCAGCTACAACGCTAACTCCGTAGATATTATCAAGAGCTTCCAGCACCGTTTTCAAGTCACTCGACGTGGCCGTTGACGCGAGATTTGCAGTCACTCGACCTCGGAATGATAGAGCGAAGGTGCCACTGCAACTATTGCATGTACAAGTAATATCTTGAATAGCATCAACTTGTCCGGTAGTTAAGGGGTTGTCACCTTTGGGACATTCTCGTTGGGAACAATCAAAGCCAGTGAAGCCGGGATCGCACTGACATCCCATGATCTTGTCAGCGTCCCACAAAGAGTAAGTTGTGCTCACAAAGAAGTTCCGGTCGTCTTGTATGGTTGCAGCATCGCGCATACTGATGCACCGGCCATTGCCCGAGCACAGATTGGGGCACGATAAACGCTCGCAAGCCACTCCTTCGAATCCTGACTCACAAGTGCAAGTACCAGTGGATCGATCACAACGACCCATAGCGGAACATTCAGCAGGTTGGTGGGCCTTGTCGACTGCCCATGCTCGATCTACCCAGGCAGCTCCCGTTGGACAAAGTCTCGAAGCACACGTAGCCCCGCCATAACCTGGAAAGCAAGTGCAGCGACCAGTTGAACGCTGACATGCGCCATGGCCACTGCAGCCTCCATCGCAGCTAAATCCAAACGCTGAATCGTTGGCAATTGTGCCCAAGAAGAATAGCAGCAGAAGCAATTGCATGTCGAAGGTTGTAGTTGCTACGAGGCGCCTCGGACTTTTGATGCGACCAACAGAAATTCTCGAAACGACTGCGAGTATTATTGATGGAATGGGCATTCCAGATGTCCATAATTGGTAGCGGGCGGGCAATATTTTTGTGACTTTTTATTCATTGTAGACAAGAGGATTTTAGCTGGCTGATAAGCGTCAGTGCTTGCCCGTCAATCATTAGCTTTAGATCTCAAGCAGTGGGCTCAATTTAATCAACAGCAATACACTCAGTTCCAAATCCACCAATTTCTACTACAATCGCCGCTGGTGATTATAGTAGTAGTGATTCGCCACTGTTGGGAACAACGGAAGAGTGACAATTCAAAATCTAGTCGAGACGCACAAAGCGGTCTTTGAGAAGCCGCGATGTCATGCAGCAGATCAGCGAAATCGAGAGGGATCTCCGAGATCTCTGTGTGTTTCGTCGACTAAGGTCGTGGTATTATTATTTTAGTTTGAAAATTGCAGCCCCTTGAATGAGCTACACAACCCGTCTTCTCTCTGATATCAACAAAAGCAGTTGGAAGAAAACGCAAGGAAGGCCCCAGGTCATATCTTTTTCGGATACCAGGTACACGTTTGAGATCGAAATGAGATCGGAAATCAAAATGTTGCGTGCATAGTATAAAACACCCATACCTTTTTACTTTTTGCCCGTTGTAAAGAAAAAAAGTCGCGTTAGGAGGTTTTCGTTAGTCATCTACTACGTATAAAAGCTAATGTGCTTTTGATCAAACGCTAACTTGTGGCTCCACGCAAGTTCTGGGTCCACACGTGTTCGTACTGTCTCAGCATTGTGGCCTTCGACATCAGTTGTTCGTTTGCATTAATTATTTGGCTGACTCTGGTTCGATCTGCGTCTTTCAGCGCCTTGAATTGTTCGTACTTGATTCCCAACATTTTTCTAAAACCCAACGCTTTGTACAGTTGCTTCGGTTCAATATTTTCGCCGAGAATGCGATTCATAGGTGCACGGTCAGCTACCAACTTCTTCGCCAGCTGGACCTTATCTCTGTTAGCCAATGCCTCCTTCATTTTCTCCAAACCAAACACTCTCTCTTCGCCGTCGGCCGTGTCGAGCTTGTAAGCCGCCGTAAGACCTCTTAAAAGACCGCCAGGTTTGCCTATCTTCTCAGCGCTATCGTGGAGACTGTCTTGGGCCTGTTGATATGCTTGAAACCCCATAGCGATTGCCGAAACAGTGCTGCTGATCGCAAGTGCACCGGACACTGTCATCACGAGAATGTAACGCATGTGAACTAGTCGGATTTGTACTTGGAAGGGTAGGTAGGATGCACGGAGCAAGTTGCGGAATGGTAAAGCGGAGGTGGTAGATTTTGAGCTCAATCTGTTGCATGACAATACTTGTAATACGGCAATAATCAGATTATGGTTGCTACTCGTACGTGCCGTACCATAATCGTACCAGCACGTCATGTCTATACTATAGCTTGTATTGCAAGTTGCAAATTGCAACTTCTTTCCATCATGTAACACATTTTTAGCCAATCAAATGTTACTTTTAGCGAATAGGAGCGATAAAACTGTAGTTTAAAAAAAAGGGAAGCAACTTTCGCAGCACGTTTTGACATGTGAATGCATTTTGGGCAGAAGCTGCTTCCTTGACAAAAATGTTATACTTCCAAGTAACAAAGTGCACTAAGAAATATGCATGATATTTTCCCCCCCTACCACAAGTTATTTTAGTACTATGACAAGATACTTCCCTACTAAATCAAGATACGGGACTACTACTACAAGACATTTACCTACTACGATGATCTTCTCTTTCTAATGCAAGACATGACAAGACCAGCTACTATTATAAAAGCAAGACCGTCCTTAATCAGCAAGCTTAAAGGTGCCGCCGCTAGAGTTAGGGTTAGTTACTAAAACCAAGTGCATCATACGACGACTGATTACACTCAAGTTCATTTTGTCAAAGGAGCGCTACATGTACTTCACAAGGACGTAACGCTCTGAATATTCAGATCTAAGGAAGGATCTGGAAGTAACCATTCTATTTTTTTTCGGGTTCTTTGTCTCCATGGAGAGAGAGAATAAAAACTGAATGGTTACTAGAAGCTTAAAACCTCAATAAAAATATATATACTTATGAACATATATCATATCGATAGTGCACCCCAAAACTGCAAATATATTAATCGTTTGGGACTATCACACTTCGAAGATGGGGGCTTCAGTTTTCATCTTGCATACAAGAACGATTTTCTAAATACCCGTGTTATTATATTCAGCCGAAAAACACGTGCTGGGATTGAAAAAAGACTTGGCGAGAAATGGGGGATATTGCGCAGGCAAATATTTTGCAGAGCATATCCTGGCTCAGCTCATGCAACGACGATCTCTCTCGTGCAGCAATATTTACGGCTTGAGCTGTAATCATGGGAGCGTACACTGCACTGATGAATGCAAGTTTTGATTCCAACGGAAGATTCAGCGTGTGGAGAGTTGGCTGGAGATGGAATTGTCTAAAACTCCCCATGTATTGCTTGAGTTCACCGGGAACTATGACTTCAAAGTACGACAGTGATTGGTTCTTTGCCAACATATCGAGACAAGTATTCACATCAGCCTCACATGTACTGAGATTCGCTGGTCTAACCAACCAGCAATTCGCTGGACGAACACGCAACCGACGAACACACTTGGACAGTGAGTTACTCCCGTCACTTAGGCTCCTTGAGAGCGATGTAATGTCGTTCAAATCCAAACTAAATTCAGACAGAGACTGCTGAATCTCGTGAGATTGGTCCAGAACGAGCTGTATATCCATCATATCCGTACTCAGTGACAGTTCTACCAGGTTTGGACAGCTTCGAAGTATGCTGTTAACATCCAGCTCCAAGACTCGTACTTTAAGTGTCAGCACTTTAAGTGACGCCCCAATTGCAGCTAACAACAGTGGTAACCCGTCCATACTCCTGGGTTCAATAATCTCAAGGTTAAGTGTAGAAAGACGTGGACCGGAGTTAACCGAACTAGGTTCATAAAACTCTAAATTCTCACGCTGGACTTGGCAGTGGCCATATCCAGGAATCACCACGTTAACCCATTCACTCACACCATCGTCACTAAATGTGCGAACAAAAGATACTGGAGACGGAATTGACAGTAAATCAGAGTCTAGATTTGGTTCTCCACGATAGTTAAACTGCCATCGCATCGAAGACCCGCCCTTCAACGTCGCAACTCGCTCTTCTATCGCTCCATGTGGAAAGCCAAGCAATTCTTCTTCAGGATGTTCGGATGTCACGATGTCATTGAATCCATTCATGTCTGTTGTAGCAATCCCATGAATTTTGATGTCGACGGACTCCAACGATGAAAAACCACGCGATCGCTTCGAGAAAAGACCGTACGCTAGACATGTCCACCAATAGCGAGTGGTAAGCTGTGCATGACCTTGGAGAGACAACTGGATTTCTAGTTTCCTGACCGTTTGATTTACAGTCAGAGCCGACGCAAGTGCCACGAAATCTGAAGCTGCCATGGTAGATATAGAGAACAACTGGAGTTGGTCAAGCTGGAAAGAATCTGGTTTAGAACTGTACAGATTGGTGCGTCGAGTACTGTCGAATAGTCCAGTGAAAAGCTGACCGAATGCCTTTTTCGATTCCAGCTCGTTGTCCCACAAATCCTGATGTAATTCCAGTCGCAAACGCTTTAGTTGTGAGAACCAAATATTATTCTGAAGCAAAATCTCCACTGTTTTAATCATTTCCGAGTGCATCATCATACCAAGAAAATCTACAGCCAGTGGTTCCAGTACGAAAGTGCATCGTAGCGATCCACGCGCTATCGGAAGATTTTCTGCTCCTTCCTCATATTGTCTCCACTCGTCTCTTATTATTCTCACAGCCTCCCCATAAGCCATAAGCTCTGATGCTGACACTTCCATTGGTTTGATTCGATCTGTAGAAAAGAAAACTTGTACGGGAATCTCGATGTCAATTCCTCTTCGATCAGGATGAATGTTTTTATCCAGAGCTGTGATTTTTGCCAAAGTTTGATAAAATTCTTGACTGGAATTACGCTGATCGACACCACAAAATTTCACCAAGTCGTACTCAATAGAGTCTTCTTCTTTTAAGTCAACACATAACAGAAATCTTACTGGAATTCTATCCTCGAACTTCTCTTCGCCTTCTTTCCCCACGTCAATTCCACGTTGAACAGTCAGTAAATGTCTCCAAGCCGTGTAGTCCGCATGCTCCACAGCTGCCAGTAGAGCTAATGCTTCGCGAGTTTTCCTCAACTTTCGCTGAAAGTTGAATGTTACATCTCCCTCGGTGTCTTCTCGGCGGAGGGTGATGTGGAGAGTGCTCCTCTGGGTGTCCCAGAGTCCCCCCTTGATGGCCACGCAGCCGTAGCGGAGCTTCCCCTTCAATGCTGCGCACCAAGATGCAAGGAAGCTCCAACGCCGCTCCAGTAACGCAGGCATCTCGTGTTAACAACCCATTCACTATCAACGTTAAAAAAAATGCTTTTATAAAAAAAGATTTTTTTTGTCAAGCTCTTCTAAAATAAAGTATTAAACTTTCCAGTGCAGATGCTGGATTACTACTAGTAAATTCAAACAACAATCAAAGCAGTTAAGTTACTTCCATTATGCACAAAGTTGCGAGCACACCGTGCGTTGACCAGCGTCTCTTTGAATCTATTGTCGCCGTAGCTTTTCAACGTGTCGAGCTAGTTAATGCGTGCATCGGGTACATCCGACGTCGTTGCCAACTAGGCCGCAGCCTCAGTCTCAGCCTCGCGCTTCAAAATCACCTGGTCCGCCTGGATAGCAGTGATCGCCACCGTAGTGACGATATCCTTCACTGTTGCGCCACGACTCAAGTCGTTCACAGGCTTGCGCAGACCTTGCAACATCGGACCCATCGCAATGCAACCAGTGCTCTGCTGCACCGCCTTGTACGTGTTGTTGCCCGTGTTCAGGTCCGGGAAGATCAACACATTCGCCTGGCCGCCAACCTTCGCGCCACTAGGAATCGCCTTCAGCTTCGTCTTGGCGATCGACTCGTCCACTGCCGCGTCGTACTGGATCGGGCCGTAGATATCCAGGTCCGGACGCAATTCCTGCGCGATCTTCGTCGCCTCCCGCACCTTGTCGATGATCGGACCCGAGTTCGAGTCGCCCGTAGCATACGACAGCAGCGCCACCTTCGGGATCAGACCGAACGCCTCTGCGCTCTCCGCACTCGTCACCGCGATCTGTGCCAAGTCCTGAGCACTCGGGTCCGTGTTGACAGCGCAGTCGCCGTAGATACGCACGCCGTCCTCGAGACACATGAAGAAGATACTGGACACAATAGGCCGGTTGGGTGCTGTCTTGATGAGCTGCAACGCAGGACGGATAGTGTTGGCTGTAGTGTGGCAAGCACCGGAGACCATACCGTCGGCATCTCCCATCTCAACCATCATAGTACCGAAGCACGTCTCCTCCAGCACAGCATCGCGTGCGGACTCTCGAGTCACGCCCTTGTGTTTACGCTTCTCAAAGTACTGGTCCACATATCTCTCGAGCAGATCGCTGTCTGCTGTGCGTACAATATTGGCACGCGAAAGATCGAGGTTCAAGGACTTGGCGTGGCGTTCAATGTCGTCCGGATTGCCCAGAATCGTGACCTTGGACAGCTTCTGACGCAGCACCTGATCAGCAGCCTGAAGCACTCGGATGTCCTCTCCTTCGGTCAGTACAATATGGCGCTGAACCGCACGAGACTTGCTGAACAAAAAGTGCTGGAACTGCTTGGGCGATCGGTTGACCACCATTCCTTCGTCCAGTTCGCCAATGATGCTCTCTTTGCCCACAAATTCGTCAAAAAGTTGCTTGGATCGGTCGATTTTCAAGGAACTGGTGGGTAAAATATCCGTCGACACCTTTGAAAATTTATCCGCAGTAGTGAAAGTGTCCTCCGGCACCGAGAAGATCGGAATTGAGAGGCCTGTCTTGTCCAGAGCCTCCACGCCTTGGAGAATCTCCTGTGTGTTGCTGTGCGGGTAGCTGCCATTGGTCAGCACAATAGCCGACACGTTAGGCAGGATACCGGGCAGACGAGAGGCCATAAGACCCAGCATAACGTCCGACCGGTCCGCCGAGGTGATGACTAGAGCGCCGTCCTTGTAGTTCTTCAAGTGTGCAAACAAATCTTTCAGCGCACTAGTTGCCACCACGGCCGATGTGACCACGACATTGTTGGGAATTGCCTTGGTGCCAAAGAGTTGCTTCGCTCCGAGTTGGTGCGTCACCTCATTGAGACGCTTGGACGCGATAAAGTCGTCCCTGGGCAAGAAACCGAGGAACGGCAGGTCCTTTTCGCGCAGCTTGGAGCGAATTGCGTCGCGGAGAGCCTTGGGGTCCTTGGTGTTAACGCGGTTGGCAATGTTGCCGATGAAATTGAGGCCGGCGCCCTCCACTTGGTCCTTATTAAGGGCAGTACGGGATAGAATTTCTTCCAGTAGCTCGCCATTCGTGTTGGCTGACTCGCTGAAATCGGAAATTGTCAATACGGGCGAACCGATGGCTTTGGCAATATCCACGTTGATTTTCCAACTCATGGCACTTTCGTGTTTGGAAATTTGCGAACCTTCGATTATCATGAAATCGTGGCCTTCGCGACACGCCTCGTAGCGCTCGAGAATCTCCTCCACGAGGTCGTCCCCCTTGCCGTTGAGCCAATACTCGATGGCACGCTCGCTCGTCACGCCGTACAGCTGGTCCACGCTCTTGGTGAGCCCCAGCTGCTGCTTCATGACGTCGATGTGGTGGTCGGTCTCGACAATCGGCTGGATGGGGCGGAAGTACCCCACTTTGGTGAATTTTTGCTCCAGAGTGTTGGTCAGTCCGATTAAAACGGGTGCCGTTTTCTTTGTCACTTCAGTGGACGTCACGAAAAGGTTGTTAATGGGCACTTTGCCCTCTGCGATGGCAGCAGCGGTCAGTGCACGGCGCTGAGGGGCAAATGCTGCCGACGTGCGGCGGAAGGTGTTACGCAGCGCCCACATGGGGGTCGAGTGGCTTGGTGGTCTTGGTCTGGCAAATCCGCAACTGACACATGTGACGAATGGATTTGGCATCGTCGCTGCATGGCCACGAAAACCGATTTCGGCGGGGTTTGCCCATCGCGAAAAACCTGCAAAATGAATTCGTTTGACTTCATTTTCCTATGGACGGCTGGAAAATGTGCAAAAAAGTGGTTGCCGGCGGTTCACCAAGCACCAAAACCTGGTGAACACGAGGACACACCGCTATTAAATGACACGCTCACAGCGCGGGACAGCAGCCAATGGCACGGACACAAGTCGCTTGGCAACGTGTTCGTGTCAACGCAATGCGCAGAATTTATCCACCACTGACTTGACGACATGCAAAGATTCACTAGCATTCATGTCTGGAATCTGGCCACTTGTGTCTTCATCTCATTGTATCATGAAAAGTAAATATTGTTGATAATTTCACTTTTTTTTTAGTCAAACGTTTCGATTTACATTTTGCCAAGCATGAGAAATTCACTTTTTTTACTTGGTGGCATTCTCAGCCTCACGTTTCATGATCACCTGGTCCGCCTGGATAGCAGTGATCGCCACCGTAGTGACGATATCCTTCACTGTTGCGCCACGACTCAAGTCGTTCACAGGCTTGCGCAGACCTTGCAACATCGGACCCATCGCAATGCAACCAGTGCTCTGCTGCACCGCCTTGTACGTGTTGTTGCCCGTGTTCAGGTCCGGGAAGATCAACACATTCGCCTGGCCGCCAACCTTCGCGCCACTAGGAATCGCCTTCAGCTTCGTCTTGGCGATCGACTCGTCCACTGCCGCGTCGTACTGGATCGGGCCGTAGATATCCAGGTCCGGACGCAATTCCTGCGCGATCTTCGTCGCCTCCCGCACCTTGTCGATGATCGGACCCGAGTTCGAGTCGCCCGTAGCATACGACAGCAGCGCCACCTTCGGGATCAGACCGAACGCCTCTGCGCTCTCCGCACTCGTCACCGCGATCTGTGCCAAGTCCTGAGCACTCGGGTCCGTGTTGACAGCGCAGTCGCCGTAGATACGCACGCCGTCCTCGAGACACATGAAGAAGATACTGGACACAATAGGCCGGTTGGGTGCTGTCTTGATGAGCTGCAACGCAGGACGGATAGTGTTGGCTGTAGTGTGGCAAGCACCGGAGACCATACCGTCGGCATCCCCAAGCTCCACCATGAGCGTACCGAAGTAAGTTTCGTCCTTGCAGTAGTCGCGAGCCAGCTCTTTCGTGACGCCCTTATGCTTCCTCTTAGCGTAGAAATAGTCGACGTATTTGTCAAGCAACGCGCTGTTCGCTGGACTGACGATATTCGCCCGTGACAAGTCGAGATTGGCCATCTTAGCGTTCAGAAGGATCTCGTCCGGATCTCCAAGAATCGTGATCTTGGAGAGATTCTGACGCAGAATCTGATCAGCAGCTTGAAGCACGCGGATGTCCTCTCCTTCGGTCAGTACAATATGGCGTTGCACAGCTCGGGACTTGCTGAACAAGAAGTGCTGGAACTGTTTCGGAGACCGGTTGACCACCATTCCTTCGTCCAGTTCGCCGATCAGCATTTCCTTCTCGACAAATTCGTCGAATAATTGTTTGGAGCGGTCGATTTTCAGTTTACTGGACGGTAAAATATCCGTCGAAACCTTTGCAAACCCATCGGCAGTGGAGAATGTGTCGTTAGGCGTTGAGAAAATCGGAAGGGAGAGGGCGGTTTTATCCAGTGCTTGCACACCTTTGAGGATTTCCTGTGTGTTGCTGTGCGGGTAGTTGCCGTTCGTAAGGACGATAGCCGAGATGTTTGGCAACACCCCAGGCAAGCGAGAGACCATGAGCCCCAGCATGAGGTCCGAGCGATCTCCAGACGTGATGATCATAGCCCCATCCTTGTACTTTTTCAGATGAGCGAACAGATCTTTCAGTGCACTGGCAGCCACGACGGCAGAGGTCACCACTGCGTCGTTGGCTATCGAGTGGCCAAAGAGTTGCGTGGCGCCAAGTTGGTGTGTCACTTCGTTCAACCGCTTGGACGCAATGATCTCATCCATTGGCAAGAAGCCCAAAAACGGGATGTCTTTGTCACCCATTTTTCTTTTCAGAGAGGCACGTAGAGAATCCACATTTGAGGCACGAACGCGGTTGGCAATAGTGCCGAGGTAGTTGAGTCCCGCGTCTTCTGCTTGGTCTCTGCCCATGACTGTACGCGAGACCATTTCCTCTATCAGTGCGTCGTTTGCAGCCGAGGTGTCGCCGAAATCTGTGACCATGAGCACTGGAGAGCCGATGGCTTTGGCAATATCCACGTTGATTTTCCAGCTCATGGCGCTCTCGTGTTTCGAGATCTGCGAGCCTTCGATGATCATGAAGTCGTGGCCTTTGCGACACTGCTCGTATCGCTCGAGGATTTCCTCCACGACGTCGTCTCCCTTGCCCGTGAGCATGGCTTCCATGGCGCGGGAGCTGGTGACGCCGTAGAGCTCCTCCACGTCTTTGGAGAGCTCCAGTTGCTGCTTCA
Organism: Phytophthora nicotianae INRA-310; assembly: GCF_000247585.1. Lineage (NCBI taxonomy): Eukaryota > Oomycota > Peronosporomycetes > Peronosporales > Peronosporaceae > Phytophthora > Phytophthora nicotianae. The sequence continues at coordinate 488,215 of NW_008648996.1, read as the reverse complement.
TGACGTCCACGTGGTGGTCGGCCATGCTCGAGTCCGGACTCGGTTGAATGGGGCGGAAATAGCCCACTTTGGCGAACTTTTGCTCCAAAACGTGGGCCAGACCGATGAGTACAGGCGCCGTCTTTTTTGTCACCTCCGTGGACGTCACGTAGAGGTTGTTGATGGGCACTTTGCCCTGCGAGATGGCGGCGGCCGTCAGTGCGCGACGGTGGGGCAGCGCCACGCCTGTGGAGTGACGCAGAGAGCGGCGGAGCGTCCACATGATGGAGGGGGTTCACAGGTCTTCCGGGTGCGCGCTGATAGGCAAATCCACAACTGAGACCGGTCTTCAACAATGAAAAAAAGAGTGATGGTCGTGGAGGGCAGCAAAGATGCGACAACCACGGCGTTTCAAGAGTTGACGCTGGTACAGCTGATCCTTTCAAATGTTTTGTTTTAGACTATATTCGTTGGTTAAAGGTGTTTAAGTAAGAAAAATATCAAAATGGAACGGAGGATAGTATCTTTATTAGTAATATTATTGAATGATCATGTGTAATGAGAGGGTCCGTCGACAGCCGCGATGCTGGTCATTTGCCGACACGCAGGCATCCGTGCGGCTTGACTTCTACATGCGTCAACGGAAGACACACAAGCTGAAGTTTGCTACTTCAGTTGTTGCTTCAGTTCTGAGTTTTTGTGCAGAAATAAGATGAAGTTGTGATGCTGTTGCTACAAGTGTAATGCATTGTGTGCAATTCGTAGTTTCGTGGTTTAACGGCGAGCTGTCCGGTTCTGGGAAGCCCTGGCAGTGTCGCGAGCAAGCCTTGATTTGCAAATACATCGGTCCCTTGCGTGTCACTAGGAAGTCGAGATCAATCTTGCGTATCAAAGGACCAAATACCAACACACTCGCTTGAAGTTGCAAGAACATTTTTTTTTGCAATTTCATCGATACTGGTAAAAAAAAATCACGTATTGAAAATCGACATCATGAACAACTCTGCGAGCTTCAGCAATGCAAAATTGGCCCTGCATTTGTTTGAGCTCGACTGTCGTGGCCGATACTAAAAGTAATGCAGAATTACACCAACGAACTCGCAAAAGCGAATATAAAGCCAACGCTGTCATCCATTGTACCAAGAAAATTCAACTTTTAGACGTGTACTCTGCACCATTTTGCACAGTTATTATCGAATATGTGCCATGGACCACCTCGAAAATACCTTTGCGAATACATGTCAATCGCAAGGCGCCACCTCAATTCCTAGAATAGTCAAGACGAGTAAGACAACGTGGATGTGTGTTCCTCAAAAATCCGTCGGAGAATGGGATTGAAAACTCTATATTAATAGTTCAATTGCGCAGCGATCGGTTTTCAAGTATACGCACCGAATGGGCATAAAGAAAATGATGGATGAACTTGCTGCCGTTGTTGAGATTGCGCTAAATACGGAGCCCGTTTGAAGCACAGGTTGCCTTCGAATAGCGTGGTTGCATCATCGTGGTTTTTGGGCAAGTCTCAAGCTCAGTGTTGAACCTGCAGATTGACAAGAAGACAGACGTGGCAATAATACCATCTTCTCCTACCAGCCACCGGTCACAGGTCCGAGATGAGTTATCTGCGTCCTGAGCCCGACTCCAAGCCTCCGGCTAAGGACGTTCGAGCGCTGGATTCGCTACGGTCTCTCAGCATTCGGAACATCCAGGACCCTTACAGCCACGGTGAGCGTCTTGATACCATGACGACTCGCTACAGCACTCTCGATACTGAAAACCTCAACACCATGTTAAACGGCGGACTCGAGCGGTTCTACAAGAAATACCACCACTTGTCGCGCAAGATCAACCTACAACTACCGACTCCAGAAATTCGGTTCCAAGATCTGTCTTTTTCGGTTCAAGTACCTGCAGGCACCGGTAGTCACAGTACAGTTGGCACACATCTGGCACAGATCTTCACTCCATGGAAACGACAAGCTACGATGACAAAGAACGTCCTCCACCCCATGACAGGCGTCATTAAACCAGGGTCCATGACTCTACTTCTAGCTAATCCAGGTGCAGGCAAGTCGACGTTTCTAAAGGCATTGGCTGGTAAATTGCAAAATAACTCGAAAACCGAGATCGGAGGTGATATCCGATACGCGGGGCTACGCGGTGATGAAATGGACCTTGTCAAGCTAGTCGGACTAGTGGATCAGACAGATAACCACATTCCTACACTGACAGTACGGGAGACGTTTAAGTTCGCCGATATGTGCATGAACGGCCGTCCAGAAGACCAACACGAGGAATTGCGTGACATTGCGAAGCTGCGAACGGAGTTGTTTCTACAGATTCTGGGTCTTGAGAACTGCGCCGATACTGTGGTTGGGAATGCTCTGCTGCGGGGTGTAAGTGGCGGAGAACGCAGACGTGTGACGGTGGGTGAAATGCTGGTTGGAGGCCAAAGTCTCTTCTTGTGTGACGAAATTTCCACGGGTCTTGACAGCGCTGCAACGTTCGATATCGTCAAGGCGTTGCGTACATGGTGCAAGACGTTGGGCGGATCAGTCATCGTTGCACTCTTACAACCAACGCCCGAAGTGGTGGAGCAGTTCGACGACATTTTGATGATTAGTGAAGGCCAAATGGTGTACCATGGACCAAGGACCGAAATCCTGGGTTATTTCGACGAACGAGGCTTCACTTGTCCTCCTCGTGTCGATCCAGCTGATTTCCTCATTGAGGTGACGTCCGGACGTGGCCAACAATACGCGAACGACAACGTGCCGAAACAGTATTTGGCCGTCACGGCCGAGGATTTCAACAGCATTTTCACTCAATCCGGGCTTTTCAAGAAGACCCAAATAGCTCTAAGCAAGAGCCTCAAACCGTCATCACCGGTGAGTAGCAAGAAGCCAAAACGCCTCGTAACCCTCGCTCGAAAGAAAGGGAAGTCGGAGTTCGGATTGGCGTTCATTCCAAGCACACTGCTATTGCTGAACCGACAACGATTGATCTGGCTGCGTGACCCTCCTTTGCTCTATGGCAAACTGGTCGAGGCATTGGTCATTGGTCTTGTGATCGGTATGATCTACTTTAACGCGATGCGAACGGTGTATCTGCGAATGTGCTTTTTCAACTTAGCACTTTTCCAACGTCAGGCGTGGCAGCAAATCACCATTTCGTTCCAACTGCGAAAGGTATTCTACAAGCAGCGCCCTCGAAACTTCTTCCGCACTGCGTCGTATGCTATTGCGGAGGCTTTAGTGCAGATCCCAGTGAATTTGTCGGTGTCGTTCATTCTGGGTACATTTTTCTACTTCATGAGTGGATTGACTCGGTCGTTCGAGAAATACATCGTGTACTACCTGATTGTGGCCTGCTTCCAGCACGCTATTTGCGCGTACATGATGATGTTAAGTGCTTTTTCTCCCAGTGTCACAGTGGGGCAGGCGCTCGCTGGTCTTTCGGTTTGCTTCTTTTTACTATTCTCGGGAAATATCATTTTAGCCGATTTGATTCCCGATTATTGGATCTGGATGTACTGGTTTAATCCAATCGCATGGGCTTTGCGAAGTCTCATTTTGTCAGAGTTTTCGAGCGATCGGTACACTGATATTGAGAGCGAGAAGTATCTGGATAGTTTCTCAATCTCTCAAGGCACGGAGTACATCTGGTTTGGTGTTGGCATTCTTTTAGCCTATTATCTACTTTTTACTGCGCTGAATGGAATTGCACTGCATTTTATCCGACACGAAAAGTTTTCAGGTGTGAGCGTTAAGACTTCACCGCAGCATTCTGCGATAGATACTGATGAAGTGTTTGTCGAGATACCTACACCTGGAGCTGTTGAAACTACGAAGGGGAAAAGTAGTGGGTTGCCATTCACACCTTCGAATCTATGTGTGAAGGATCTCGAGTACTTCGTAACTTTACCTTCAGGTAAAGAGAAGCAGCTTTTATGCGGAGTTACTGCACATTTCGAGCCTGGACGAATGGTAGCCCTCATGGGTTCTTCTGGTGCTGGCAAAACGACTCTGATGGATGTGATCGCTGGACGTAAGACTGGAGGACGCATTGTAGGGGACATCATGGTAAACGGAGAGCCCAAGAATCCGGCCACTTTCAGCCGCATCGCGGCGTACTGCGAGCAAATGGATATTCACTCGGAAGCTGCATCCATCTATGAGGCGTTGGTCTTTTCAGCGAACCTTCGACTACCACCAACGTTTACGAAAGAGCAACGTATGAAGCTGGTTGAGGAGACGTTGGAGCTGCTGGAACTGCATCCAATCGCAAGCGCAATGATCGGGAACTTGTCAGTTGAACAGAAGAAACGCGTAACGATAGGCGTGGAGGTGGTTGCGAACCCAAGCATATTGTTCCTGGACGAACCGACCAGTGGTCTGGACGCTCGCTCGGCTCTAATTGTGATGCGTGGCGTCCAGTCCATCGCTCGTACAGGTCGCACGATATTGTGTACGATTCATCAGCCCAGTATATCAATCTTTGAGCTGTTTGACGGTCTATTGCTTCTGCAAAGAGGAGGATACACGGCGTATTTTGGAGATTTGGGCGAAGAATCCAGCAAGATGCTAGAGTATTTCGCTGCTATCCCGGGTACTCTGGGGATCCGTCCGCAGTATAACCCAGCTACGTACATGATGGAGGTGATTGGCGCAGGTATCGGCAGAGATATGAAGGATTACTCGGTGGAGTACAAGAACAGCGAGTTGGGTAGAGCGAATCGTGAACGAACACTCAAGTTGTGCGAGGTATCGAATGAGTTTACCAGACACTCTACTCTGAACTATTCTCCGATCGCGACTGGATTCTGGAACCAGTTTAGTGCGTTGGCCAAGAAACAGCAGCTCACGTACTGGCGCAACCCCCAATACAACTTCATGCGGATGTTCCTATTCCCTCTCTACGCTGTCATCTTCGGTACGACGTTCTACCAACTACCCGTGGGTAGTGTGAAGAAGATCAACTCACACGTCGGTCTCATCTACAACAGCATGGACTTCATCGGAGTGATGAACCTCATGACGGTATTAGAAGTGACGTGTGCTGAACGGGCCGTCTACTACCGTGAGCGCATGTCGAACTACTATGGCCCACTACCCTACAGTTTGTCACTGTGGTGTGCAGAGGTGCCCTACTTGATCGTGGTGATTTGCTTATTCGTGGTAATCGAGTACTGGCTGGTGGGTTGGAACGACAATGCTGAGGATTTCTTCTTCTTCCTCTTCATCTTTTACCTCTATACATCGGCATGCACGTATATCGGTCAGTGGATGTCTGCGCTAATGCCAAACGAGAAAGTGGCGAATGTAGCGGTTGGTGCGTTGTCCTGCTTGTGCAATTTGTTCGCGGGGTATTTATTGCCGAGAACAGCCATGAAACCAGGTTACAAGTGGTTTCAGTACCTGGTCCCTTCAAGTTACTCCCTTGCAGCGCTTGTGGGAGTCCAGTTTGGCAATAACCAGGATCTTGTCCTCGTGGACACTGGCAATGCTACCAAGCAGATGACGGTGTCCGACTATATTGCACACACGTACGATTTCCACCCGGAGCTCAAATACAACTTCATGGCGGGACTCCTGGTGATCTGGGCTGTTCTGCAAGTAGCTATTTATCTTACGTTCAAGTATGTGAGCCATCTCAAGAGATAAAATACCTGCAGTTTTTTTTTTCTAAAACCCTTCAAACTTTTCATGCTAGGGTATCTAGACTGAATGAGTATAACATATTATGTATCATTCTACGAACGATAGCACCTATGCAAGGCATGCCCTATTGGCTATGAGTAATTTGAAATCCGATGTAGAATGAAAGCTAAAAGCTTATGGGATACCTTTCTGAGTAATGTATCTCCTGTTTTTAATTAATCAAATAGATACTTCTCAGGAATTCGTCGTTCAAATATAGCAGTTTCTATGCAAATCGTCGTGCATATTGAACGACCAATCCCAAAGTTTTGAACTGGTTATTTTTGTATTTTTAGCTGGACACTTGCAAAATTACTATTTTAATCGGATACTTTTGCAGATTTGGTGGGTTACTATAATATCAAAAGTCCATTTGGCTAGTTTTACAATTATAGGCTTGTATTTGTTGCCTGAGAGAGGCTTGATCCCACGTAGAGCGCTACCTGGTGTTTGAGGACCGTGTGCGGAGCAACTGAGCACGACTCGCGTTACAGCACCGATAATGACGACACACGACAAGCTTATAGCACCGCCAGGCACCGATAATGTCATAATCGACTACATGCGTATATCACCGTTATGTACCGATAATGTTGTTTTTAATCTCTATACAAGATAATAATGATCAATCTGTGTAAACACTCTTCGACTAGAAATTTGTCGTTCAACTGATTTGGTAAAAACAATGAACTTCAAAGTGGAAAAAATACATTACTTAAAGTTAAAATGTTTGACCACCTGTTCGTGTACGTCATTACAACTATTGTGTGGATCTGGAGGTAGTCGTCTCTCACTGGAATAGCACACTAGCATCCACAGCACACGCAAGCGCATGATCCTGACGTTATTTTTCGCTAAGTGTTGAATCTTGAGAGTTTATTCAGAATATCGTATGCTTGTCCAAGTAACATCACACCGCAACTGGCTCCTTCGGGTTGCTTTGGGTATCTCAATTTCTTTTTTCTACTTACCGGAAGATGAGGGCAAAGCGGTTCCTCACTTGCACGAAGATCTATGTTCCACTCTACCCTCTGACTTGAGCATTCGTTGTGCCATTGCTGGACAAATGGGGGCATTCTATTATCAAACTCACGCTCCATCTCCAATTCATAGCTGCCTATGGGATCGTACTAATAAACCGTAATCCCATTGGAGTAGTCGATCTTGACTACAATCAACGTCCAATGTATTCCCTCAACATTGCAAGGATACACAAGATACTTCATCCGCGACAACTCTTCCTAAATCTTTTCTCCAGTTACCGTTCGTCGTCCAGGAATTGTTGGGGTCGACGACCAGTAATTTAACCCGGCACTTGAATCAAATACACGACAGTCATACCGCATATCGCACATCCACTGAAAGCTCATCAGAAGCACCAATCGGAGAGGAAGCAGCCACGCGCAACGGCCCCCAACTACCTTGTTGAAGTCAAAGCGAAAAAGCCCCGGACGGTGGTACAAATGCTGTTCGCTTGATGCAGTTTTATACTTCTGCAGTATATCATCAGCGCAGCCCTTTTTACCCCCTCCCTTTCGATCGATATTCACAGTCGTCTCCACGCCATCAAGACATGAATAGCCATTTCAATTCTTTCTCCCAAGAAGAACACATTTGGGAGATCGCATAAAATTTGCGAGGCGAAATACGGCTGGGCTACATCAATGCAAAAGAAATGAGACAGCACTAGAAAATCTACTACAGCCAAGTTGTAACTTGACCAAACAAAACAATTTTGTTACTCTCCTTTTGAATTCTTTCAATTGCTTGCGGTAGCTCACCACAATCTCGGCGGTACTCTTGGATTCATCTAGTGGCTGCAGCAGACTCTCAATGCGTGGATCATGACAGTTTTATTCCATTAATACTCGCTCCATAGTCCTCACTAGTTCCAAGGGCACCACAAAATTGTATCCGAAACCAGCTTGATCAACTGATTCTCGACGACATAATGGCTCACGTCCAATTAAAAATCGATCGATCATTTCCTTCATTCGGTGTTGCCTTAACAAGGGGGATATCAGGTGAGACTTTTCCCACCGAAGAAGATCTGACAGCAATATTGAAATATCAGGCCAGACTATAACGGTGGTACGATCTGCAGGTACGAGACTCGTTTGCTTCTTGGTCTTTCGGGTTGTGTTGCTTGGTTTTATGGCGGGGAGCCTTAAAACATCAATGTTTTTGCTGTTTGAGGATGCTTTCACGCTCGGTAATTTTGTGGACTATGACAGGTCTGTGTAAAGGTTCGTCTGTGGAGGGTCAACGCAGGCGGGAGATGATTGTGGAACAATGAACACGTCGTGTGATACGTACCGCGGGTGTGTATCGGCATCTACATCTGCGATCGCATCGTCGGCGACTGAATCAACCTTAAATAAGTCGTAAAATGAATTTTCAGAATCATTGTGTTTCATCGTTTCAGATTGGCCTTCACTATTCCCATCGTGACCAGCACTTGTATCGACAATAGCGCTAGAACTTGAAAGTAAGTGGTCCCAACGAGCTAGCTGCTCGTAAAAAAATTCTGACGACAAGTTCCAGAGTTGATTCAGCAGAGGCTCCAGGGTGGTGAGAGCATACTGGTACTTCTCTGCCGATGGTAGAACAACCACATTCTCTCTTTCATCGCGTCCCAGTTTTAAAAACTCCACCCGACTTGGTTTGCATTTGCGATCCGCTGGAATCCGAGAAAAAGCCTCGCCACCAATTGGTTGTGTGGTGTCCGAAGGCAATGCCGTATAGTTTTTTGCGCTGTAAGGTTTCACAGTAGCGACTTCCAATCCAGTAGATTTACATTTTACTTCATCACAAATGGCAACATATAGGTCAGGACCAACACTCACACCCCATCGCCGAAGTACAGCAGATTCAGGAAATTCTGCCAATTGTGAGTGGGATCTTTTGCACACGGTTATGAAGCCGGCTCGCTGCTAAAAAAAAATCCAATAGAGAACGGAAGTGGAATGCTTATTCGAAGTCCCATGTATGCATCTGTGACGAGATCCAGTGGACATGTACATGTATTTTCCATTCCAGTACTAAACTGCCATGTCGACATCTTCTTCTTATCGCCCGTGATGGACTTCAAGTCGCACGCGCTGGTATGCATATTCGCTGAGAACACTTGCAACACGGTAAAGAAAAAAAACAAGCACAGCGTCAACGGGCGTGGTTGGGACGCATATCGACTCATATCCGAAGTAAATTGACGGAAGACAGCAACTTGATGACACAAATTCCCGCGACTGTCTTGCCTAAACCTGATCGATAGCCCAGGTGCATTTTTGATTAGTTCCAGTTTGCATCGACACGGTTCGTTGTGGTGTTTCTGGCACTGAAATAGCGACCACGGGTAAAACTCACCCACATTTTGACACACGTCTTCCAATTCTTATCAAAATACGACAGCGAGCCCGGGCTATCCGACTCACAGAAGTCTGTGAAAGATTGGCAGCTCTTTTTCAAGGCTGTTTTGCTGTAGCTGCCGACCAATAAGATGCTAGATGTAGGGAATTAAAAAATTCAATTTACCTTTTTAGCATCGGCATGAACAACGACTGTCGCTCTCTCTGTGCAATTCGCAAATCAAATGATGACGTCATAGCAACTTTGTCCAGTATGATATAGAGTGGAATTGTCATAAAAAGACCTAGAACTGAGGAAAACAATGCTCCAGTGCTCGCCATTCTACGAAATCTTCGTCGATAACGTCAGATTTTTATCTGCTCCCAGTTTTTATTTTTTGCCTTGAAAAAAACAAGAATGTGCTCCATTGTCGTTACCTTTTGATAGAGGTACACAAAATCAAGAATGACCTGTAGGATTTGTCACAAGGAGACACCTATAAGTAAAAAGAGGGCTTACAACATACACGGAGCTTAGTCCATACCAATAAATTTTATCGTACCGAGGTGATATCCGAGGTTGCTCGTAGAATGACCGAATTTGTCATCGCAAGTCTCGCGCTCCAACTAGCGCTCTGCTACTGACGAGAATTCAGATCGGTGATTTCATTTTGGCTTTCAGCATTTGGGCTGCTATGGTTTGCAAGCACCATTTCTAAACAATTATATGCAGAATAAGCTAGACAGCCCATCAATGCGATAATATTTGCAGTTTGTGTTGAAAGCCGACCTTTTTTGATGTTCTGCTTCTATTGTTTTCGATATTCGAGATTTGACTCGGTTTCTCTTTCGAAAGCCTGATCCGTTTTAGCTGTAAGAATGAATATAAACATAAGACTCAAATATTACATGGGCCCTTCATTCTGAACGGGTTACTTGGTGAGTGGACGACAAGCCGGTTGGCTGAGAATGAAAAAGGTGATTCGTTGAGAGGCTTCTCGACTGTTCCCCTCCGAATCATTATCCATACTCTCAATTGTTTCAATCGCTTGTTTTACCGCTGCAACAAGCGAGGCGCCTTCTCCACGCTTCTGTCTCGTCTGCTAGAATGATTCAAAATAGTGGTTGGCAGGCCAGACTTTAGTCACTATAATAAATTAACCCCTCGTTTAAGTAGCTTTAGTTATTAGCGGTGCGTTAAGCTGAACTGGCTTTAAAGCACCGATAACCTTGTTGTCAAAATATATTGACGGCGTGTGATGAGCGCGGCTTCGTGGTGTGAAAGGCTACGCGAGATACCTTCAGTCGCAAGCATTTTTTTATCGAACGTCGTCAGGCAAGTGATCAAGCACCTGAGTCCGTGGCCGCTCTCTAGATCCATTTGTGGTGATGGATAACACTGTAATCCATATGTACAACATGTGTACACAGGTGCGTAGTTGTAGTGCTCTATCTCCCTCGGTATTGTCCACATCTCAACCCAATTGAGGAAATGATTGGCAGGCTCAAGAGCTTGTTACAACGATAACGGTCGTCCCTCATTAGCCAGAGCTCGTGTTTAAGGTGGCGATGAAGCAATACCTGCGGGGTGGGGAACACGTGGTGAATCTGGTTTAGCGCTGCGGATATGGACCAAGAGGTGTAACCGAGGCCGTATTTCAATACAGACTCATCTCCATCTGAATTGAATCTAACCACTGGCGTGGTCAAGCTCTTCTAGATCTTCGTCTGGCTCCTGTGGAGACACAAGGAGGAAAAGACTCCGCTCGCTAATATATTGTAGTTGGGCAACGCGTAACTGTGCGAAACTCATGTGAACGTCAGTGGGATTTCTTTCGACCCACTAATCTTTATGTTGACCGCATCATAGTCGCTCTCTTCTTCAACCTGCTCTTCGCCAAGCTTAGCGTCGCGATGCTGAGCTTGAGCGAAGGAAGCAGTGTCGGATGATGTGAGAGTAGAGCCCTTTGGCTGTTGGGTATGCCATATGGACCAGTGAGTTCTGGCAATCTTCCTAACTTGGAGCTTGGGCCTCTGTGCTAAATACCCATCGATACTAATTGTCGCTTTTGAATTCTTGAAGCAGCAGCTCCTTCTTCGCAGCGAGCACAAACACTTCAACTTCAAAGGGGCAGGAGTCCTTCGTGTGCCTCTGGTAGTTAGTATTGGCTGATGCAACGGGTGGCGCAAAATTTTCTACTGTTATAGCAACTCCGATCTGTCTGACTTGGCTTTATGAAGAATACGGGGCCCCTCATCTGCACTACTGTTCTACTGGACGCTGTGATTTATCCTAGTTTAACTCTTGCGAGCGCCCTGGAGTCGGCATAGCTGAGTGTTTGGACGATTGCCGTTGTCGAAGTGGGCATTATTCCCTGAGCACAGGTAATGCTTGCTGCTAAATAAATATAAATAGTCGAACTACTATGAATAGTCACAATTACTATAAATTGAACAAGTGGGCATTCTTGGCCTCAGCATAGGTAAAGCTTGCTTCGAGAAAGATCGTCACTTGCAATTCGCCAGATTCAGCAGATTATCGAAGAAGAGCTCCGAGGTTGCACGACGCTGACGATTGCGCGTAGGATCAACAATCGGACCGCATTTGATATTGGAGAACTGCTCAGTGGTGATTCGGATCTCCGACGGAGTTGCAGCGCAGCACTTTCACTACATCGTATCTTAATGACTGGTCAATGTATCGATTCGAGTTACACTACCAAATAACATATAATATTCCACGTGCAACTTGCACGACGAATTCCATTTATCTATGTATGTTCTCTGGATTATATATCCAGAGTCCTACCCGGGATTGTAACGAC
>NW_008648996.1:472288-473380 GCF_000247585.1 Phytophthora nicotianae INRA-310 | reverse complement strand
TTGTTCTTAGGACACAGATAGAGACTTCTGTAAGACCGGTTTAGCCTAACTCAATTTCAATCACTTTCGAATTTACTTCTTTCTGCTCCCATCGACCTCAAGCCTCATTCGCATACCTTCAATTGGTTATGAGCCCAAACTACGCCGACTCCATCAAGCTCGTGGAAGACAACTACTTCCACTGGGAGTTCAACATGCGGATGAAGGTCTCGCGCAAGGGACTGCTGGCTCACATCATCAAGCCAGAGTTCGACCCGGTGAGCAACCGCGCCACGGATCAATGGAAGACCGGCGACCTGAAAGCCCTTGGTGTGATAGCTGGAGACGTCAGCCTCACGTACCAAGTCTACATCCGTGGTGCAATGACTGCAATGGACGCATGGGCCCAGCTCCAAGAGCAGTTCAACTGGAACACGCTGAAGAACCGACTCCTCGTGACAAAAAAGCTACACGCTTTCAAGATGGAGCCCGGTACGCGTTTCGCGGTGCATGTGGACCAGTTCAAGGAACTGGTATTGCAAATGGAAACGATTGGGGAACCTATCAATGAAACCTGACAGCTCGTGTTGCTGCTTGGCAGTCTCACGGAGGAGTATCGGATGATAAGCACCGTACTCGAGAACACGCCAAGCATATCGCTGTCCTTTGCGATCCAAGCCCTCTCCGGAGTTCAAGTCTCAGATGAACACGGCTGAAGAGAAGGCTTTCGCAACAAAGAAGAAGGACTTTAACGGCAAGCGTCGTTTTAACGGCAAGTGCTTCTACTGCAAGAAGCAAGGGTACCGAGAGTTTGAGTGCCGGAAGAAGAAGGCCGACGAAGAACGAGGACAAGCGGCGCAAGAGGAAGCGTCTGGATTTTTGTTCATGGCTACGAGTGCAATGGCCAAGAGTGAATGGCTCATCGACTGAGGTGCAAGTTTGCACATGACCAGCGTCCGGGACAAGTTCGTGTCCATGAAGGAGCTGAAGACGCCAGTTCGCATCACGATCGCGGATGGCACGAAGATCGATGCAGTTGCAAAGGGCACCGTCGATATGAAGCTGATGGACGGCACGGCTGTCACGCCGTCGGATGTTCTGCACATCCCTGAA
>NW_008648996.1:470362-472188 GCF_000247585.1 Phytophthora nicotianae INRA-310 | reverse complement strand
TTTTTTACACTAACCTTTTGATTATTTATATGATCCGTGAAGGTTGGCCCATCCTGAGAGGATGACAATTAAGTACCTGTTAGTAACTTTCCTGTAACATTCATAGTTTATCCGATATTAGGTGTACCCATCGGGGTTGCCACAGTTCAATCGCTGGCTGTGTCTGTAAATGAAAATGCCTTACATTTATCGACCGCCATACCTCGTGTTCTCATGACTAATGACTATACGTTGATACATGGAGCACATGTATCTAACGGCCAGGGTGTTTACTGCTATGTAGCACGTTTTTCAACAGGTTAGAAATCCTTCTGTATTTGAAACACAACACTTGAAATAATAGATATTTTGGTGAGTTGTTGATTTGGTCAGCAAGTCACGACAACTATGCGATATTCAAAATCTTATTTTCCTGCTGTCATGGATCATTACGAAGCCTTGAGCTGTCTTGGAACATAATTGATTTTAAAGTGACACCTATCGTACAATGAATCGTTTGCCAACCTCATGTGCGTTGTCGCCCGTGGTGAATAAGCAGCACTGACTTATGCATTGCTATTTTTGCTACTTATCTCAAAAATTCATTATTCACGTCTACTATCGCATTCTCTTCGAGCACCTGCTGGTTCGTTAGTCGGACGAATGAAATTTAGTAAATTCATACATCAGCCCGCCCCCATATGTAGTTCGAGCTCTGAAGTACTCTAGAATAAATGCAACGTTAATAAAATAGGATGTATAGTTGACTTCGGTCTTATGAGCTCTCAACTTTTGCAGATGCACTTCCTTCTTCACCTCTGCATATTAAACTCTAAAACGAACCACCATAGTTTAAGCATTGCTTCTTGTTCAATATCGGAGCGCTTTGTCGAGGCTGACTTATTTTTCACTTATAATTACATCATTGGGTTTTTTTAGTAGCTTTGAGAAAAAATCGAATAGTCTTTATTTTGATTCACCTTTGCACACGCCATGGATTAGCGCTGTTTTGTGCATTGCACGAAAGCGCACAAAAGTACTTTCAAGCAGTTTTGTGCCGTTGCATTTACATTATATACTTACAGTTAAGTTAAATAGCTCATTCTAACATATCATTACTGGATTTTCTGATCAATTCAAAGTGTTAACCAAGGCCTTTCCAAGCAGATATAGTGTAGGTAGCTTGGAGCTGTGAGCTCGCACGATCACGCTTCAACATACATTAACGGCGTGCGTTTTGTGTTTAGTAACAACAAAAAAAAAATATGGCCAAATATATATTTATTTACAGAATGTACCAAAGCACGAAACCTGGATATAAAATCTAGAGGATTTTATATCCACAATATTTATAGAGCCGAAGACACGACATCGTATTGAACCCTTTTCGACCATTGTTCTGGGCTCTACAGAATAACAAAAAGGCCACTTCATCAAACGAATCTTATCATAGAGCTTATGCACACTGACCTACTTTAGCATATGATTTTGTTGAAAGCAAACAAGTGCAATCTGTGGCTGGGGCAGTTTTTATGAATTCTAAAACTCTTCCTTCGGTGCAAGCGAACGCTTCTAAGCACGTGAACGAGGAAAATACGCAGGCCCAAGCAAGTAAACACCAGAGGGGTCGCTGGCTCATGACAAAGCTAATCACGTGGTACATGTGAAGCTGCTGAAGGTACGCGGCAACTCTGCCAATTTGTCACCAAAGTCAAACGAATAATGAGACACAAATTTGGATTCAACGCAATGACAAAATGGTAAGCAAACGGACGGTAAATAACTGTGAAATTTGGTTCTGGAGCCATTATGCTTTCAGCGTCTCACGGTGGGCTCGGCACCACTTG
>NW_008648996.1:467049-468289 GCF_000247585.1 Phytophthora nicotianae INRA-310 | reverse complement strand
ATCGACCTCAAGCCTCATTCGCATACCTTCAATTCGTTGATCGTATCCAGCAACTCGGTCAGCACTTCCGTGGCTGCATCAAGTGGGTATGGAATGTTCTCGACCAACATCGAGCGGCGGCATCTGAACACAATATCTGCATTGGCCTGCTCCTACTGTGACAAGGTCACAATAACATTTGATAGCGCAAAGACAAAGGAGGCACTATAAATACGCACCGGATTGGCAGTCAAATACGCGTTTCCGGTCTCTTTGATTCGCGACCTTAACATCTGCTGGAAATTCTAGCGGGGTTCTATTGCATACTCGTGTCAGTAATTCTTAAAGAAGACCTTGAAATTCACGAATGGTCTTGTTTACGTATTTCTTCTGCCCTGCGATAAATCGGATCTAGTGCGTTCCATGATCGTCGGAAATTGGTAAGCTCGCCTGCCGGCCCGCAGTGGCCGGGGAACCCGGCATAGATCTTTTATATTCTTTCGCTGGCTTATTTTGATGATTAGGTGTTATGTACTTCTTTATAGTGAGTATTCTGCAAGAAATATACACAATAATACTGTAATTACCTTAAAGACCAGTGATATTATCGGCCAACTCAGAATTCCTGCAACCGATCAGAATGCTCCATTATCAGAGGATTTGTCTTACATCTACTGAGTCTAGCTAATATTTATTGGCTGATAAGTAACGCTAAGAGCATCTCCAACGGAGGCCCCAAAATGAGGTTGAGACCTCAAACAAGAATAAATTACTAGTCACTTCCGTATTTTATTTGGGGTCTAGTTGGTTTGGGCATCAAATTCTGCATATTTGAGGTCGGGATTTGATGTCTTTACCTTAAACTCTCTGGATTTTATATCCAGAGTCCTATGCGGGATCCGAGCAACGTACCAATGCGCCCATAATTAAATCCCCTTTGAATCGGATCAGGTACAAGTTGAATTTACATTTAAAAAAACTCTTTGCTTATATATCCTGTAAATATTTATAAATTTTATGCGTGTTGACCCATCCAGGTCTAGGGTTCGTTCAAGCAACACTTACAACAGATAGTACTGTAGATATTAAATTATAATCTGCTATCGGGCTCATTCGAGCAACATGCAATAAAAGTTACATTGTGGAAAAACGAGTGAAATCTTGTCGAGAATTTGAAGCTCTTCCAGCGAAATTTCAATCTTTTTTCGAGTTTTATCGTGAAAAGATCGCCAAATTCTCTCTGCGGCGATAAATGTCTTCA
>NW_008648996.1:465142-466949 GCF_000247585.1 Phytophthora nicotianae INRA-310 | reverse complement strand
TGAAGACAGCGGGGGACGAGGTGTGCCATGTCGCGACGACATCTCGTAAGGAGCCGTGGGCCGTTGTGCACGCTCGACTCGGCCACATCCCGTACAAGCGTTACGAACAGCTGTTGAGCATGGCCGATGGTGTGCCGCGCATCGCGGGCAACGTGACGACCGATAACGTCTGCACCGGATGTTGTATGGGGAAGATGCGTGCTGACGACTACCCAAGACACCCGGAGAAGCTCGTCAAGAGTACAGGAGTGCTCGACCTGGTTCACTCGGATGTGATGGGTTCGATGCAGAACAAGACACCCGGCGGCTGCAGATATGCAGTGACCTTCATCGACGACTTCTCGAGACATGTAACTGTCTACTTCATGAAGGCTAAGTCGGAGGTGCTGGCGAAGTTCAAGATCTTCAAGTCAGCAATGGAAAACGCGACAGGCAAGACGATCAAGCGCTTGCGTACAGATAATGGTGATGAGTACACGGGGAAGAAGTTCAGGGCCTATCTCAACCGCAGTGGCATCAAGCATGAGAAGACGGTGCCCTACACGCCTCAGCAGAACGGACTCGCTGAGCGAATGAACAGAAGTCTAGTGGAGATGGCACGCTGCATGATCTGTCATGAAGACATGGAGAAGAAGTGGTGGGCTGAAGCGGTGAACACGGCCGCGTATATCATTAACCGGATTCCCAACTCGGTGAACAAGAAGACCCCCTACGGATTATCGCTGGAGCCAAGCCCCAACTCAAAAACTTGAAGGTATTTGGTTCACTTGGCTACGCACACATCCCGAACGAGAAACGCCGCAAACTTGACGCCAAGGCATTCAAGTGTCGTTTCCTGGAATACGAGGATGGTGTGAAGGGATATCGTGTTCTCAACGTGTCGACTGGCAAGGTGCAGATCGTGCGCACAGTGAAGTTCATGGAAACATCACAACTTTCGCAGCCCAATTTGCAACATGAGGACAACGACGATGAGACAGCAGCTATGGAGCCGCAACATAATGGTCAACAACTTCTACAAAACAGTTTGACCGATATTGAAGTTGGTAGCGAGATGCCGACCACTTTGGTGCCATCTGGATTTGCCCATCCCATGATTACGCGGTCACGGGCTCGTCATATTGAAGAAACAGCCGACCCTGAGGAACCTGGTGCTCGTAAGAAACAAGTCATCGATGCACCATCGTCGAGTGGGACGAAGCGCCAGAAGATGACTCAAGAGCGAGTGCGGTAACCTGGTGATCAGCTCGCCATTGAAGGTGGTCAAGCGATGGCTGCAAGTGAGGAAGTTGCAAGATCGTACGAGGAAGCTACGACTAGTGCGGACCAAGAGAAAAAAATGGAAGAAGGCGATTGAGAGTGAGCTTGAGTCGCTCATCTCAAACAAGACGTGGAAGCTGGTACCAAGACCGGCTCACCAGCGACCTATCGGCTGTCGTTGGGTGTTCGCCTTGAAGCGCGATGAGAAGGGGCAGGTTATCAGACACAAGGCCCGTCTCGTTGCCAAGGGATACTCACAACGTCACGGCGTGGACTACGAAGAGACGTACTTGCCGGTAACTTACTTGAACTTGATTCGTGCGACGTTAGCCAAGTGTTGCGCAAACGGCAAGGAGATCGAGCAATGTGACGTAGACACAGCGTTCCTCTACGGAAAGCTAGAAGAAGAGATCTACATGAAACTACCCGAAGGACTCCGAGAGCTGCTGGAACTAGCTGAAGGCGAAGATGAAGATGACGTCGTCTGCATGCTACTGCAAAGCCTCTACGGACTGAAGCAAGCATCGCGTGTGTGGAACGAGACGAT
>NW_008648996.1:460505-462335 GCF_000247585.1 Phytophthora nicotianae INRA-310 | reverse complement strand
AAACTCCTTGAAATAGAAAAGCGCCAATAAAACCCAGAGCTTCTCCGGGTGCCAGCACGGCTTTGTCTTAATTTTGTAGTAACATTCATTTTGAGGTTTATGATGGGGTCCCCGCGTTGGAGATGCTCTAAACATTTCATAATACGGACATTTGCGCAGATTTGACCTCTTTCCGTGATATAATTGGCTACAATTAAATCATTAATAAGGCGATTGTATCTCATCCGTTGGTTGCAGTAATTCCGTGTTGCTCAGTAATATTGTCAATTCTGTCCAAATTTGCCAGTTTAGCTCTATTTGAGCCCTGAGCCAACGTCGACGACGTAAAAAATCCAAGCTATTAACATAATGACCCGAGAGCTAAACAGCTGTATTTCACCACAAGTCAAAATCTTATCTCGTACTCAAGCGGAACTCTAAAGGACACAGTAGAGGATTTTAGCAGAAACTTGTAGGTTTCGACCTCAACCGCAGCAGATGGTCTACTTCGCCGGTTGCGAGTTTATCTTTAGCTCAACCGAGTGAGTAGCAATTTGTGACCATATGTCGAGCCTTCATTTTAAGACTGACCCAGCATCGCTTTAGTAAGACAAGTGTGCTGGTTTTTCGGTTCTCGGAAGACATGGATAAGGAGCTCATGCGCGAGGTTATCAAGCAGAGACCGTTCGCAGCCAAATACGGTGAGACTGGTACAGTGTGGGTACAGGTTGCAACGTGTGTGAGTGCTTCCATCAAGGTCGTAGAGATAGACAAGCAGGTTCAAGATCGAGTTCGACTCCTGAAGAAAAATTGGCGTGCTGGAGAACTGCGAGCCACATTAGGCAGTGGTATTGAAGAAGCCAAGGACGCAACGGACGTACAAACTCATTACAATACGTTGGCTGGGCTAGTCGGGCAATTTGTTGCATTGGAAAGTGAATTCGCGACCGAAAAAAAACAAGAAACAAAAAAAGCAGGCTGAAGAAGCCCAAACTAACGTCTGTGCGTCCCAAATTGTAGCCGAAGCTATTACACGTCGAGCTCTGCGTGGTGAATATCTGCTATCTAGCGACTCGTCCTCGGAGAGTGAAGACGACACTTCTTCTGTGGCATCAACACAGTCTGTCGCTTCGCAAGCAAACGCCACCAGGACAGTCACCTACCTCTACACGTCGTAAGAGCACTTACAAACTAGAAGTTGATAGACAAGAAAAACGTATACGACTGGATACGGAGATGCGTCGGGATCAGTTTGAGCGTCAATTGAAGTTGCAGCAGCAACAACAATCTGAACGACTTTCATTTGAAAGGGAACAACATGCAAACCGACTGCAGTTTGAACGAAAGCGTGACCAAGCTCGAGACTACTCCATTGCTGCAGTGCGTTCACGAGTCCGTATTGTGTCAAATTCAAAGTGCGCAACTAGGGATTCTATATGAGCTTTTCCAAATCGAAACTTTGCAACGCAATCCGAGTCGGAGAGAGAGTTGAAGTTAAAGGGTGCACGAAGATGAGGCTGAGGAGGTTCTTCCTCGTGAAAGTACGTGGCGATAGATGCAGCAAACACAACGTGGCCTGAATGACAGGCTTCATTCCAAAGGCGCAGTAAGTGCGCCTTCTTTTGGTGTGCGCGAAGCCCAACAGTGAGATAACGTAGGAATTGAGCTTGGTCGCTGTCAAATCTCGGGGCTGGTCTTGTCGAGACAAAGCGGCTGCGCTGAAATGCATGGTTGTTTGCGTGGCTGACTGATAAACTCGAAATGATAAGAGCTAGCAGAGTCTATCCACACCTCCAATTTATAAGCGGGATAGCAGTAAATTAACGGCAGAAAAGTACCTCATGTTTCGTA
>NW_008648996.1:456316-458114 GCF_000247585.1 Phytophthora nicotianae INRA-310 | reverse complement strand
GATTTTTTTAGTCGCTCACTACGGTTCGGGGTCTGCAGCACCTGTCGTTCTAAGATTTCGTCACTACTCATTTCGTATCACGTTCTTAGTGAACATCCCGCTGTATACGCCTTGAGTCGTGCTGGCATATTAGCTGGAAAAATATGTAGATTCTCACTAAATAAACAAATTCAAGACTTACAGTGGGTTTGGTTGGGTCGTTTCCCGTGAAGTACTTGTCCACGACTCTCCAGACCTTGAAATGTTGAATTGTTGAATAATGATCGCTTACATCTGTTGGTGTGCTGGTCTTATCTTGAGGTAACGTTGTACCACCAATTTATCATTATCGGCGTCTAATGCGACACACAAGTTGCGTATGGGGCAAAACGAAAAGGTGGTCAGATCAGGAAACTTGGTCGATATGGAGGTTACTAACTTGGCAATCTTGGCCAGGAAATGATCGGTGGTCATGAGAAATTCGCGTTGGTAGGCTCTGCTACGGTGCGACAAACATTCTTAAGGAAGTCGGGTCTTCACGCAAGTTCTAGATCAGACCCCATGATACAAAATGTTACTTACCTACCTTTCGCTCGTTTTGAGATATCGGCCGTTAAAGTCTGGCCATCCAATATCGTACTTAATTGAAGTTTCGAGCACCGAGCGATTTTTTTTTTTTTACAGAATAAATTACGAGATCTCCCCCTCTCCCACCACAAACGAAGACATGGAGGGCGCAAAGGGTAGCTCAAACAACGAAGATCAGGTCGCTGCGACTGGCTCCCTTACTGTCGATGGATCCGACGCAAGTTCCTTTCCTGGTAGACTGCTGGACCGTGAACGAAGTCGTCGCTAAAGTTGCGGATGCTGCTAGTACGTCGTCGGTGAAGCATGTTCAGCTCGAGAGTAACCTATTCAAGGGGTTTAAGGCGCTGCTGAATGAGCTCTACAAGCCACTCTCAGCAGTTTAGCGCGAGTCTCTCCAGAAGATCTCGTTCACGTCATCGTAGTTGATCACGGTTTTGTGGTCCACGCCCGCTCCGTTCTTTTGCGGGCGCATCTTAGTCACAACGTTGTAAAGCGGACGTACGTCTTAGAAACGTTCCTTCCGGTGTAATGAGCATTTTTTCTAAACCATCCAATCCAACTTTGCAGCCACCTTGTGGCAAAGGGCGGAAGACGTACAGCTGAGCGTAGGATCATTAACCTCCGTTGGATACCTCGTCAACGACTCGCTTTCGCCTTCACACTTTCGAATGAGTGATTCACGGTACTACTTTCATGATCGGGTTTTGCAGGTGTAAGGGACTGCTTTCTTAAAATATCTAAATTTGCTAGTTTACTGACGGTTGTTACCGAAGAGGATATTTATTTATGAAGGTTTTTGGCTCTACTCTGCGGGACAATATGCCGGGTTCCCCGGCCATAGGATTTATCATAAGAGTGAAGCCATGGACCTTGTTCTCGCTCGATGACAGAGTAGTCACGCGGTCCTCTTGGCAGTGGACCTTCTCGTTAAGAAGTCTGTGAGAGTCAAGAAGGACTTCCAGTTCTTCTAAGATACTTAACAACGTTATTTTCTCTGTACTGTGAGTATCACTAAGGCCGGCTATCTGCTCGTCCAGCGCAAAAAAGCCGTATGGAGCGCGTTAACCGTTTTATTTGCAAATACAAAAGCACTGTTAGAAATTCGGGGCTCCCGCTGGAGGCTGGAGACCTTGCTTTTTGATGCGAAGGATCTCAATCTTTCTTAGAAAATCTTGGAAAAGCATTAGTGCATCGGTATCGTTGACTGTGGGGTTTCTTTGACAACGATGGA
>NW_008648996.1:394993-453665 GCF_000247585.1 Phytophthora nicotianae INRA-310 | reverse complement strand
CATAGAGGGCTACCAAATCCTTTCGTCTTTTTGCACCATTTTTGAACAAGGTCCAACTTGATTCCCGAGCATGGAAGCACGTACTTGTGAAATTAAAACCATTGCTATTCTGGTTCATACAGAATACATTGTAGATAATAAAAAGGCTAAGAGCCACAGATGGACCTAAAACATGTAGTCAGTTGTTTGACCATCCTGTTAGAATTTATAAATTTCGAATTTACCTTCGTGGAATAACCAACGTCGAATAATTGATGCTAAATCGTGATTCTAAAAGGGTATATTTATAAAATATGGATGAGCTCAACTTAAGTAGCACATACATCAAATAGTTCCTGTGTCAGGCTGTCCGAAGTACTGACCGTGCACTACCACGATCGAGGAGATATACCTCCGCGATTTCTAAAGCTATGAAAAAATAGTGCTAGTAGTTTGATAAAAGAATGCTATTTACACACTGAGTCAGATAGTCAGCTCTTTCTGTACGAAGATTCTGCTTCGTATCAGCGGCACTTTTGTTAGCACCCAATCGAGCGACTATGTTTGGCAAGACCCTGCATTGAGATTTATGGAAGCTTTTCACGTTGATAGACACCGAAGCGATTCGCAATCGTATTGACCACCTCACCCGATATGCCACGTTCTTCAAAGTATTGTCGGACAGAAGCTGGAGACATATTGTCCTCTTTCCACGTCGGGAAGGCGTTCTTGTAGAGATACTCATCGCGTGTATACTTGCTGAACCACGTATCCAACTTAGCCTTTCGTTTCGCTGCGCTGTTAGCTTTCGCCGCTTCCCTCTGAGCCACTTTGAGTGTCTTTGCATTCTTGAAAGCACTTGTTCCCGGCAACATCTTCTTCAAGATGTTTAAATTAAGAGCCCTCTCTTCCTGCTTGTCGCTTTCCGCGTCTTTCAACCGCAAGAAACGGGTTTCCCCCGTTTTGCCTTCTCCAGCACATCGATTGGTGATTCCATTTATGAAGATTGCGCTGCCACTTGCTACGAGCGAGGCTACAGCAAGCACTAATAGAAGCACTGGTGATCGCATACTTGCTGTAGAGTATGGACGTCGTCGTTTGTTGATACAGGCTCGGTGAGTTTTCACTTGCGTATGGTGGGGCGAATTTCCGAATGCGTTACGGGAGCATTGTCGTTTCGTAAAGTGCAGGCAATGCTTTTTGGAAGGAAGTGTTGACCGGCATTTTTTATGCAATCACAAGCTGGATGGAATGCTCAAAACGATTCAACAACACATGAATTAGGAGAAGATGTCCAAAACGCATGAATCCGGTCGGTACAGTAATGCATCCCGTTTTCGCGTGGGTGGACCATATAGGATTTGCAGGTTTCAGCATAGAAATCCGAAGATATTTGGGCAAGTAGCATTATCTCCGGAAGTTTATCAAAGTCCTCCGCCGATTGGACCTATTAAATAACGCGCTTGTCAGTATTGTAGGGGAAGGATTCACAATCTTATGCTTAATTAATACTTCGAAGTATCAAATGTGCCTTTTTATGGATCTAATTCCGCCTGGATTAAAAACTCTACCCGGCAAACCAAGTGAAATGCACAATACTACTATAATATTTATACTATCCACATCTGAAGATATCGACACAGATGACGATTCGAGAATAATACAGTAATTAGTAGTACTGTATTACTGTTGCTGTAGTAATTCAAAACTTAAAGAGGATATTACTGCTACTACAAGTACTTCACGGCAAGGGCGCGAAAAGGGAGTACAGTACTGTATGTGCTGAATATGTAAAGTTCAGTCCGTCCGTTCCCCATTGAAAGTATATACCTACGAAGGTACATGTATTTGTGATGCGATTGATGTTGTGTGTTGAGGTGGCCAGCTTGGCAATGATGAAAATAATCTGAAGTGTAGTTCGACCATCGGGCCACCAGATTAACTATTAATACGCATCTTTTCACTGTGAGCTCTTCTGTTTTGGCAGTGGACCTCGGACTATCCAATCTTTTACTTTCCGTCATAAAAAAAGCTTGCTGTGCAGCTGTACCACTATTTAAGAACCGTGCATGAATGCCGCTGAGTGTGACGATGGCCTTCGCCTTACTTCTCGACTCGGGGAAACATCTACTACACTCCGCAGTCTGCGCAAGAATAACGAGGGTGGAGTATGGAATGCCCGGTCGTTCTGTAATGCTGCTGCATTGGTCATACAAATGCAGTGATAAAACCCAAGCACACACCAGGACAAGACAAACGTCACACCTTCACTGCCTGTCTCTCCCAGCCAATCTATCATTGCCAAAACACAGCAAGTTTGTGAATCTTGCCATTTCTGTATGCAATGTCACCAGCTATGGCTCTGCGTTTGTTGAGGACTCAATTGATAACCATTCCTAAATGCGTCGAAGAGTGGATCCTTAACGTTGGTCCTGTTGGTGGTCGACGAATGTTAAGTATGCTGCCATCTTTAAGAGCTAGTATTCTTCCGCAATACGCTGGGTACTACTTTACTTTAAATTATCAAGTACAATACAGCACAAGTTTTATACATTAATTTCACAGACTGTTTCTTAAGAACAACGCGCACTCGATGGTAACCGACAAACCATCGCCTTATGATGGTGGGGGCGTTAAAGTCGCACTGACGTGGATTTTCATGCTACGACTAGGATTATTATAACAAGACTGCATTAAATGCACGACCGCTCACGGGGCAAAGGCAATTAAAAGCCATACAAGCACATCGGTCTCTAGCCAGGTCACAACAGATAAGTTAAGCTTATCGTAGACGAACTCGCCCAATTTGCTTGTTATTTTTTGTGTCCTTAGGTGTATGCAGGAGATATTGTTAGTGATAGTACGGGGTAGGCTTAGCCAGTTGTTACATATGGCTCATTCAAGCAGAATACCTTTTTTTTTTACATTTCCCATGTGAAGCAGCACCATTATCCAATCAGTAGTGACGCACTTAATTGTAAAGTACATCGCGTGACTGCACTTACTGGACAGAAGTATAGTGGAGTATGTTCAAATTGCACCAATGCAGTATTATTATAATCTGCTTCACGGAAAGATACATGTAAACAGTAAATTGCTATTAACAGCAGTACTGCTGTATTGTGTTGTTGAATCAATACTCTTTTACGTAGACCAACAAACAACGAAAGTCAGCGATAGCTGTGTATTGATTTCACTGCTAGTATTGTAGGAAGGCTTAATAGCATTTCTGAGGAAACAACAAACTGTCCTTATTGATGTACGTACTTTTGTATAGTTTTTCTTTCCCTCGTATTTAATACTCTTTTTTTGAATATCACGTAGGAAGCTGTAATTCTGAAGATACAAATTGAAACGCGTACAGATGAACCTGTCTAAGATGAGCTCTTATATCGTGATATCCTGACGTACTAGATAGGATTTTGATCCCACGAACTGGTAGACTTGCTTTTTGTTAAGTCCCTTGATAACTTGAAACGTGATACAATGTGATGATAGACGAATCAAGACAAATGCAGTCAAACCACAGATTTTACCTACTGGTAGTAGGAATCAGTGATATGTGTCGGCATGGCATCAGGTGCTCGTCCGTTCTAAGCCGAGTTCACCGGAAACCAGCGTCTGAAAGGTCACAACAGAGACCTTGGGGTGTCTGGTGTATCGTCAGATATTTCCACAAGTTTATGGATTTGAAATATTTCATTATAATCCTACTAAATTTCAGGAATATAAACCACACCAACCGTCTAGACATGATCAATCTGCTATACTTGATCAAAAGTTGTTGCACGGGCTGTATAAGCCAAGGGAGGTCTGCATTAATGTTTCATTGCCGAGGACATGTATGTTGGGGCTCTTGATTGTTATCATCTTGTACCTAATCATCAAGAGTAATCGATCATACCCGAAAAGATAAGTAAACAACTGCATCATCTTGACAAACCTTGCCGAGACCATAATCACAGTGTAAACAGCGAGGGCCTCACATAGTCGTAAACAGAGTAAGCTACTGCGTTATACACGGAGGGGCTATTAATAGCGTCGGCACCCCTTCATTTTGAAAATAATTGGAGCCTGAATTCAAGATGAAAGTGAGTTTCGGGCGGAAATGTTGCAGGTATTCTTATTCTAGTGTTCCTAATGGGAGTGGCTTCCCTTTGTAATCGTGACCTCATAGCGAGCATGATTAACACGGCACTTTCTTGGTATTGCCGCCGCAGAAGCTAAACCGTGCTAAAGCAGTGTACCAAACAATGAGCGAGTGAAGTGGAGGAATTTTGAAGAAACTTCCTGGAGATGATCCCCTATAGTGTAGTAGTGCTTGGTTCGCGACATGAGCAGGCACCGCACTAAGGTGTGCGAAGGTGGACTCAAAGAACAAAGCAAACATTCAACAGCCAAAATCGTAATAGTACTATATGTGCCTTTTAATTATCCTGTCGCGATTATTATAGCCTAATTTTATTCCCTTCTCAGCCTTAATTATGCCCTATGGTCAGCTAATTCCATGTTTATTATGGGTTGCTTCATCTCCGCCGGTTTTAGGGTGGGGATGGTGAGCCTACTTTAAGACGGAATAAGCTAATTAAGCCCCAGCAAAGTGGGATATGAAGGCTTTTGGCGGCTTGCTGGCCACCATTCCGGCTGTAACCAGGCGTATCTCCGCCGATTGACCCTATTAAATAACACGCTTGTCAGTATTGTAGGGGAAGGATTCACAATCTTATGCTTAATTAATACTTCGAAGTATCAAATGTGCCTTTTTATGGACTTAATTCCGCCTGGATTAAAATTCTACCCGGCAAAACAAGTGAAATGCATAATACCATATAATATTTATACTATCCACATCTGAAGATATCGACACAGATGAAGATTCGAGAATAATACAGTAATTAATAGTACTGTATTACTGTTGCTGTAGTAATATATAACTTAACGAGGATATTACTGCTACTACAAGTACTTCACGGCGAGGCTCGTTACTGTCAGTAATCACTAAAAATCGCTACTTAAAGTATTACTGGCGATCGA
The DNA here is from genome assembly GCF_000247585.1 of Phytophthora nicotianae INRA-310. Taxonomy (NCBI): domain Eukaryota; phylum Oomycota; class Peronosporomycetes; order Peronosporales; family Peronosporaceae; genus Phytophthora; species Phytophthora nicotianae. The sequence goes on along the minus strand of NW_008648996.1, from coordinate 448,652 downwards.
TGACCCAGCGTCACAGACATTTAAGAGTAATCATGTGGTACCCGCCGATTGCTGACAGTGAATCGGCGAAGTGGCAAAACTACCTAGCACTATTACATTTAGAGCTCACTCCACAAATTATACAAGCTTCGCACAACACAAGCGATAATCAGCTATGGGTGTTCGTCTTGTTATTTTGGCCGTTTTCGCCAGTATCATTGTGATTAAAGCTGAGGCCAAGTCGACCGAAGGTATCCAGAAGATGAAAACCGAGAAGCGCTACCTGAGAAATTACGGCATGGGCGATGCGGGCATGGTGGACAGCACTAGCGACGAAGAACGGGCGGCGATCATTGACTCGAAAACAATCCCGAGCCTCTTAAAAGTAGACCCAGAGGACATCGTGACTACTCTAAAGAGGTACAACTTGGATAACTTGTTCGAGCAGTTGGCGAAAGAAGAAAATAATGCGAAGGCCATTATCGCGAAGCTATCAGCGAACGGGAAAATTGTCCAGAACATGGAGATTATTGATAAACTCAACAATGCAAGAACAGCCGTACAATTCAACCAAAATCTGACTCCTTGGCTCGACACAAAGCTCTTGGATGATTTAGCATCAGCGATGGAAGTTTCCGGTACAAAACCAATGACGCGTCAATTCACGGAGTGGTATAAAAGCGGAAAAACTCCCGATGAGTTCAGTGCAGCGATTGCGACTATTTCGAATGTAGACAAAAGCAAGAGATATGCTGCGTTCGATGCCCTCTTCAGAAGTTTCGTCCAAAAGGAAGAGAAGAACGCCAAAAAGGCTGCCGAAGCTGCAGCAAAAAGGTGGCAGAAGCTGTTGCAACTGCATAGAGCTGTTCACAGTGCGAGTTAATGAAAAAAAATAGAATCTAACTAGCGAACAACAATAATTCTCTGTTCGGTTCTGGTCCGAAATTGCACTTGAGGCGATACTATGATCTGGGAGGACTTGGACCAGTAACAGTTGCGTGTCCGCTTAGAATTGTTCTATCCGGCGTAAAGAATAGTTTTGGTGAGGGTGACACTGTTATAATAAAACCGAGTCGTGTCGAAAAAATGTGAGATGAGGGGTTATCCTGTTGTCTCCGTTGCATGCATGGGAACTGAGTAACAAGTCATTCATATCTGCGCCCCTATACGTTACCGTTATGTAGTTATGTTGACATTTGTTGAAGGCTTCCAATGTGTTTTCTGTGAGAACACTTTCCAACAGTTCTACTTTACTTTCCCTGAAAGAAGTTGCAGGGGAGTGTTCATTCTTGCATAACCAACCTGAAGTTGTTCTCATCGTTTTCAATCTAATGGTGAGCCACCACTCATAAGTCATGACCAACCATTGACCTGGATATCTAACGTGATTGTTTTTGGTTATCGATGAGCTTACATGGAAGAAAAAATTGTACTGGTTGCATGATACTTCGCTTCGTCAGGCAACTTTGCATAGGCCATCAGTCACTAAATTTATAGTGTTGCGTCAGCTAAAATCAGTGAACTATGGGCTCAGGTGACATTTAATGAATAACAGTGAAACCCTGTTCGACATCTAGAGCTGTAGCTAGCAATAATGTGTTTCCACTGTCTTATACGAAAGAGTATGGAGTGCTGCAGTTAAACCATCACCCTAGCTGAACGCAAACTTGTTTAGTAACTCTAGTCCGCGCTCAGGTGATGGCTCGAAACGCAGCTGGTAGCAGTCTCCAGCGACTAGCGCGTACACAGCCATCCGACTACTCCCATACGCTATCACCTGCTTCCACACACTTGGCAATATCTTTGAGTTCTCCCGAAAGTGCTTCTTTAAGCGGTCGTGCATGACGCGAACTGATTTCTCAAACTAGAGCAACAGCAACACAAATCAGGTTATCAGTTTGTTTCTTACGGTTCGTTCTGAACCAGGACTTACCGCGCTTGATGTAGAGTCAAGAACGCGTCGAACTTCTTGGCGTGGCAAGTGATACTGGATTTCAGCCGCTGGGACCGTCACCATCAAGGATTCTATCGACGCGATCATGGGCTGGATCAGACGAAATATACGAAGCACACGTAAATTATTGGAAAGTTGACAGAGAAAAAAATTCTTTGAACGTACCACAAGTTGCTTGAATGCGTACTCCCAGACTGATGCCACATACCGTTGAAGATTTTCGGTGTATCGCTCTTGGGCTTCGGCCGCATATTGAGCTAGTGGCAAGTCTTTTGAGGCATTGATCGTTTTCAAATTGTCGCTGAGGAAAAGGTAGTTTTCTAAAGCGGAGAAACGACGTCAGCAAGGTGCTAGTAGAACAATATCAACTCGTTATAGCTGTGCTAAAACGTACCTAGGCGGGTGAGAGCTGCATACTTCGCTCTTGTGTCAGCCACTTTATCAATCCAATGCATTGTCGAGGGAATGATCATGTTGTAGATGGACACCAGTGTGCTGTCCGTGCTTTTTCCTGCTACGCTTTCTTCCATTCGGGCGATCATGTTCTGCGTGCATGAACATAATATTTTTAGCCTTCAATAATATAACCCCACGGCGTGCATATCTTGCCACAATTTTCTTCGTCGGACCCAGAACACCCGCCATTTTCGTGTCCACATTTTGAGCATTTATCCATGCCTCCTACTCAATAGAATAGTATAATAATCTCCATTAAAATAACGCTACAACATTATAACCCATTTCAAATAAATTAACGAACCTGGTCTTCAGTGAACTTGATCAACATTCGCTTCATCTGCAGTTGAAAACTCACCATAACGTTATACAGAAACGCGCTCTGCTGTCGAAATTCCTCGAGTTTCCCATTCACGAGAACAACGAGCGAAAGCGCATCCAGAATGTTGCGGCTTGCTGCTGCTTCGCCGAATTCGTTCATCCGTTTCAGCAATTTTTCAAAGACATTCTCCATCATCAACGTCAAATCTTCCAGTTCATGCTTGCCACCGGTGTAACTCGTCTTATCCGATGTAGCAGGAAAGAAAACCCTTGTTACCAGACGTTGTTCTCTCAGAATCAGAGGAGTTAGATGATCAAGTGCTTGCTGCATCAAAGGCGAAGCACACATCGTGTCACCGACGCTGAAGAACGAGGAGGAAAGGTAAATCCCCCGGGATTGTATCGAAGTAGGTTTGTGGAAATGGTGCTTTGATGTTCGAGGCAGTTTGTCCCTCAAGCAGCGGAAGAGCAAGTGGGCGTGGGCGTTGTATATACCAGCGAGTTGTTTGCTATACGTCTGTCTTAAGGCGACCAAAATGCGAGGGTCCAGTGAGTTTACATGTGAGAAAAGTGACTGGTAATCTACGAGGATGTTATGGAGAGGGTCGTTGGTGAAGCTCCAGTTCATCTCATCGCTGGAAGACGCTGAAGAGAGTTCACGTAGATCACGTCCTCGAACACCATCACCAGCTCGAGAGTGCGGCAGCTGCTTTATCTTCCGCTGGAGAAAAGTATCAAAGGAACCACACAGTTTTTCGCCAAAACCTGTAGCCAACTTAGATAATCCCTCTCCACGCGTTCGAAAAGCGACCATCTCGCTGGCTGGGAACTCTTTTGTAGACTTGACGGCTTGATCCATTGCTGCAATTGCGGCTATAGCATTTCTAATCCGCTCCGTCACACCAACGTCCCGATCTACGTCGACTCCTCTGTCTTTCGTGACACCAGCTGTGCTTCCTCCAACTTCACCAGGGAAAATATCCACTGGAGACGTAAAAATCCGCATGTGTTCTTTAGAAACTTCCACTTGGTTCATCATCTTTGTTAGTACTTTTTCTAAGGCCACGCTGTTCTTGAAATGCATCTCCAGCTGGTTATTTAGTGCCTCGAAATGTTTCATACTACTGGAAGTTTGTCCAAGATACTCGTCCGACTCGTTAGTCCATTCCTGAATCAGGGTAATTCGGTTTTGAACGGCGTCGATGGCCTCCAGGATCTTGTCCACTGACGTATTCGATGAGTTCTTACCAGATGGTGAGTCTCCATCCAGTGTGAGTAAGAACGTGATGTTTTCATCCTCCAACGTGCGTAATTTCTTACGTAAATCCTCTTCAACTGTAGACAACTGTACTTCACTCCAGTTGACATCATCCAGAATACTAAGAGCTTCATTGCTCTCAGGGGAAGCGAGTCGCAAGCCAGAAACATCGATCCCTGCGTTGTTATCGATTGCTTTCTTTCCATTGCCAGCCTCCTCACTTGGATCATTCAGCGATCCATTCTTTAATTTAGCCTTCACACAAGCACCAACGTAAAAAAAAAAAGAACCATCTAGATAAAAAAAAATCACAGATTTACCATAGAATGAACCAGGTCGACATCCAGATCATACACTTTCTGCAAGTTTAGTCGATTTGCAGTCTCATGCAGTTCCTCAACGTTAATCCGCACGAGTCTCGGGAGTGTGGTCTAAACCATACAAGAAGAAATGCAAGCACTACTGTTAAAATATCTACAAAATAACATCCCATCATAGCTTTTTTCTCACAGTATTCTGGACCACAAGAGCGCACACGCTCCAGAGAAACTCATGCATTGCTGTCACATTCTCTCTCGTCTCTACGAGCCACTGCCATGACACTTGTTCTCCACTAAAAAATAATGCAAAGGCTCCCTTCGGCTTCTCCGGTCCAATGCCGTTGTGTTCGATGGTGTCCAGTTTTCTCAAATTCCACGAATTCCGCACGTCCACTGACAAGTTGCTCAGGAGTTGCACGTAATGCAACTCCAGATGAGCTCCACCGCCTTTAGCTGCAGTACTTGAGTCCTGTACTGTAACACAGAGGACGAAGTATTTACCAGCGTTGGCTCCGTGACCAAACAGTCGCTTGGTCTCGGCTTCACTCTTGGGTTTCTGCACCTGAACAAAGGAGAAGACGCGCTTGCGAGTTGAGACGGGCGGAGATGCAGCACCGCTAGTGGAAGGGCGAGGAGCAGGCTTTGACGAGTGGAAATGCGTGTGTAGTGTGTGACGAACGTCATCGCGCGAGATGCTGCCAAGAGGCTTCACCTTCGTCGTCTCCATGCTGACAAGGATCTCACAACGGCGTCTTTTCGCGTCTACAGCAACTTTAAAGTGTTGTAATGTTGCACATATGCGCATTTTGTTCAAGAGATTATTCACACAAAAAGAAAATTCGTCCATGAGTCTAGGATGTAGAATTGGGAAGGGTTTTCGTGTGGACAGACTAGGATGCTTCGCTTGAGGCTGAGAGGACTGCGAAATGGCATTGTAGTATTATGCTTAGCTGCCTTATTCGCACACACTGGAGTTGTAGTGTTTTGTTCAGCTCACGCACTAAGGACAACACCATTCGCAATCCCACCCTAAAGCGAAGCACGTGCTTCATACAGGATAGATATCCTAAACTGTCCCAAATATCCTAAAAGTTTAAATTTTGAGTTTTATTCTTGGGAGTACAATGTAGCTCCATTATGGTTGGCCGTTTTCGTTGTCCCTGACTTTAATTGCGTGGCTCTGGCCAACCTATCACTTTTGTTATCCTTTCGCGGTGCGTCATTGACGCGGGTTACTGTAGGACGATTTCCTAAAGTGAGGACCTGGGACCTGCGACTGCGATTGGCTGTTAGCCAGTAACTCTGTTGACTACAATCTCAAACGACCATCTCGGATCTTTTTACCTAATTGGACGCAGGACATACGAGGTATCATGCCAAGCGCCTTTCAATGTTGTACGTATCCAGCACCGGTGGTATCAGTTGAGCAAATGAAGCGTTTGAAACGATCCGGCTTCGATCTCTAAACTTTTCGTAGTGTGCAAGTGAATACAAAGAACGAACAGAACTTAAAGTGGGACAGAACATGCAAAACACATGCATTTACTGTCCAAACACACAGCAAATCATTCGTCTTGGCTAAAGTATACTTTTGACATCCAATGCGTCGCAATAAGGCATAATTGAGTCTCACAAGTAGTCGCTACGCTCCACAGTGGCGCGGCGTTTGCACCGCCAACTTCGCTCGTGACGGGCAAGGATCCCGCGCGGATTAGATTGTAAATTCTTGTATCGGAACCTACTCTGGCCTACGCGCCGTTCCCTGACAGACCTCCGCTGCGCTCCGGTTGTCATGGCGCCTCTCTAAGGCCTCATAGCGCGGCTATGGTCATCAACGTCGCCCATCCTTCTGTGTGAAACAGCTAGTTTGTTTGTGTGTCAGTACTATTTCTCTCGTTTCGTGGTCGCTGTTTCCACACCGTCGGCTCTCTAGCAAAAACTATACAGTAGGCATACAGCTGTATCCTTAGTTTTGCCAACGACGATACAATGTTGACGGAAATCTAAGCCTACAGTAACAGATTGTTGCAGTTAATTACCGTCAACAATTGGCCTGGTTGTTAGCATTCATTTGTATAGTCATAACACTGGTGAAGGCTGCCTTCTTTTGTGGATAACGTTTGATCTGTAAGCACAGTTTCCTATTTGCTTCCAAGTGATCAAGAGTGCCTCGAAAGTAACAACTTTCTTATCAACAATCATGCGTAGCATTTACTCCGCATTGGTTGTCGGTGTTGTATTGCTGATACATAGAGATTGTATCTTCGCTGCTCAAACGATGCCCACGACAATGCAGTTAGCTGGTACTAATTACATCGATAAAACCGATCACATGGTTCAAAGAAACAGCGAAGACAAGGCCGGCGAATTATCAACTATCAACGAGGAGCGGCAGTGGTACGAAATATCGATGCGCCGCGTTAAAGAGAATATAAAATTCCGCTATTGGTTCAAGACAGGGAAGCGTCCACAAGATATTTACAGCATGTATTTCAATAGTTCGATGGACACAAGAACTGTAGCGACGGACCCCAACTTTGGGACATTCAGCCGCTACACGAAGTACTACGAAGACAACAAGGAATCAAAATCTTGGTTCTGGTCATGATTTTTTAGAAGCCGTTGGTAGCACCGTGCGAGCTTTAAAACTCGTTTCAAACGTAAGAGGATAGCAAGCAGGGCTGCAATAACAAGTTGAGTGGATGCCTTCAGGAGTGGCAATAAGTAATTGGGTTGTTTATTTTCCAGTAAGAAAGTTGATAAGGCTATCTAGAGAGTTTGGGAACATTAATTACCAATGTTGTGCCACTACGAAACCGATGTGTCCGCCATTCTCAAGTTAACTTATGTTTGGATTCATTGCGCCGAATTGGCCAATAATGTTGTACATACAGCCGGACACTTAGTCATAGTCTCTGACAACCATAACCACTATATATACGATTGTCAGAGGGAACACAAGTAGCGACTCCAAGAAGGCTTTATATTAACGTATGGGGCTTTTCACTGGGTAAGAGTAGGCCAGTTTTAGTGTCAATACTGCGAGCTAACATAACTACTCTGCCAGACAAAATGAAATCCAAGCTTGCCCATAATCTCCATAAAAAAGGAAAAGAAGCGTGTTGTTGTTCGCACATTTCTTTTTTTTCGCTTGGGGGTATCGACGATGCCTGGGCGCGGATTGCTACATCGTTTTTACAATTACATCACGGAGAAATGCTGGCGACGTAAAACACTAGTTCGTGAAGAAAGATACGAAATCGAAATTACACTGTAGAGCGGCAGTGCTTCTGCTCATAATTTGCTCATTCAGTTGTTGACGAGCAACTCAAGCCGACCAGTATGAATGAAAGCCCAAAAATTCTTATTTTTAACAACATTTATGCCGTCGTATCAATTCAAATACACGAGGTCTGCGAAGCAAGAACTGGCACTCCATGATCAACCAGCCATCACAAGGCTTCCCTAAGGATACATTTCACTCGCTGTGGGCTCACTCCTTGAGTAAAAAAAAAGGTGGAAACGGCTAAGTTCTGGAGCTTAAAACAAGCTTGATGTTGAGAGTATTATGAATGGAGCTCCAGCATTAAACCATGCCTACAAGGCAGCAATCAACACCAAGCCAGACTTCAGTCGAACTCGTGGTCTTCTGCTTTGCTTGACCACTCTTGCATTTGTTCCTGATCAGCAAATTTCTTTAGTAGATGGATTGCATCTGGCATCTTGAGGCGCTTCGATGGATCAGGTGCACATAATGCTTGCACAAACTGCCACTGTTCGTTGTCCACGAACGCTTTTGGTCTTGGAAACACCAGTCCACGCTTCATTTGGAAGACCACGGCAGGATCTGGACAATTTCCCCACGGATACTCGCCCGTCACCGCCTCGACCACACACATACCAAACGAGTACACGTCCGACTCCTTCGTAGGCACGTGGTTCGAGTTGTTTAAACACTCGGGCGCTTTCCAGCGAACTGCCCCGCCGGGAGGGGTCAGTGGACGCGAGTCAACAGACATGAAGCTTAGACCGAAGTCCGTCAGCATCGCGACACCCTCTGCACTCACTAATATCTGGTTGCACTTTAAATCGCAGTGAATAATTTGACGCTGGTGCAGGAAGTGGAGCCCTAAAGCAGCTTCGTACAGCTTACGCCACGCAAGTGATCGCCCCTTGTTCTTCTGGTGATACAGATAGTTTTTAAGGTTCCCATTAGCTGCTTCTTCACACACAAAGAACCACGGACTGCCTTGATCGCAAGCTCCGAAAAAAGTGATCACATGACGATGACGCGCTCGTTGCCAAATCCTGGCTTCGCGTCGAAAGGTGCGTTTATCTTCTTCTGTTTTCGGATCGACACACTTGACAACAACTTGAGATCCCAACCAAGTACCTTTGAAAACGTTTCCGAAAGAACCGTGTGCGAACGGCGTGGGATGACGTTGCACTTCGTATTCAGGCAAAAACCAATTGGGCACTTCAGGAACAGCCAGACCAGAAAAACGGACCAACTTCAGCTGGGCAGACTTAAAAATATTCATCATTGTCGTGTCATAGTAATTTCCGTGCTCTTCCGATTCGTACCTCAACAGTTTGAGGACATTCTCTTGTCGAGTGGTGCTGTTTAGTTCTCGTGGGACGCCTTCTGCGTCTTTTTCTAGAATTGCTACGATGTGTTTGTATGCATCTCCTTCATCTTTATCCCACTGTCCCTGCCAGTCTCGGTGTTGTAATGGAGAATGAAGCTCCAATCCGTGTTGATCCAGCAGCGCGTCGAGGTTCGAATGTAGTTGACGTACACCGTCAGCAACGATGCGAGCACTAACCAGACGCTCCAGCGCCAACTTCTTCGAGTGCTGCAGTAGCAGCGAGTGGAATGTTTTGATGATACTGTAGAAGCCCATACTGGAAGCCTGTGTGGTATCTTTCGTTTGCTGTAGTTGAATTCGGGCTGCTTGAAGCCTTATCAAAAGATGCTCACTCATCTGTCGTAACTCCATCATACTTCCACATAGCTCGGGGATGCTATTCATCAAATGTTCTATGTGCTCTTGTAAATGGTTTTGTAGGATAGCAAGGATCTCTTTGTCGCATCCAGCGAGGTCGAACATGTCCTGGTCAAAAACGCCCAGCGTAGCATTAGCATCGCTCTTGTCGAAAAGTAGGGTGACAGCTTCTGTTTGTCTGTTCTTGACAGCCCACATGAGCGCAGTGTACCCCGTCTCGTCGATCATGTTCACGTCGGCATTGTGGCTTAGCTCCTTCTCAATGCCTCGCAAGTCGCGGGTCCGAGCAGCTTTCAACAGCTCCATGGCAACTGCTTCAAGGCGAATTCCAGAATGATGCTATAAAATATGCCTGACTCATGGATGTACCTAGGTGACGACTCAAGTGTCGTGCGTGACTCTCTGAGGTTACCTAACATATTGCCAGTGTCAACTTGCCACTAAGTGGTCGGATACCTTAGATAATTTACATGGTAGCCATTGAATGCCCACCCAAATGAGTCACAATTTAGTGAACATGCAATGGTTAAGATCTAAATTATCTAATCAGGTATCCGACCACTTAGTGGCATTCTACGTTATGTTTTATAGCAACTACTATTATGAGGCTGCTTTGCAGTAGTAATGTGGCCTTTTATTTGATTTTGATGTTTTTCCTATAGAAGCGCAATGAGGCTTCTTTGGAAAACTTCGGTTCTGCCCTAAGTTCTGCTGTCTCGTTGACTTCTTACACCTAATATTATTAGGCTAATAATAAACGTTTTGACGCAAGTGTGTTGATACTGGCGATTAGTTAATGCACAACAGAAAAATAAGGACAAAAAAAGCAAAAGTTATAGTCTTTTCTGTGCGTTTTTTTTTTTCAAGTCCTTTACAACCTCTACTCATGGTTTGTCATATCATGATATACTATGTCCATCAGTGCAGTAACATTTTGCGAGCCTCTTTAGCCTTACTATGACGTAGAACATATATTTACATATATGTGGTTAAAACTTCGATTATTTAGGTAATTTTTCACCATGGTTGTACCCATACCCACCCGTTCGGATCGGTGGGCAGTTCGGGTAACCTCTGCTGCACAACGAATTCCATTTGTCTTTTCGGCTTATGGACACTAGGCTCAGATTGACTTGTTGATGGGGCATCTAATAGAAGCAGTGCGAGAAGGAAGCTCGGAGGCTGTTCAAATCGCTCTAACGGCCAGAGCGGACGTGAACCTAAGGGACGAAGAGGGTTGGACGGCGTTGACATTGGCGGCCGCAGACGGCAGCGTGGATCTTCTTGAACAGCTACTTGTAGAACCAAATGTAGACATTGACTACCCGAACCACTGGGGAGAAACAGCTCTAAGTCGTGCTGTGTTCATCGGCAACGAACGGATCGCAAAGTTGTTGCTGGACGAAGGAGCCAAAGTTGATTTAGCCGATGAAGACGGAGATACGCCACTTCACGTCTCGGTGATTTCTGGGCGATTAGATTTGGCGTATTTGCTGCTGGAGAATGGTGCTGATGTGATGGTGAAGAACAAGAGTGGGAATACGGTGCAGGACTTGGCTCATAAATATGGAAGGAAAGATTTTGTGGCGATACTGGGAGATTATCGTAGAGATAGTATGTGGACTACTGTTCTGGAAGCTGGGATCAGGGTATCATCGTACTTTGGTGGAATGATCAATGCAGGGATAATTGAAGGTAAGAAAGGCGTTGAATGCACCGTCCAAGTGTGTGTAGAACAAAACAACCAACATGATGAGGACAAGTCGAAACAGTCCGAACTGAGCTTTACGACTTTGCTACCTGAACTGCTGGTGCTGTGTGCTGGGATGGTGGAGACTCAGGATATGTGTGAAGACATTCTCGAACGCCTTCAGAGAGTGCAGAATTATTTTGCGGAGAACGAAGAAATTGCGGCTATTCCAGCTAAAGATTCCTTTCCACTTGTCACCGCTCGCTTTCACGCGTTTTTGGAGCAGCACAGCAACCACAGCGCGGTTGAGAGATTGGCTAGCACTCGTACGATCCTCGGTCTCTTACGAGGCTTTCATGATGATATTGATGGAATAGTTACCCAATCCGATCTTGCTGATTCTACCTCCATCGCTTTTAATTGGAAGGAAAAGTGGGAGAAGGATGTGTTAGCAGTGGAGAATCGCCTGATAAATTCGTGGAAAGCGAACTCGTCCGAATTATCCCGTGAGCTTCCTGATGCAGCCTCGCAAACTGGGGCGCTCCTGCTACTTAATAGTGAAGCTATGCGTCACAAAAACGGATACAGTGCTCGCTCACAACACTTACTGGAATCCGCGTCGAAGAAGATTGCTCGAATGTCTGGGGCTCCCATTCCAGAGATACCGGAATGGTTTATCCCTTGTCACGAAGTCCAGCGACACTCGAAGCCGTTTGCCTCCGGGTCGTACGGCAGCATCTATCGGGGTATATGGAGAGGTTCGAAAGTGGTGATCAAGTGCATGACTGTGAATACACCATTCGAGAAGAGAGCTTTTCTGCGTGAAGCAAAGATCTGGCATAAGGCGCGTCACCCGCATATTATTAACTTCTTTGGCGCCTGTTGCAGCAGTCATCCGTGCTTTTTCGTTTGCGAAGAGGCTGTAAATGGAAATTTGGCCGAGTATCTTGACAAGAAAAAGTCACGTGGGCGAGAATTAGTGTGGAGTAAGCTCCATGAAGCTGCCTTGGGACTTGAATATCTCCACCAAAATGGCATTGTTCATGGTGATTTGAAATGTAACCAGATTCTAATCAATGGTGAAGGTACAGCAAAGCTGACGGACTTTGGATTTAGCTTTGTGTTGTCAGAATCAAAGCCTAAAGGAGCCGGTGGAGCTACACGGTGGAGAGCACCGGAATGTCTGGGCTATAAGGAGCAGATGCCTACATTTGAGTCGGATGTGTACTCTTTTGGAATGTGTGTAGTGGAAGCTATGACCTATGATGTGCCCTGGGGAGTCTACCTGCCAGATGTTGCTGTAGTGGACCATCTTCGGCATCGTCAATTTATCCCTCGACCAAGCGTTTTTAGCGATGCTGAATGGGATTTTGTGCTAGCATTGTGCGCTTTTGAACCTTCAAAGCGTATCAAACTGAGAGATGCTATTGAACAACTGGCGAGCTTTGCTAGTGAAGAGACAGAGTGTTGCATTTCTTTACGAGCTGGAAACCACAACAACCAAAGCATGATAAGATTCTCGAAGAAATCGTCACAGCAACTCTTGGAAGACAAGAATATGGAGCAGGAGCGTGAAGCCAAGAGTAAAGTGTACTGTGCAATGATTTCGTTGCGTTGTCGAAGGAATTATCTGCGCTTTCGATATGCAGTACAGACAATCCAGATAGCATTTCGCTACAAAAAGAGTGTGCACCTGAAACGAGAATCCATGATGCGCAATGTCTCCGCAGATATTATCGTTGGGTTATTCCGGATGATCAACGAGAGGAGAAAATATTTGCGCTTTGTGTGCGCTTTGCGTGTTCTGCAGTGTTGTTATCGCTACCGCGAAAAACTCCGAGTAAAAGCTGCAGAGCCTACCACGGCAACATTGCTATCGACAGAGAGCCCGTCGTCTCCGGGGCATACTATCGACCTTCCTCAGCAATTACAGGCCGATCACTCGTTTACACCGCAGTGGGTGAATGATGAAGAGCGCCTCAGTTGCGTTGTATGTTATAAAGATTTCACGGTGTTTCGACGGAAGCATCATTGTCGTGTATGCTTGGAAATCATCTGCGGTAATTGTTCGCTAACACGGAAGAGAATGCGAGTATGCGTTATGTGCGCTGGACTTCGTCCTCCAAGATACCCAACTGCAACGCAACCTCAAACAGATCGTCGGGGTCGAATTTTAAGCAATGCTGGAGGCTTTCTTACTGGCCTTGGAACACTTTTTCAAAGTAGGAGAAATGAACTTGAGCCTCACAGTGTAGTTAGTTATGGACCTATCGTTTTGGCCTCAACAGAGCTCAATGGACAAGATGGCCTGTGGCAGGACGACGACATCACGGCTGTGCGAATCCCTCGAGACGAAGTCACGATATTGGAAACTCTTAGCCGGGGGGCATATGGCTCGGTTCATCTGGGTACTTGGAACGACAAACAGGTCGCCATCAAAACTCTTCTTCCAGAATCACGCAAGAATCTTTTCGATATCAATCAGTTCCTAATGGAAGTCAAACTAATTGCGGCGATGGAGCATCCATGCATCGTGAATCTCTTTGGTGTTGCGTGGAGCTCACTAGCAGACATGTGCATGATACTTGAATATATGGATGGTGGAGACTTACGGTCATTGCTCGACAAGTATAAGGAGGACCAGCACCCGCTGGGCTTTGATGCTAACAAACTATCCATTGCGTTAAACGTGGTTAGCGCTCTAACGTACCTACACTCGTTGTCACCGCGTGTGATCCATCGTGACTTAAAATCGCTTAACATACTTCTGAATAGCGCATTAGAGGCAAAAGTGACCGACTTTGGTGTATCGAGATCATATGAGGATCGTACAATGACTGCTGGTGTGGGGACAGGTCTTTGGATGGCTCCCGAAGTGATGTCAGGAGAAGCATACAACGAGAAGGCGGACATGTTCTCTTTTGGAATTGTGTTGTCTGAGTTGGACACGCACAATGTGCCACACGCTGAAAACAGCAATGTACCCCCTGTGAGATTAATGCAAAGCATACTAATGGGTGAGATCCGCGCCCAGTTCTCGCAGGCTGGACCACAGGCTGTTGTAGAATTGGGAAACGCTTGTCTCTCACTCGACCCAGCAGACAGACCAACGGCGGCTGAAGCAATGTACAAACTCCACTGTATTTTGCGTGATCTGAGTTGATAACGTTGAAGCAACGTGGTCGATGAATAAAATTCACATTAACTATTGATCCGACGGGGCGGGAGGGTGCTGAAGCTAAATTATTCTTCCACTATCGCCTCCAAGCCCAATTCAGATCATGCAATGAACGGTTCCGAGCTGCATGTTGAAACCTCACGCTTAAATTATTTGTCGCGGTAACGGGGGTATCTTATCGGCACATGGAACATGAATATCTGAAAATCTCAATTACAGCATTTTCGCGAAATTGGCACAATGTTCGGTGTTGTGGGGCAATCCGTTGCTCTATCACGTCGGTGCTTCGCTTTTGCTTGTAGACTAAGCATTCGGCCATTGAATTTGATTAAAGGGATGCAAAGAATTATCAAAACGATGAGAGAGCTATTCAAACACGAATTTCAGAACAGTAGTGAACTCCACAGGCCATAAACCGTGAGTTCAGGGCTGCTTCTCGTTGGACCGGAATGGATCTAACGCAATAAGAGTCTTGTTACAAGACGCTTTGATGCTTAGCTGCGGAGCTTACGGTAGTGCTGCGTATCTGTCACCATCCTTGCTCGCGACGAGTGCAAGCCGGAGCTACAGGCTTTACTACGCTGAGTATACTGGGAAGTCTTCTATCACCAAATGTCGATGATCTCCAGCTTCAGCTGGCAACAAGTCAAGAGTTTCGTCGCCGATATACGCGACCGAGAACTATCGTTGCATGGTCGTCGCTTCGAAAACGACTTTGCCGTGCCGAGTCGAAAACGGACTACCGCATCTGCACAGGTCGATGTTGAGATTGCTACACCATTAAGGCTCCGGTGACACCTGGTCCGTCCAATGCTCTCGTCCATAAGCTTGTTTGACGTCGAACGACATTGGTTTGTACCAATCTACAAGTATGATCTAAGAGGAAGACCAGTTTGCCAGAGCGGAAGCAAAATAACAAATGATACCAAGTGGTGCAATCAATACTGATATCTATGCCACACCTTGACCCCGACCCTGCACTGAAGGCTGCCGCAGCTAATGACCATGCGAACGTGGTGGATAACTTGCTGACGGAAACGCACCCTACGGGCAGAGAAGCTTTCGTCGAGGCAGTGGCACGTAACAACATGGAAGTGGTGAAACTGTTCCTTCGAAAAGGTTACCCGGCAGATTCATGGTGCATTGGTGAGGCGTTGAATAAAGCTGCGGCAGCTGGTCATAAGCGTATTGTAGAACTACTACTTGAAAAGACCGACGACTGGTTTGTTGGAAAGGCACTGTGCACTGCGACGGAAGCGGGATGCACAGATTTCGTGGCACTTTTACTGAGTCGATATGAACACGAGTTCATGTCACTGGGTGATAGTGTGAAGACAGCAGCGTCAAACAACCACTACGAGGTCGTAGAACTCCTACTCCAGCCCAAATTGTCTATAATGGGTACAAGAGTACATTTAAACGCACACCGTGGCGAGATTGTTGCTCTGTCCGAGAAAGTGTTTTGATAGTAGCAAAAAATGGTTGCATCCCCATACCAGAACTGCTACTGGATAAGTATCCCCGCCATATTGGTGAAGCATTTGACAAAGCTGTAGAAGGCAGTAAAGTGAAGACGGTCAGCTTCCTGTTGGATGGTGGGCAGGAGAAGTACACGGCTTATCTCGGCTTTAAAATCCGCAGAGCAATACAAGCGATCGCGCCATTCCGCAGGCTCGAGATGGCCAAACTACTTACCACCAACTGCAGCTAGCTTGACGTTGGTCGCGTATTGGTGATAGCGGTGAAAAATCAGCAACTCGAGATGGCCCGGATTTTCGCTGTCAAGAGTGACGACATTATGCTAGTGGAGGCGATGGTCTGCGCTTCGATGAGCAGTGATGTCGATATCTTAGAAGTCCTTCTTGGGAATAGCAGTCATGATTTGATCGAGCAAGCAATACTCAAGGCTGCGTCGGGTCAAGAGCTTGCCGCAGCAGAATATTTGGTGCAAAGCGTAAGTCAGGACTCGCTTTCGAACATTCTTGATCGGGTTGTGAAGAATGGTCTCGTGGAACTGATAAAGCTGCTGGTAAACAAGGTGGATGTACAAACGTTGGACTGCGCTGCAACTAGCCACCATACATATATAGTGATATGGAGATTGTTAAGGTATTGCAGAATGGGAGCGACTCGTCCATGATCGAGTATGCTGAAAACCTAGTCGAGGCGGTGAAGGTGCTGCAAAAGCGAGCAAGTGCCACGCAGGCTGCACCACAAATCGAAACGGTTGCTGTGACGAGTCCGATCGCCTGCAAACGTGCTCGGCTGAAATAAACGCAGCTATAGTGGATTGATGCTTACGGGGAGTTCTCATTTCATGGTTTTTAGATAAGGTAAGTCTTTGTTTGCAGTTATTATTTTAGTAGTAGTAATACCAAAGGAGGAGTAACAAAGCCCATTTCTTATTTTGTGAGGAGACCTCGATTTTGGTATGTATATAGCTGCTCCTCTAGAGCCCTACTGGTCTCCATCTACAATCGAGAATTTCCCTCTTAGATCATACCAATGCTATTCGACGCCGGGGACTGAAACAAGCTGAGTTGGAACTTGGACGAGAGCTGACTAGCATAAGACGGACCTGGTGTCACCGGAGTTTTACCATTGCTATTACACGGCGTAGCAATCTCGACGTCCACCTCCGAGATGCGGTAGTCCGGCTTCGAAGCTGCTCTTTTGCCCACTCGACGTGTAGCAAGTCGCTTACAAAGCGAAGACCACGCAGCGAGACCTCGGTCGCGTATATCAGCGACAAGATTCTTGACTTGTTGCCAGCGACTGCTGCCGAAGCTGGAGATTACCGACATCCTGCTGGTAGGAGGTGGTTCGCTCGGATAATCCGGCAGCGGGCTGCCTAGCGCACTCAGCGTAGTCGCAATCAACGCG
Organism: Phytophthora nicotianae INRA-310; assembly: GCF_000247585.1. Taxonomy (NCBI): domain Eukaryota; phylum Oomycota; class Peronosporomycetes; order Peronosporales; family Peronosporaceae; genus Phytophthora; species Phytophthora nicotianae. The sequence continues at coordinate 431,607 of NW_008648996.1, read as the reverse complement.
TTGTTATTCGAGTCTGCGTTCGCGTCGTAGCTAGCGCTCATAGTGACAGTCGACAGTCGGTGGCGATACGCGTACACGCGCAGCATTGTGAAGGCTACAGCAAGCACTACCAGGCCCGCAAGTACTCCAACGTAGATCGCGAGCGTGAAAGTTGGCAACTGCGTCTGGGAGTTCATGTTGCGCACTGCCGAAAGCTCCTCAGCAAAGCATCGAAGCGTCTTGTTGCGCTACGAGCAGCCCATCCGGTCGCAGCGAACAGAAGCCCTGAATTCCTGGCCTGACAGACTACGGCCGCTGAGCATCGGACACTGACGCCCTAGTAGCTCATCGCCGTACCACCCATCTAAAGTCTGTGGTGATGGAATCACGACCTCTGATTGGCCCAGCACATGGAAGTTAGAATGTAGGTCACTTATTGGACCTCAAGAACGGCATTATCTCGTAGCACAGGTTATTGTTGTGTGACACTCCATTCCGTGGGTCCTGCTTGCGTCAAACAAAAAACCCACGTTGAACCTCATACTATCGAGCCACAGTATCTCGTCAGATCCTGAGCGCGCATTCTTCAATCTACCGGACACCTCGCAAGTCTCCCGTCCACTCGCCATGGCCCCGAAGAGTAAGACCGCGACCACCAGCACCGGTGCGCCCATCCCACCCAACGGCCTCACGGCGTCGGCCACCGCCGGCCCGCGTGGCCCCATGGTGCTCGAGGACTTTGCATTTATCGACCACATGGCCCATTTTGACCGCGAACGGATCCCGGAGCGTGTGGTGCACGCCAAGGGCGGCGGCGCCTTTGGATACTTCGAAGTGATGCACGCTGATATCACTCAGTACTGCAGCGCTAAGCTCTTCAACCGCGTGGGCAAGCGCACGCCCGTTGCCATCCGCTTCTCGACCGTAGGAGGCGAACTGGGCAGCGCCGACACGGTGCGCGACCCACGCGGCTTTGCCATCAAGTTCTACACGGAAGAAGGCAACTGGGACCTTGTGGGCAACAACACGCCCATCTTCTTCATCCGTGACGCCATTCTCTTCCCGAGCTTCATCCACACGCAGAAGCGTCTGCCCAACACGCACCTCAAAGACGACGACATGATGTGGGACTTCTTCTCACTGCGTCCTGAGACGCTGCACCAGCAGAGCTTCTTGTTCTCCGACCGCGGTATCCCCGACGGCTTCCGCTTCATGAACGGATACGGCAGCCACACGTTCGCCAATGTGAACGACAAGGGCGAGACCGTGTACGTTAAATACCACTTCAAGACAGACCAGGGCATCCGCAACTTGCCTGTAGACAAGGCAGCGGAGCTGGCCAGCTCCGACCCGGACTATTCTATCCGCGATTTGTACGAGGCTATCGCCAACAAGCAGTATCCGTCTTGGACATTGTACATCCAGGTCATGACCACCGAGCAGGCGGCTAATGAGTCCGTAAACCCATTCGATGTGACCAAAATCTGGCCTCACAAGAAATACCCACTCATTGAAGTGGGCCGCCTGGTGCTCAACCGTAACCCGACCAATTATTTCGCTGAGATCGAGCAGATCGCGTTCTCACCGTCGCACATGGTGCCGGGCATCGAGCCGTCGCCTGATAAAATGCTACAGGGCCGTCTGTTCTCCTATCCGGACACACAGCGCCACCGTCTGGGTGCCAACTACAACCAGATTCCAGTGAATCGCCCACTTAAGGAGCCACAGACGTACCAGCGCGATGGCTTCATGGCTGTCAATGGCAATATGCACGACACGCCCAATTACTTCCCGAACAGTAAGAATGTACCCCCTGAGGACACGACACTGCGCTACAGAGCCTACCAGGGAAACCACGGGGTGGTGAACAAGTACTCGACCCACGATGATGATAACTACTCGCAGGTGGGAGAGTTCTACCGCAAAACGCTAGACGTCGCGGCGCGCGAACGTCTCACGGATAATATCGCGGGCTCGCTGGCGAACGCGTCCAAGCCTGTTCAGGCACGCGCCATTGCCAACTTCAGTAAGTGCGATCCGCACTACGGCCGTCGTGTGCAGGAGAAGGTGGACGCTCTGGCGTTGCAGAAGCAACGTGCCGTGCCCGAGTCGTTCCCAGCTCCATCCCAGCTGAGCCCGCCGCGTAAGCCGTTCGTGCCGGCGCCGCCGTCGGATGACGTCGCCCCGCGACTGTAAGAGTTGAGCCGTTTGCCGTGCAGGTCTGGTTGAAGTTAGTGTAGCCATTTCGATGATTGCAAAGAAACGGTTGGCAGAAAAATGCAAAGTGAATGGACATGCAAAGTTTGTGTTCGTTGTTCAAGCTTGTTGAAGGATGCGGCTTGCGTTTCACCCACCAAGAGCGAAGCCATCTCGTTTGTATGGCCACGCTAGCGAAATGGAAAAGCGAATGAAACAAGGAAGCAGTGGACGCTCATGGTTGGTTGCCATGGCTCAACCACGTTCAGAGAAGAAAAGTTCTCGTGGCAAGTCGATAACGGTGGCGATGATGCGAGCCGGATGCCGCCCGCAATCCTTCATCGTGCATTTGTGCAGTTGTATTCCGATTGGTGTTGTCGTGTTGGGCTTTCGGCCAATGTGAAGCCTTTATTGCGGCTTTTCATTAGGGTTGCAGTGGTTTCTGACATAAAAAGGCCGGTTCAATCCTTTCCATATATAGTACCCTCTTGAAAACGATATGCGCAAAGTAGAATAGTATTCAATGAACCAGCGTTTTCTTTCATTTGAAAAGCGATATCTTGTTCTTCCCGAAGTGATCAATTGTTGCAGTCAAATCCACGCTTACATCCAGGTTCTTTTGAGAAGGTTTGCTCCAAGCAACAGCCTAAGCGCATATTTCCTCTCGCCACCTCGCACTTCCTTCTCCTCCCATTCAACCCCCATGCCAGAGCCCACGCATCGTCGCACAGCCTCGGAGCTGGACATGAGCTCCATGCGCCGCATCAGCGACGCGCTACTGCTGGCCCAGAACCGCGCACGGCGCGCCACGGACCGCGCAAATCAGGCCGAACAGTGCGTCCTTTCACGGCTTTCTGATAATCGATGGCATCGTCTCATCCCTTGTGCTGTTGCAGCGTGTTGGGCCTTGTGCTAAACCAAGTGGACGTCCCCCGACTCCGCGTAGACTCGCTGGCCGACTGGGAGATGCTACGCGCTGCCGTGGCCTCCAACCCGCTGCCACGACGAAGAACCGGCGATGTGTTGGAACTCAATAATTCAGACGACGCGTCATCTGTGTCTTCGTCTTCCTGCGTTGAAGACGCTGCCAAGGATGTGGTGACCAACTTGAGCGCTTCCATGAGCTGTCACAAGCGCTATGTAGAGCAGTTGACGCTACCCACAGTCCATTTTTCGCTCTGGAGTTACAAGGACGGAGGTTTCTTTAGTTCCCTGCACTTCATGGCTGGTCTTCTGGTTGGAGTCGTAGTAGGCGTCGCGGTGACTAAGCAATGGCAGCTTCAGTTTGTGCACACACGAGAGGAGAGTCCATCGCTCTTCTCCAAGTTGGCAAAGTGGTGCAGTCGACGAGCTCCAGCACCCGGTACGCCATGGCATCTCATCCCGCTGCCGATGGACGAGTACAGCTACCTCATGCATCCCGCGACAGTTGAGGTAGCTTGAGGCATGAGGTTCAACACAATAGGACAGAAAATGTATGCAAGAAGGCACAGTGACTCGACTCTGGATAAACTGCAGTACTCTTTGATACCGATTTATACCGAATACATGTAGATTATAAAAACCCAGTTATGTTTTTCTTTTATATTTTTCTGTTTAATGCTGCTAGGTGTCTATCGCCGCTCTTCGATAATGAACCCGCGGCTTGCACCTGGGAGTGCAGTGCGTCTGAGCGGCTGGCTGGGCGAGTCCGAGACTCGCTGGCTTTGGCTGCGTTTGCTGCTCGAGAGTGAGCAACGGAGGCTGCTGTGACGAGCGACTTCCTACCTCCACCCTGTTGCATCCACGGCCACAACCAACCGTCATGACGCTGCGATCTCCGTCTACCTAGATGGAGAACTCGTTGAAGCTGCTCTTGTCCTTCTTGCCCTTAGATTTGGCCTTGGCCTTCTCCTCACGGGCGATTCGCACCGCAGCAGGCTCGGCTGCTTTCTTCTTCTTTCCCTTGGCCTTCATGACAGCCTTAATGTCCACCACTTCGGTGGTTGAAGCCTCAGACTCGGCCTTGGCAGGCTTTTTGCCCTTCTTTTTCTTCTTCTTCTTGTCCGACGAGCCAGCGGCCGATGGCGCTTCGGCCTTAGCCTCCTCTTTCTTGTCTTCCTTCTTAGGCTTGGAGGCATCCTCCGTCTTGATGCCAAGATCGGCCAGTGCAGCCTCGAATTCCTTCATCTCCAGCTCCTTCTTCTCCTTTTTGGAGAGCGTACGGGCAGGTGCTGCCTCCTTCTTGGGGGCGGCTGCAGCGGCAGGCTTCTGGGGCTCTTCGTCCTCTTCCTCCTCCTCCTCCTCGCTCTCGCTTTCGCTGTCCTCCTCATATTCCTCTTCCTCGACGGCCTCCTCAGCGACGGGAGCGGCTGGCGCGTGCATCTCGTCGTCGCTGTCGTCTCCCCAAGCGGACGTCGACGGGTTGTTTACGAAACTAGCGAACATCTTGTTCTGCGGCGCCTCAGCCGTCTTTTTCTTACGCTTCTCCGGCTGCAGCGCCGAAAACACGTTGCTCTGCGTACTCATGATGAACTGATTGGTGGTGTATATGCACAGAGGAAGCTCTAGAGGCGAGCGGGATCCCGGATCGGTCTGTGCAATGAAAGTGGACGAGTGGAAGGGGGGACCGGTGGATACCGATCAAAGATAACGGAAAAATTGGAGTGTAAGATGATATTTACGTTAGGGTTTGAAAATGTACGGATATCCATTCGTAAAAAACTATTTACATTGTTGGCGCGATATGATTGGCAGAAAGCTTTTGTGTAGCTGCACGATCGTCTGTTTGTAGCCAGCTCAAAACACGCGTGACGTCGGCAGAGTAACCTGAGCCCACTTTTCGCTGGTGTCACCGCTGCTGTGATCTATTCCTATAGCTGCTCGCCGACTTTAGTGCTTGGCTGTAGCGCGCACGCCGTCCCAGCTCCCACCACACGCGAATCGAGAGAAGGAGGGAAAAATAGCCGTCAATCAGCCGCCCCGTCGCTCGGGGTCAGTCGTAAGAAGCCTCCGTTTTTTTCCGCTCCTATTTTAGCGTTGGCCGGCGCGGTGGCGTTCACAATCGAAAACGCAGCACGGCCAGTTGAGCCCTCGTTCTGACCTCTGCTTGAGTGCTGTGTGTCATGTCGCGCTTGAAGGATGTCTACGGAGACCTGCGCAAGGAGATGACTGCGACGTTTGACCGCACGGACATCGTGTCCGTCGTAAGTGGCGGCAAGGCCGGCTACGCGAATCTCAAACACCTCAACGTAGGCTCGCCGGGAAGTGACGTGAGCGATCTAGGAGACACGGCAGATCTGGAGGAGCTACTGGCACAGGGATCCAGTCAAGGGCCGCAGACGCATCCGGGTACGTTACGTATTTTGACTTGCTATGGGCTCAATTTGGTTGAAAAGTAATTATTGTTCTTGTATTAAACAGGTATTATTTGCTGCGCCATCTTCTCGTTCTCAGGCTTCTTCTTGCTGGTAAGGCTTTACTGAATGATCTACGAATTTTTGGCTAAAACTAACATACTTAACTTTCTGGTAGCTCATCGTGGGCTGCATCGTGAGCAGCAACTCGCTATACATTAAGGTTAAACCGCCTCATGGTCAGCCCAAGTCATCGCTGGCAACGAGCATTTTCCTGGCCGCGTTCCTGTATCTGTGTGTCTTCGGCACCAGCATCATGTATTTCCTGCGTGCGCGACGTGCACAGAAGGTGTATCAGCTCTCACTCGACGTGCACGCCGACTAAAGCTGTCAACATCTAGTTAGGGTGCGAGCGAGACAAGCGCTCGCCCAGGTGCACCGAATCTGTAGATTAGCAACGGAGAAACGAGAAACAACCGATAACCACGAGCACAATACAAGCAGCAGCAATATATAGAGCGAGACACGGAGGTTTCGTTCAAACACACGTGACCGAGACACACAGCACCAAAACAGCCACGGGCCATACAGGAGCAATATACACACCCAGACCACGACACGGCGTTGTCCTTCGCAGCGAATACATTACACTTCATTCTCCATGCGCTGGCGTCTGGTCAGTTCCCTCTTCATCTTCTGTAGGTCCATCATAAACGAGTAGCAGGTTCTTCTCATACGCAGCGGCAAGCACTTGCTTGGCGACTTCCACTTTGGCTTTCTTTTTGCTGATGGCGTTGCCAGTAGCGATCTGCTCGCCGTTTAGAAAGCCCGTGCACTTGAACTCGGTGACTTCTTTGTTGGGCGACACGTCTTCAATATCAAAACGGGCTTGGAGACTTCCACGTTGGGTAAGTTGGTTCAGCAAGGGCAACGGTTGGAGCTGTCGCTCCAGCCAACTCACTCGTACAGGATACTGCGGTCCATTGTCGTCTGTCTGATGAGCTTTTGGAGCTTCAGCTTCACTCTTCAACGGCTGGCCACTGGCCTTCGCGCGCTCGAATCTCTCCAAGTATGCCTGATCTTCGGGAGTCAATTTGCCAGCAGCTTCCTTGTCGTGCCAGAGCTTTTCGATTACGATTTTACACGCTTCGTTCTTCACAATTTTCTTAGAAGCACCTAGAACACCAGTCGCGAGCACTTGACCCGTAGCGCCGTTCACAATAGTACACTCGAATTTTGGCTCTTCACCCATGTCAGCGTTGTAGCGAGAGTGAATGTCTACAATAATTCTTTGCTTGATCTTCATGAAGTAGACGTTCAGTCTCGCAGCAGCAAACATGTCGTTTTCTCTTGTAGGTAGCGGAGTAGTGTCAATTCTCTTTTGCACTTCCTCTTTAAGTTGCTCCTCACGTTGTTCCTGCGTCAAGGCCGGTGGTTCTGCCACTGTACTCGCAGTCATGACAGCTTGCAGTTGTTTCGCTCTGATCTCAGATAGCTCCGCTTGTTCTATCGCTTGTTTGCGTTCTGCTGCTTCAATCTCCTTGCGGAGGTTAAGGAATTGCGCCTTATCAGGGTAAAACGTCAACGCCCTGTCAACAACCTCGTTCGCCTCGTTATAGCGATGCTCCATGAGGCGCAACTTGGCCATAGCATACAACGCTTTCGTGGACGTCTCCTCTACGGCCAAAGCCTTGGCTGCATACTCGTTGATAAGCGATAGATCCTTCATCTTGATGCCACAGATCGCGACGTTATTACACAGCGTCACATATCGTTCTTGCATGTCCAGATCGTCCCATTCGGCAGCAGGGACAGTCTTGCCGTAGTACTCACTCTGTTGGTGCTTCAACACGGCCTGGATACTCTTTAAGAAGGCGTTCTTCGCCGCATAATAGTTCTTTTCCTTAAACTTCACCTTCCCGTAGCATTGCGCCGTGTCCGCCTCCTCTAGAAACTCTGGAGGCGTCACGTCGTCCGGGTTCTGTAGCGTCATGGCTGCGAGACGCTCCTGTGCTGCTCGGGAATACCATTCGTCCAGGTCTCGGCCCTGCGCGTGCGAATGCGGCTCAGCGTCCCGCATCTGCAAGAGTGTTTGTCGCACTTGTGGGTCCCAAACCCAGTCCTCGAACGACCGAGACGAGTCCCGCACAAACGTCATAAGCAGCTCCTGGACGCCGCGTAGAGGAAGGAGCGGCTGCAGGAAGTTCTGTGTCTGCTTGTCGCTCGCGCCTAGCACAGTGCGCAACCGCACCATGTCTTCAGATGTCATGATCGCGTATTGTATAAAGTGAAAAAAAAAAAAAATAAAGATCAATGATCCTTTACAAATTAACCTCCCTTATCTAATGCAACCGGAGGAACAACTTTGAATCAGGTATAAAAGGTTGATATGAGGTTGGTGTGGTTCATATTCCTGAAATTTCAGAAATATCTGACGATACACCAGACATTCCAAGGCCTCTACTGTGGCCCTTTCAGAAGCTAATTTCCGGTGAAATAGGCTTAGAATGGACGAGCACGTGATTTCATGTCGATACGTACCATAAATTCCTACCGTAAAAGGCGGCTCCAGTGCGACACCGTTTAGCGGTAATAATCAAGTCATTTAAAAAAAACCTTACGAAGGCTTTTTAAATGACCCGCTTGAGCGACATCCGTCCTCACAACCAGTGGCACGCAATTGTGCAAAGCTCCCGCCTTCCACCACATATCGCACGAGCACACAATGAAGCCCCGCCCTAAAAGCAAGAACAAGGCCAAGCTGAAGGTATATAAACCCGTATCACAAATTGTGGTTTGCAGACTTTTTGGCACTTTCGATTGTAATTCGTACGACTTTTCAAATACTAAATATCAACAAATCGTACTCGAGTACGATTTAGTACAAATCATGCATCATCTTTCCGGCAGCTAGTAGTGCGGTCAAGCATTTAATACACGGCTTAGCACATCGAATACGAATAAGGATCAGTTCAGACAGTGTCATTTTCTGCTAAACCGTGCTGAAAACACGATTTGAGCAACTCCGATTCATGATTTAACACTAAGTACGAACACTAATTAGTGCACTAATTAGCAGAGCAAACTGAATGCAAAGCACAATACCCATTACTTACAGACAACGATGATAAAAGCCGCGTATACTTGCTGGCATCCCACAACAAAGACAGGTGCAGCAACCGATTTCCATTGGCTAAAGTCAACTCAGTGTAATGTATTTTGTTAATAATTTGCTAAAGAGAAAAGCTTTAATATGAAAAAATGCAGTTTTATTGAAGTTAAACTACTGGGTATCTTGGGATGACTTTTACAAAGCTGCGAACAACGCACTCTGAGTCATTCAAAGCCCACTCCCGAATGGCTCGCTTAATTGAAATTAGACGTTTGTCACTGGCTGCGATATAACCTTTACGAAAGCCGGCTAGCCACAAAGCTCGCAGTGTGTTTTTTAAAGGTCCTAGGACTCACGTCTAGAGGCTTGTAAACCGCCGTGCAATTCGCAGATAATGGGCACACGGTTGCATTAGCCTACCGGCTAATAACCTTCTTCCCTTCTTCCGACACGTGACAAACAAAAATTGTCGGCAAGGAGGATAGAAGGTATCAATACGGGGGCCTCAGTGAAGGATATATGAAATTGTGAGGTTTGAGCTTGCGATTAATTCTAGATCGCCAGCAGCGAGCCTGTCAAGTTTTCGGTTGGAAAACCTGCTAGACTATTTCTTTTTTTACGGACCTTTAAATGGCAACAGTGGCAAGAGTTGGATCAAATATCGAGCTCTTTCGCCCATATTTTTGTCAAGGTGGGAAACGTCTTTTCTGTCAGTAGCGCTTGCCTTGTCAATCCTTCTCGGAGATGCCGTTTTCAACACCCATTGCGATCTTCCACTCATGCATATGAAATAAGAGCTAAGTCTGACCGTCTCAGCTTGCGATGACTTTGCGATGATGTAAGACCTACGTTAATAAGACCGGATCCATTAAAATTGCTCACCGTACAAAATCCGTCAAAGTGGCGGGTTCTTACAGACATTGCGGGTTAATAGCTTGTATTCCATAGTACCAGAGCGTGTTGTTGTCTATTGGCCCGCTAGTATCGTGGTGGAGCCTACAGAATAAGGGCTCTACTAACAAATATTTATGTTGTACTATCATTTTCAACTACGTAAGGCCCTCTTCATGAATACATGCAACAGCATGCGCAGCAAGACCAGATTCGACCGCAAGCGATAGGTAACGACATCAAGTCGCGTATTGTCTGTTACTTGTTGCGAAGTACAAGGCTTCTAAAACACATAAAAAATCAAATAGAAGGCCAATTTATCATCATTCAACTACGCACGTGACCGAATCTCTGATATCTATTTCTAATATCTTGAAACGAAGTGTATTCCCAGATAAGTCGAAGACGAACTAGTTTGTCATTTGTGATTTTTTCTGTGATTGCCGGAAAAAAATTTTTGAGTGAAAATCTAAATAGAGGTCTAAAAGCAACTAAATTACCAATAGTGACGTGTTCTCTCCACTCAAATCCAGTGAGCGAACGCGCCAAGTTGCCTCACTGTTGGTAATTTCCATTTTTTTTTATAATGATCCAGGCAAAAAATTATAAATTCCTACGTATGGGAAAAAAGGGGTTCATATTTTATCCACTTTAAGGGTGAATCCCGCTTTGCTCCGCCTGAAGCACGCTGAAGCATTGGTCTGCCCATCCGTGCACTTCACTTATTGGCACGATGAAGTACTCCGCCAAAATGCGGTCAATCTGCCTGTGCAGAGAGAATCCTCGAAACACCGCCTTCACGAAATCCACAGTCGACATTTGGCTTCCTAATTGCTCGACCCACGGTTCGGCGGAGACCAGGACTAAGTTCAAACTAACCTTGGTGTCGACGTTACTGCACGTTTTATCAATGTGCATCATGCGCTCGATCAAAAGCTGATAGATGAAGCATGGCACACGGTAGTCCGCGCTGCCAGCGCGGTGCAGCAGTACTTCCTTTAAATGCTGTACTATATCACAGTCAAGTTCCTTGGATACGTGTTCAGTGATAACCCCATCGGGAAACTCTGCGAGTCGTCTCAATCTCTGCACAACGACAAGCAAGCGCATTCTTTCATTGGGATCAAACTTGCACATGTTCTCCACTAATTGCCATTGATCATCAGAAAATTGAGGCGGACGCTGCGGTAACTCGCCATTTCTCACACGATATTTCACAACCGCGTTGTCAAGTTGGTTACCCCAAGGCAATTTTCCCGTCACCGCTTGAATGATGCACATACCCAAAGAAAATACGTCCGAGGCGTATGACGCTTGTTTTCCTGTCAAACACTCCGGTGCTACCCAACGAACAGCGCCCGAGCGCTCGCCTTGATCCCCAGCACTTTCAAGCGCACTCAATCCAAAATCAGTCAGCTTTGCATCTCCATCGATATTTACAAGGATGTTGTCACACTTCAGGTCTCGGTGCACAATGCCACGCGCGTGTAAATACTCCAGACCAAGGGCTGCTTCGTACAACTTTTGCCATACCTCGGTGGGATGTGCTCGTAAATATTTGTCAAGTGAACCGTTCTTCGCTTCCTCGCAAACAAAGAACGGTGTGCCGATGTGGCAACCACCGAAGAGCTTCACTACATGGGGATGATTTAGACCAAACCACAGCTCAATTTCACGCTGGAACATTTCTTTTTGGTCATGTCTGCCATGCGTAATTATTCGCTTCACGATAACATCCGAGTTGAGCCATTTGGCTCTCGAAACCTCACCAAATCCTCCACGCGCGAAAACAACTTCATCCTCCAGTTCATACCAGCCAATAAACCACTCCGGAAGTGATTCAATAATGGACCCGTCATGTGTTGAGCAGGCCTCGTCGTATGCCTTTTGAATTATTTGGTGCTGGGCCTCTGAGTAGCGTGTATTCTGCAGCTCTCGACGTAGTAATGTTAGCAAACCCTCGGTGTCGGTTGGACGAAGTGTAAGCGTGTTATCAATCTCTGATACGAACACGTTGATCCTTTGTTTGCGAAGGTCCGACCATCGCTTCTCCATTTCGCTGTACATGTGTGCAGGAGCCTCGACCAAGCTCAGTAAGTATTGCATCTGCTTTCGCAAGAAATCTACCGAAAGATCGCTTGCGCAACTTGATGAAAGGCGTTGAATGGGGTTCTTGTACGAGTTCTGCTGCTCAATCGCTCCCTGAATGGTTTCAAGTACAAATAGGACTTCTTCGTAAGTGTGAAATGTGATCGGGTTGCTCCAGCTGAAAAAACGTTGGCATACAGCTTCGAGGTCAGCATACAGTTCTCGGTAGAGATCACTCGTAGATTCGTTAACAGATATTTGCATATCTTGTAGCTTCGAAAGAATTCCGCTGGCAGAAACAAATCTTTCTTGAGGGGCTTGGTCTTGGCTTGCTAGCTCTAGCAGATTTTTCATCCGCAGAACGACAGCGGAAATGTTGCATCGCAGGAGAGATTCATCACACCGCATGTCTTGTACCAGAATATCACATTTTACGCGCAATTCCTCCAATTCTGTGTGGTCTCTGAGTTTCAAGGCAACTGCATGCAAGCAATTCCCAAGAAATAGTACATCTGAAGCAAATGCCTTTGATTCTGACACCGATGGTTCAGAAGAATCCCCTCCGCTCCAATTAAAAGCTCTACTTGACGAGAAGTTTGCAAGCTTCGCATTGCCATCCTTACCTATTAGAATATTTCCCAGTCGAATATCAGTGTGCACAATTCGACGCTCATGCAAGTATTGCAGACCCAGAGCTGCTCCGTATACGTACCGGAAAGCTGTAGCTACGTTCACAAGATTCCATTCCGACCGAGAAGTGATCGTATCCACATACTCTTCTAATGATCCATTAGTCATGTGCTCACAAACAAAGAGATTGTAGCCTTCACGTACCACACCATACAACTTCTGAACGTTTGGATGTCGAAGGCCATACCAACGAGTAGCTTGTTCGTCAAACGACTCGTCTGAACCAGGGACGGACAAGTACAGCTTAATTGCCACTTGTGAATCCAGCCACGTTCCGAGAAAATCACCTCCAATGTTCTTAGTCGATACAAAGTCACCGAATTCAATTTCTGTAGGTGGAATCGACCACTTTGTCGATGTTGCAGTAGCACGGGAGTCAAATGAGCGGAGTTGAGTGTGACTAAGTTTAGAAACAAGAAGTTCCTGGACTTGTCGGTGGCCATGCGTCTTGGCATAATCCAGTGCAGTGTGCTTGAAGTTGTCGACAAGGCTGGAGTCAGCACCGAGAGTCAACAGCTGCTTCACTGTTTTTAAGTCGCCATTAGATGCTGCTAACATGAGTGACGTCTTGCCGCGACCATCTTGTGCGTTTATGTCCGCTCCATGATCTGCCAGCAGTTGAACAACACTCGAGTCAGCGTCTCCCGCTAGGCAAACATGCATGAGTGGCGTCGATCCTTCATTGTCTCGTGCGTTTACGTCGGCGCCGTGATCAAGAAGCACTTCCATGATTCCTGGATCAGGGTCACCTGATTCGCAGGCATGAATTAGTGGGGTCCATCCTTGGTAATCACTTACATTCACGTCCGCCCCGTGATCAAGAAACTGCTCCACAATATCGTCGTCGGCGTTATCAGAACGGCAAATACGCATCAGCGGTGTACTCCCTTGATCCGTCCTGATATTGGGAGCGGCCCCTATTTGCAGCAGCCACGTCGCCAATCGCATGTGGTTATTCGTTACAGCAAACCATAGCGGAGTCCGTCCGTGTACCTCCGGCTCATTAACGCACATACTTCCATGTTGCACTAGCAGCTTCGCGATCCTCATTCGCCCTTCAGATGCAGCGAACCTCAAAGCGGTCGAGCCCCCCATATCCTTTGCATCTATCTGTGCCCCATGCTCCAACAAAAATTTAACCACGCTGTAATGGCCGTGCCAACTTGCTAGTATAAGCGGTGTCCAGCCGTCGATCTCTGTTTGGTTCGCCCTCGCGCCACCGAACTCAACGAGGAGCTTGACGACTTCAAGGCGCCCATCACTAGCGGCGAATCTCAGCGCGGACGAGCCACCTGAGTCTCGAGCGTCCACGTCTGCGCCATGCTCCAGCAAATATCTGACAATGTCGACGTGGCCTCCCTGACTTGCGAAGAGCAGAGGAGTCCATCCACTCCCCTCTGCCACATTGAGATCGGCCCCACCTTGTTCCGTAAGCTCTCGCAGGATATCCAGACACCCTTCACTAGCTGCAAAGCGCACTGCGGGCGAGCCGCCATAGTCTACCGCGTCCACTGCAGCTCCGCGTTCGAGCAGATACCGGACCACGTGCAAGTGTCCGTTCCAACTCGCGAGGATCAGTGGCGTCCACCCGGTGGCGGCATCGCCAGCGTCTACATCGGCGCACTCGCTGCCTTCAACCAATTGTTGCACTGCTGCCAGGTCGCCGCATTCACATGCCGCACGAAGTCGTTCCTCAGCCATAGTCCATAGGTTGTCGAATGCGGACTTGAAGTGATTGACTGTGAAGTGAATGCAGTCAGTTGAAGTGGCTTCCGTAATTACGTCGTAAAAATTTCACGAGTGATGGTCGTTATGTACGCTACACCACTTTAGTCTTGACCGCCAAAAATTGAAAGAACGCTTGGCCAGCGACTCAAGGCTCGGGATCATGGAGGCCTCTGGCGCGGACAACATGCAGACGGAGCTGTCGGCGGATGATTCGGCATCGCAACTGCCTTATCAAGGGCACGCAAGTGCTTCAGCTAACGCGCAGGAGGCAGAGCTCAACGTTATGGACGAAAGGAAGAGACAAGCCTCTCGGCACCCGACGGCGCAGCGAGTGCGCACTGTCCGTTTAACAACGCAGGTGCATCCGGATATGCTGATACCGTATCTGTACGGTGAGCGTGGTGGCCGCAGCATCAACGCGATAGTAAGCGCTACAGGCTGCACCGTCGACTACTGCGCATTGTCGCCCGATGAGCCTGAGCGGTCGCCACAGAGTCACAGCTATGTTATGAACTTCCTGGTGTCGGCTGGATCCAGTGAGATGCTGGAAGATGCCACGAGACAACTAAGGAAGCTGGTGAACAGAGTGCAGGTTCATCTACAGACGAAGGCGAGAAGCATGCCAAAAGAACAAGAGGAGATGGACTTCTACGAGGTGGACACTACTAGAGGACGGCGTGGAATGATATCGCCCAGACTGTCAGGAACTGAAGCTACTGTGGCTGCGATGGAATCGAAGAGAGAGGCCATACTAGACGAGAGGTGGATTAATGGAGAGCCTGATGATGACTGGGACGTGGCTCCGATGCAGAGAGTGTATTATGCCCCGAGAGTTCGTCGAGAGCAGCCGAGATATATGGAAGTTGCTGACTTGGAAGCGGATGAGAAGACTGAGTTTGTGATGACAGGGAGGCGCACTGCTGAAAACTCCGCTGGATCTGAGGCTCCGTATTTGCAGAGAGGACAGTCTCCTCACCACTTTGTTACTCGTCGCAGGATGCGTCGCTATCCTGATCAGTCGCGATGGATGCGAAGAAGTTACCATGCTCAAATGCAGGAAGCAGGGTATGCGATGTATGCAGTTGCACCCCCACAGGGAGGAAATGAACAGACTCAGCGGATTCGACAGCCGCGGCATATTTATCAAGGAGCTGCGAATCGTTTGGCGCATCCAGAGTACAGTCAGTCTTACAATGGCCCAGACTCTGAAAATAATGCCGCGTTTCCTGACGAGACAGCTGATCTCACAAATGAGAACGCAGGCGCAAATGAATCACTGGAATTTGTTGACGTTCCGGAGCTGCACCAACCCGTGCATCGTACGCATCCTCGTCGAAGCCTTAAGCGCCCGATTAGCAAAATGCGGAGCGAGGGGCCACCTCCACCACCTATTTACCGGCAACGAATGCCATATATTTATGACTACGAGTATGATGAAGATGATGAATGGATGACTGAAGACGAGGAAATGGCTGTTGCGTATGGCTATCCTCAACAGTTTCGCCCTGTGGAGATACCTGTTGTACATCGACGACGACGATTTGATAGTGTAAGTTCCCAACAATGGAGTAGTTCTGCTTGTCGCGGACACCCTCAGATGTACAAACGGCGCCGAGTTCAACGAGGTGGCCCCTCGCTTGAGAATGATACAAAGGTTGACCCAGACTTTGAAGCACCAGGTCGCGAGCATGTAATTCCTCCGGGTTCTCGTACAAGAACGTCGCTTATGGGTCAGCTTGACGAAGTTGCACAAAACCCAAGTATGGAGGCGGATACTGGACAAGCAACTAGTGTACAAATTCCCACTGAAGACGGATCGCCGGTGTCGAGTGCGAGTGATGCTAATGCTGACAGCGCTGTAGTGGATGGCGAGAACCACGATGCTCCTGATAATGAGAATGTTGCAATGGAAAAACCTAGTGAAGCACAGATTGACGCCACCCACCAGAAACCAGATAGCCTGGTACAAGACCCTGCGTTAGAACAGAACAACATGAGCTCTACCGGTGGCGTGGCTCAGTCTGCCAATGACAAGACATGGGACGATGAACATCACATAACTGTCGGATCTAACACACAGAGTGAAGTGATGCCGTTGACTCCGATCGAAGAGACGGCTACCGCTGTGTCGCCGCAGAGATCTGTCGCCGGTTCGAGTTCCTTTACAAGGTATTGTGTACACTGGAATTTTCTTACTATCGCTATTGGGTTCTGACACTTTTTGTTTCGCTGATGCAACTAGGAAATCCCCAGAAAGCCGTGTTGCGAGCCCTCCATCTTCTACTACAAACGGAGCCGACAGCAGCGTTCTACTAGAGGTGGAGAGTGCGCATGTCAGAAGGAGTGAGTCAGCTGAAGTAGCCTCCAACGGTCGTGAATGTTCGCCAGAGTATCTGCTACCTGTTGAGACGGCCATAGCTCCTGGGGCTGGCTCTGATGAATTGCAGCATACTCAAGCCACGATTGAGATTTCTCCTCCTGTTGAACATGTCGTGACTGATACCATTCGGATTAATAATCATGTTATTGCATCGTTGGAGCGCGCAAATAAGGTGGAATTGGATTTCACGGTGGCCAAAACGTCATTGTCAGTACAAGAAGACAAGTTTCGTCGACTAGAAAACAGCAGTAAATGCCACCGCAGACTGGAAGTTCTGTGCGGCATCGTGTACGATCTTCAATGTCAACTCAGCTCTCGCTCGTGTGGTATGAAGGAATCTCGCAAGCATGAACTGCTAGAAAAGCTTGATAGCTTCGTGGACACTCTGTTCACAGAAAGCGAGCAGACGCTGGAAGAACGAGTTATTGCGCTACAGACCGGATTGGAGCATGTTCTTGCTGCAAACGCACTCTCATTCTCTAACCCGATTGCTAAAAGCAAGCCAGTAGCATCTAGCGCTCCAAACACCGAGTCTCACGCGACAACCCAGAAGCCCATTGAACAGAATCACGGTAAGAACGATGACACAGTTGGTATGGACTGGGAGGAAGATGGTTGGTTCGAAGAGAGTGCACCTGTTGACCCGGCTAGCGATGATCAAGAAAGTTTTGTGGCACATATCTCTCCAAAGAAAAGCAACTTGAAATTCGAAGGTGATTTTCTGGCGGTCAAGCTGGAAGAAGGAGCTTCTCCGCGCTGGCCTCGAGAACTACCACCATTTGTTTGGTCTCTTTTGGCTCGCGTGATCTCTTCTGACCCGCAATCGTACGTTATGAGAGCGACGCATAAGCGACTTATGGACGAAATTGCAAAGGGCGATCCGTACTACTATCTGCACCCGACGATCATAGCCAAGGAAACCGATACGTCTTCGCCATTGCCGTCATCGCCCTCTCCGCCGTGTGAATTCGGATGTCGAGGCGCCTCAGCGCTGAAATGGGAACGCAAACTGGTGTCGCAGATCAGTTCGCGCATGAAATCCTTTGACAACGTGGCGTACTCTTTGGCCCGTAGCAGTGGAGGCAAGGAGGTCCTGAATCGCAAGAAGATGAACTCGATTATCCGAAAGTTGCATCTTGTAGCGATGCAATTGCACTCTTTGGTGTCGCATTTGTATTGTGTTAAGGGTCAAGCGACGTGTAAAGAGGTTGACTCGCTACCGGTTGCGTTGAACAATTCTCACTTCGAGAGGAAGATGGGCGTGTACAAGTCAAGACTCAAGCTGGTGGTGCCGCACAAGTACCAGCAACAGACTCAGCAGCAGACCGGCGCAAGTGAACCGGCCGAAGAGCTACTGCGAGACACATACGAGTTCTTCCCCGAGCTGCTTCTTTGCGTTGATATCTGGGGATACAATTATCGTGAGAGTCAGGCCAAGCGTCACAACAGTAAGAGCTTACTGGGTGACCAACTTACTGGTTCTGGGGCACTCTTCCCGCTCGGTTTCTTCCGTCGAGTGGAGAGTCTAGCGTTTGACTTTGAGCACGATAGCAACGGTCTGCTGCGTTGTATTTGTGACGAACTGCTAAACATCGTGTGTCTGTGGAACGATTTCAAGTGGACAGACAATCTGGAGACTGTGGCATTGGATCGAGTGATATCTTTCGAGACAGATGTGACGGGTAGTATTGTTAAGATTCTGGAGCTTTATGCGCACCACCTTCAAGCGCTCTGGGCAGTACGCTTGTTGGATGAACCTGAGCAGCTCCGAAGCGTCCACTTAACGCAGTTCAACGCGTACTACAGTGACGGAAGTCAAGGTAGTTTGAACACGACTGTCGATGCTCGGTCACAAGCAGCGAAGAATCCGGGCGATGGGGTTAATCCTGATAGGAATACTATTGATCGGTTGGTGGCAGACGAAATCGTTGAACAGCGCCTTGCCGAGGAGTATTGGAACCGCAAGGTCACAGCGCTGTCTGTTCACAATCCAGACAATGACGCTATGGACGTGGACGACACCGACGCTCAGGTTTTGAGTGCCGAGACGATTTCTTCATGGGACCAGCAAACAATGGTGTCTTATTTATTGCGCTGGAGCGATGTGTATGCGATTCGTAGCGACGTGAACGCGCTCTCTGCTGTCACTAACCACATGCTGAAGCACGAAGTGCAGAAGCACAGGTTTATGAGTGGCGATGGGAGTAGCGAACCAATTGGAAGTAAGGCAGCGGTGGATTCGGCCACGAGGCATCTTCTTGCAGCTGTGAGTCGCGCGCAAATGTTGATCCGGGACGCTTTGATTGGGTCTGAAAAGCTCGCGCTCCACTCTGCATCCAACCAGCTTCCGGATGAGCGAAAACACTCGAATAGTGCTGAAACAAGCGAGGCAAGCGGGGCAGCTCAGGACACATGCTCTGTCAGCAATAAGGCTTCCGAAGATACGTCGTCTGCCGCACACACCGACGCTGTCGCGGATGCTGAATCGTCTTTGAATGTCGAGGAATCGTGCGTAGACAGCAACACCAAGGAAGATGCAAACTTAGAAGCGAGTAGACCCCAAGAACAGCCTGAGCTGAAGGACCTGATTCAGTTGCTGGCGGTCACGAAGCAGGACATGCAGGAGCTTTGTGGCCACCGACCGCGGTCTGCTCGCATGCGCGAAAAGGTGCAGACGCAATCAGTGCAACTAGCGCGACAAACGGTCGAGATTTTTCGCAATATCCGGAACATGTACGAGTCACAGCGTCGATGATGACGCTAGATCTATCATCTTCGCATGCCGCTATAACTACTACGCATCCAGCGATCGAAACAGTATCATGAGCTTTGTCGTGTAGCGCTCGTCTCCCAGCGGGTCCCAAGTGTTCTCGTCTCTTCCATACAAAACATTCTCTGCAAGCACAACAGTGTTGTTACTCTGAAACAGCGGAGAGCCACTCAAAGTTACTGCATCCCAAACGTCTGTGGCAATCCAAGCCGGTACCTCAGTCAGCAAAGTGAACTCCAGCGCCAAGTACGAGACGTGGAAGTGTGTGCAATGGATTTTTCGAAAATGCTAAGTATGTCGGACCTACTTCACGGTTAAAATAAAACGTCATCTTCGCTACTATTCTAGGAATTAACTCGGCAGGATAGACACGGGGGTTGAAGGGGGTAGTTATCCTTCTGCATCTTCAATAGCGTTGCCTTATAGTACGCTTGGACCATGTATCGTGTGGCTCCCAGCTCTGTGCCAAGTCCCCAAGCCCACGTTATCCATCGCAGCTACGAAAGCGACAGTCGTGACTCGCTTACTCGCCGTCAATACGCGTTCCTATGGATGTTCATGGTGCTCCTTCACGCGCTGTGCTCGACCTTCTTGATCTGTTCCGCTAAACTATACTGGCTTATGGAAAATGAATACCTCGACTATTTTGCTGGTCTGCTTGCTTCAGAACGAGATCGACATTTTCGCGTTGTAGGCACTACATTAGGTATTCTCGGGGCAATTCATGGGCTGCAGATGCTTTGTCACCTCAAAGCTGCAACATTTGCTCGAAGATTACGCGTCAGGCCATTGAATGTAGGATCAGCCATGGAAACACTCTTGAAACTCGTTGTAAAATCCTTTACTCGACTTGGATATCGTTGGGGATTGTTACGAAATGCTGGGAGGCGAACTGGATGTTCGCATAGTTTACGCGAATGTGACCAAAGTAACGAGCATTTCACTCGAATGTTTGCTCTTCGTAAGACTTTGGAGATCGCAACGCAAGTCCCGAACGGATATCTGTACAGCACGCTAGTGGCTCGATCTTGGATCAATCACGCGAAAGTGGCGCTGATAGTGACAAACTGCTGGTCTGCTTTCATAATCCACCAAATGCTGCTTAAAAGTGATCCTGATGGTCGGCAGGTTGCTCCTCCATTGACAAAATCCCGTACATCGATACGCTTGTTGGCAGTCACAGTGGATGCAGCACTAGCGACAGCAACGGCTATCATTCTACCAACCGCTATCTTTATGCCGTATGCCTTACAGTTCGATGTTAAGAACCTCAGTTTTCCCTATACAATGCTCTATGGAGACACAGCATTCCCTAACCTAGTGTTAGAGAATCGAGCGTTTTTCTTCATGTCCTGGGCGAACTCAACGATGAAGTTTGTACCTCATCTAAGTGTGTTTATGTGTCTGGAAGCAATAGCTGCCATGCTTCATTCCTCAGACTTACCTGACACAACCACGACAACAAAACGATCTCTTCCAGAACCACGAGTTGTCAGATCGAGTATCAGGCGATCTATCATCGCGCTAGCATCATACCGTGCGTTTTTGCGGGCTTCTGGGCGCGTTCAGAACTCAGCAAGAATTTTATTTCGAGTGCATCGCGTCACGATCCCAATGCTCTTACTGATTACTGGAGGTATCGTACTTGGCCTGCATCTTTCGTCACAGTATGGAGCTGTAGCTGGAGACGTAGCAAAAATGGAGAGCCTGTGTATGCAGCGTATGCATCCATGGCTTGCGTCAAATTTTAGCTGCGCAGTGGTAAGGTACAATTGCTACAAGGAAGGAGTAACGAGTCCGTCTGTAGAGGTGTTAGGCTGGTTGGAACGTGAAGCAGTGCGCAAGATCATATTCATGCATTGTTCAGCGTTTACTATGCCACCGATCATTCGCGAATTTTCCTCTCTTATGGGCGTCGAGCTCTGGAACGCAACACTTGTGGATTGGGCTGAAGAAGCTGCTGTATCGGCTGAGTTGCATCCTATGATGCTCTTTGCGCTCTTCATATACGTTAATATGACGGGTATCCCACCTGGAATTCTACAAACTCCGCTACCCATACAACTGACGGATCTGGAATTTAGTCATACAAATCTCACGACAATTCCAGAATCCGTTGTAGAACCCTGGAACGGTATGGAAATCATGTTCATTGAGCACTCACAAATAAACCCATTTCCGAGTGTACTCATGCAACTTCCGGTTCTGAGCGATATCTCGCTTATCGACAACGAGATAGAAACAATACCCGACGATGTGTTCCTGAATGGAGCCTCAAGTTATTTCTACAGCGTCGCGCTGTCTAAGAATCCACTACGAAAACTACCTCAAGGTCAAAACTTAAATTTTGATATATCGTACTTAGGACTGGAGTTCACTCTGCTGACAGAGGTGCCTGACTGGATTACCACGAATGTTTGGGATGCTGTGTCTTTGGGTGGTTCTCCACTGTGTCAAATGAAAAGAAATGTCGAGCTCGCTGATAACGTTTTGTGTGGAGAAGATGAGAACGCTTGGGACCCGCTTGGAGGCGAACGCTATCCCATAAAGCTTGTTGAACCCTTTCGATCACTCGATGCGTAGTACATTTGGACATATTATCATGCAGGATAACCCGTACCGTACCATCTTGAAAAAAAAAACAAACAGAAAAAACACTTTTCCTTGATAAAAAAAGTTCCATTTATCGTGTACGTAGCACAGGCTCTTTTTCTTGTATGGTCTCGCGAATAGTTCCTTGTGTCCGACCCCAGCCAAACTGCATAATTCAGTCACCTCTACTTTTCAGATCCCGCGAGAACTTCAGGAGTGATACGCAGTAGCTCCAAAGTGTCGAGTCCTGTGGACAAGATTGTATGGAACCACTTGTTTGAGTGCTGACCTTCATACGGAGACAGCATTTTTGCGACGTTACGATTAGCATTCTGCAGACTCGCACGCAGTTCCTTCATGGTCGGGTCCTCTGAAGCTGTTTCGCCATTATTCTCCGGTACGAATGCCGAATTCTCTTCAATTACGCTTGGCTTCTTGAAAGTTGCTGTATCTTCCTCGACAAATACCAGCGCCTCGTTGGTTAGTCTGCACAAACGACTCGCTAGGCATGTCACCCGCCAGTCATCATGCAAATTTTCTCCAAACTCTGGTCTCGTCTCGGTCGCTCTTTCAACAGCAGACTTCGATAACTCTAACCGATCATACAGACCCACCATCGCTGCATCCATCTCTGCTATGCGCTCAGCTTTATCCTTATCAGACTGCTCGCGAAGCTGAGCTTTCTGTTCCAGTGAAGTAGAATCTTCAGCGTCCGTCGTCTTAACAACATCTCTCAAGGTTACAGTAGTCGGGCGTCTGAAGCCTCTTTGAGCAGGTAATCTCATCGTAGTCCTTCCAACCTCTTTAGGTTCTACAGACTCCGCGTCCGTAGAATCCTGTACGTCTTCATTCGGCGCAGCTATCGTAGTTGTAACCTCAGAAACCTCGCCTTGTGAGTCTTCAGCATAATCAGCAAGGAATTCGTCGGGAAGATCAACCCCATCTGACTCAGAGTCTAACTCCTGTCCTTTACAAAGTTCCAGCGACGCCCACCACTCCGTGGGGCGCTTTCTTCGATCCATCCAGCGAGCCAACATCATTTTGTAGACTATATCCACCACTGCTCCTAAACAGCCTTTAATCTTCTTCTCTAAAGCGCCAATATCCTCAATTCTCATGCATTCAAACCCAGAAGTGCCTAGTCGAGACGCTCGCCACACGCGATCTACGTCACGTAACTTGTACCCAATCTCCGCTAACACATCGCGACGTGGTATTCGTCTATTGTGTCTTTTTGCCTGATCATCAAACGAAAACTGCGGTAAGAAATCCTGGTACTGTTCTCGACGGTCGAAACCGAACACTTCTCGTCCACTTTCTCTCCATTTATCCAGATGAACCAGCAATTCGGGCGTCCACTCGTAACTTTCCTTCAGTAAATAGTCCTCTGACGTAGCAGAATTGCGATCTAGTCCCAATCGAGCTCTCAATTCCACATCATCGTTAAGAATCCCACTCGTTGCCTTCTCCGAAATGATTGCAGCATTCACATTCGACACGTTACAGTGCATCGCCACCGAGTATAAATGTAATATCAACAAGTGGAAATGTCTAGCAGCTCGACGTGCAAATGACAGCGTCACACGCAGCTGGTTCCATCCGTATCGTGTCCTTACAAACGCGTCCCGGTTGTTCCGTAACGCGGCCGATCTCTTGTTTAACGCTCGGAAATGCGGCGTCATACTCGCTGTAATGGTCGTTAATTGCTGCGACGCCGTAATTTGCCAACATGTATCTAAATAATCCGGTGGAGGCTGATACAATACTTGCAAATAAAAGAACGGGTTGGTCTCCTTCAACGTCTTCATGACGTGGTGCATCGCTGTTTTTAGCGGCTTCTTCTCTTCTTCTATGGCAGCCACGTCCGCCACAGAATCGTACAGTGCCCATAGGATCATTGGTATCCATTGGTGTCTAGCTGGGAGCTCTTGTTGCTCTTTGAGAACCCGTCGACGCTCGGCTATGATGGAAGTTGCCCTTTTCATGAGGTTTGGGAGTCTTTTGACCACTTTTTGGGTACGTCGAGCCAATGGTTTCCTGCGGTTTGAGAGTTTGGTCAACAGCTTGTCGGTTCGTTTGCCTAGACTTGTAACGTTAGATAATTCCACGCTTTCTCCGTCCATTTCGGCGCCGAAAAGGGTCTGGAAATGGGTCATTTGCTCCACTGCGACGCAGATCCGGCTAAGTTCATCAGATCTAGATTTGTGTGTCTTATAGCGCTTTAACTGGAGTTTTAGTGAGCGTTGGAGTGAGCTGAAAGAGTCGTTTACATCCGCGTATTGGTGGAGATGTTGAGCAACGATTCGTTGAGTGGATGCGTCGTTCTCGCGCTTCCTGGAGGGAATAGAAGGCATGTTAGGGTATCAGAGCGTAGAGGAGCGTATTGTGGGTGTAGTGAAGGGCAATGTACCGCTTCTTGTGGCGTATGGACGGCTCTCGACGATGCCTTATTGAGCTCATTCGGTCCTAAATGGTTTTTGCTTAAATGGCGTTGCTAATTTCATACTTTAGGCAGTTCTTTTAATTTCGACACCTCACCTTTTTTTCGGACTTACTTTCGGCTGAACTGTTAATTTCGTCACATCTCATTCGAAATTAACCAGGCTGGATATTTTTCAGCGGGAAAAAGCATTAATTTTTTTTCCCTATGAAATACAGTAGTAATCCCTAGAAATAGATAACTAACTCCCTCATCAGCAATAAATATGCGGTTCCCTTTAACCAGTCACTTACAAACCCATGATATTATTCCCTCTCACCCCTAAATGGAATACATTTGACGTCAAATATTTCTATTCTGGGGCGCGAAACAGTCATAACTGCACAAGAGCATTATTGCTGTCACGTCCGATCCAAATGTTAAACCGATGAAGCCTATTCTTTTGACTATTTTGGACGTGATTCGAGTTTTAGGGTCACGGAGAAGTGCTCAACCTTCACTCTAATTGCACACCTGTGACGACAACACCCTCGCCACTCCTCGAAACCCGACTGGCAAGTACCTGGTCTCGTGCCGCGATTTTGTGGCCAACTGCGAGACCGGAAGTGGCTCCAGTGCTTTCGTGCGCATCAATAGCTTCCAGATCGTTGTATGAGGAAGACCGTAGATTCTGTGAACCCATGAACCTAGCTCTGTATTGTACAAACTAGGGATGTGAACATGGTGCTAGTTTTTTTTTATTTTTTACAGCAGTCGTTGGGTATTGGTGAGTGTGATGTGGACTGGCTGGGCTAGAGAGGAGGGTATCTAGGTGTGGTGCGGCAAAACTGGCAATAGGAGAGCAAAACAGGGTGAATCGCCGGTAACGAGCTACATTAATCGTATATTTTGTGTCCTGTTCCAAGCTGAAGGTACTCGGATCCATTTTTGTGGTACATTTGCGGATAGAAATACCCTTAGACAGAAATAAATTTGCGGCTCCAACGCTATAACTACCGAGGGGACTGTCTGTAATCCTTCCAGCCGCCGTTGTTCCCTTCGCCTCATCACCCCGAGTATCATCCTTTGGAACTGTCGGAGGTGCAAACGTGACGCGAGCATTCGCTTACTAGCGCAGTACATAAGAAACGTATTGCACTATCAGCAAAACTTCGACAGATCCTGGCGTGACGCAGATCATAGGATTCATGCATTGAAGTTCGAGGAGTAGTGTGGCAAATTATCAGCTCAAAACTTCTTTGCACCTCCACGGATGATACTCGACTCGATTCTCAAGTGATGGAGCGACGAGAACTGATGTTCTCCTTCTCCAATCCGTCTCGGTGGCTCAGTCAGCAAAGTCATATCTTCCCTCTAGCCGCACTTCCATCGAATCCCCTGTAACGCAAACTCCGATGTAGAGAGCATCGAATGTGGGTGCGAGGAATGCTTTTGCACCTTCGATCGGCGCGAAATAATACTCCCTTCTGCGAAGTGCAGCAAAGCACGGCGCGAAAGAAATTACCCTCTCCTGCCTCATGGATCAAGTCGGGTGGTCACTTTTGTCGATGGCTCGCCTCCCCGTTGACTTCGATATGCTCATTCTCACTTTGGAATTTCCTCCGACCAGCACACAAGCCTCACCATGGACGCCTGCAGCCAACCTCTCACCATCCTCACCGACAAGTCTGCGCTCTCCGTCCAGAAGACAACCACCTCCAACGCGAAAAGCACGAATGCCAAGCTCCACCAGAAAGTGCACGCCGCGACGCCCCTTTCCAACCAAGAGAGCGAAGGATCAACGACCGTGAAAAAGGAAGCGTTGGCGAAGCAGTTCATTGCGTCGCAAGCTACGATCGTCATGGCCCAGCCACGTCGTTGAGGTCCAACTGCTGGAAATTCGGCATGGAAGCTAAGCGCGAACCAGCACCAGTACATTTCTTCTAAGCAGCAAATAAAAGTTGTTTGATGCGCCTGTGAGAGTCTAACTAATGCAGTTCGCGTTATGATGAGGATCCAAGAACTTGCAATACTAACATAATATTCACCAGTATGCAGATGCGCCCCTGAATCATACTTCGGTAGGGTACTCCCGCTACATGTATGATACCTAAAGACTGGTGTAATAAACTATAATATATTTTCTGTCGTGAGACCCCTGTCATCTATTCGAGTTGAGCGTCAAGTAGCTACATAAACATTGTAATTGCGAAGAGCTCATTACATTAACCAAGGTTTTTCTATTCGATTTACAACAACACAGTAACGTTCAGTTGCCACATGTCAGACCACGTAAAAGTTTCCGGGCACACAAGTCTTGCTGTATCCTTGACCGTGTTACCTTCCACCTCATACACGTACACATTCGTGAAGCGAGCGCGGACGAGTTTAATCATCGCAACGGCTACAAGATCCTTCGACTTCGCCAGAAATTTACCATTGACAATAACATACCCGGAGCAGTACACTCCGTCCGCAGACGCGAACTTCATCCCTTTGAAGTACACATAATTCTTATAGTCGGAAATAACACCAAAGCGCGTCTGAAGCTCAGCGCCGGTCGAGATCTCGAAGTTAGTCAAAGTGCCTTTAAGCGTCAGTGCTGTCTTCTCATTCGCTGACTGGCTCTTGCTTTGACTCGATCTTTGATGAACAGGCTCAGGGTAGAAATACCGATAGATTTTACGTAGTATGGCATAGCAAATAATTAGTCCCAGCAAGCTGATCTTCGGGAAAAAAGAAGCAGCGAGGAAAGTACCATCCTTTTTAGGAATCTGGAACGTGGACCAAAAATCTAGTGGAGACATGTCGTTGACACTCGAGGATACGTCAGCCTTACCGAGATGGAAAACACTGTCAGAGTACGTTATAATCTTGTTGAGAATAGGCGGTGATATCTTTATGAAGCTTAGTCTGTGCTTGTGGATGATTTCAAACAGAAATATCGCAATAGCGGGATCGATCCGTTCACGAATGACCCAACTTAGAAATGCCACAATACCCAGATAAACAACGAGAACGTCGGCATGAACGAGCTCTTTATGGACGTGAACAATCTCGTTTCCGGATAATTTTGCAGCGTTTGATAGCGCAAATTCGTACAGAGTCCAGAATGAATTTACGTACCACGAGATCATCACTAAAAATCCACGGGAGACGAGAGTTGTAGTCGATACCGCTGCAAATGGAGCTCCAATCCAAATTTTCCCAACGCGAATATTCTGATAAGTCACGAGTAGAAGGATAATGAGGGAATACACCGTCTGCATCCCGAAAACAAGGTGAATCCCGTGTACCCAGGCCCAGGAATCGGCGATAATAGTCTCTCCATACCATTCCCACCGCGTCAACATACTCTTTGTATCTGCGGCATCCAGTAACGAGTACATGGAGTGAGTGTTCGACTGGACTTCACCGTCATAAAAGCCTCGATTTCGAGCCGTAAACAGACTTGTTACAGGCTGGGTGAGCGGGTCTGGTGGTATAGTTCGGAGCTCAAGATGACTGTCATTGGTTATTCCTATGAAGTCGAAGATCTCGAATTCTAGAGATCGCTGGAAAGGATACGTTGGTGCTACCATGTAAAACTGCTCTACACTGGCTGCATTCATGGCGTTGATGACCGAAAGCATGCCTAGCAGAGCTGGGCCGTTCTTATTCAAGTCTGGTACATCGTAGTCTTGCACCGACAACGATACCGTGACTAAATACAAATCGCTGGAATTATCATGTGATCGAACTAAGTCAAAAATGCGCACAACCGAGGGATCTCCCGACACAAGAGCTGTGAAACTGCAGTCTACCACCACGACAACGAGCTCCAGATCTGCAAGAACGCTGGTGTTGTAGCTGGTATCGAGCACCATCTCCAAGTAACTGTGGGTCAAGAAATTGAAATTGTAAATTTCAGAATTGAAGAGAGGAACCTCGGAGCAGTTTTCAATAGAAGTCTTGGTCTCCGACTCGAGAAATATTGTGTAATTTCGAGGTGTGGTATCACCATCTAAAAGGCTCTGAACTAGCCGACTGTCTCGGATATGACCGCCTCCAAGATAGTCAGCAATGAGAGATGCAGTAAGACTCCCAAAGGACTCGGTGGGGCTTGCTGTAGAACGTAAGACTTCGATCGTACGCCAGGTCGCTAACATAGAAATCTCTATATACTGACATGCGGCAGCAACCACCACAAGGCGACGGATGAGGTGGAATAGCTGCCATTTCGTAAACCTTCCCTTTGATTTAGTTTTTCTGAGATTAAAACTCCACGGCGTACGCTGTCGATTTGGTTGAGACTCGTCTGGTACGACATACTGCTTTCCACGACTGAATAGTGCCGAGCGAAGCGATCGGTGAGGAGGAGAATTCACCTCTGGCTTCATTTGCATCTTTGTCGTTGACGATCCCCAGAAGTTTAGCTGGCTATCCGCTCGCTTCATTTCGACTCCTGAGTACGGAACGGGGTGACAGGAAGAACGCTCCAAATGAGAGTATTATGTCGTTGTAGACTGAGAATTGCTCGGTGACAATCTATTATTGCTTCTGTCGGCGTTGACGAAACGGAAAACTACTAAAACTCTACGTGAAGTGATTCATGGTTACTGTCAATTCCTGGCCAAAATCTTGTGGCCATGATCTGAAACCAGTTGTTCCGAAATGTTTGAACCAGCTAGATGGCTATCTTTTTTGGTTGTTGGTTCAGGGAAATCATGAAGGAAACGTAAGGTTCGAGTTACTGTAGGTGATCATACAACAAGATGCCGGAGCGCGTGCTACATGTATCATGCATGGCATACGGTCAAACGACCAAACGCCCAATCGACGATGATTCTTGTTCCTAATGCTTTGGTGATCGTAAACAGAAGAAGAACTGTTCAGGCTTTTTTATTCTGCATTGTTACTGTTTTTCTGTAGTTTAGTGAGGAGTCTATACATGCAGGTGTATATATTTGTGTTTTGTAGGCAGTGTGGAATACAACATGACAATCCAGCAAAGCTCCTTTGTGTAATGGCTCTGCGCGAAATCGGAGTCCGGATGCATTACAGTATCGCCTCACCCTGACTCCATTTTCATTTCGTGTCATGGGGTCACACCGAGCTTCGCGGTTTTTCACAATGCAGATATTAACCGCCGCGGTTGTTGCGCTAGCTGCTTATATCTCCGTTACGTCGGCAGCGAAATGCTACCCTAAACAGGCAGCTCCTGCCGCTACGACATCACCGGCCGTCGACTTCCCTGCTAACGAAAATACAATCGTGACGGATTCCTCGAACCAACAAACACCCACGCGATTGGCGACGGTGGCACCGGAATCTGGTGACAAAGGAGCCACTGAATCACCTCCAACTCAAGGCTCAACTGATGGAACTAGCAGTACAACAACGGACTCTCTTCCGTCACAAGGTACAATGGAACAATTGACTGGATCGCTTCCTTCAACGGAGGGATCAACTGACGAGACCCCAGCGACGTCTGGAAATTCGACAAAAGAGCATGCTAGCTTTGGCGACATTACCTCAGGAAATGACAAGTGCGTCGTTGGCGACCCGAACGCATACATCACCAAGTCTGATGTCGATTGGGTCTGGACGGAGAGGATGTCCAAGAACGTCCCCGACTTCAAGAACAACATCTTTGATCAGCTTGTAAATAACAAGGGGAAACTCAGGTACTGCGTGCGTTGGGACAGCACCAACAAGCTCTCGAAAACGGTGGCAGCCAAGTTTGAAGCAATGCTGAATCGCCAATTCAAGGCTTGGAACGAGTGGGTTATCGGGTACGGCTGCTGGCCCTTTGAAACGATCGAGGTGAAGATTGTCGGCTGGGCGACGCGCGATACTTCTCTGTTCGACTGGAGTGATGACTCTCTCGGTACGATATATACGACGGAAAAAGACCCCGATGGTGTTCCGCAATGCCCAGACGCTTGTTACAAGCACAAGGGCTTCGCTGCGAATGCCGACACTAGCGCATGCGAAGGAGAACCATTCGATATGTCGCTATGGCCTACCTTGGGTCAAGGTGGTGGAGCCGGTGGTGACTGGGGTCAACGTGTCGATGAAGAATCTATGATTTCAACCATTGATCAGGAACAGTCGATAATTGTGGCTCACGAAATCGGTCACGGCTTCGGACTCCCCGATTTCTATGAACATACTGATCAGCCAAACGAGGATTTTCCTGCATGCATTATGAAGGCAGGCTCTTCACCAACGGTAACCCCCGGTGACGGCTGGATGCTGCGTCGCGTCTTCGAACACATCAGGACCCGTTACAATTTTTAGTTGCGATACCGATGATTATATGTAGGTGTGTTAGTTTAGTGTATCCCACAGACATGATTTTTCATTCTTAATACACTCTAACAGCGAGCGATGTTTACAAACATGTTGGGTCAGTTCGTGCTACGCTTGCCGTTTAATTTCGTCTACGCCGAATGCCCAGGCGAGTTTTTTTTTCTTCCAGAAAATGGTGTTTTCCGGCGGAAGGATAAAACCACGTTGAATTAGCGGGCCCAAGGACGGCAGTCTGAATCAAGCAAGTTCAAGAAGACACTTTTAAAGTTATCAAAACTAGAAGGAGCTAATCTAAAAATGGACGTTCTCTTGTATTGACAGAATTTATTGGTCGAAACTTAAAGTTTGTAAAACGACTAATAAATTCAAGACAAGAAAGCGTCCAATCTGATAAAGAATTTTGACAGAATTTATTAATCGTAATACAAATTTTGTACTAAGACTTTAAATTACGACAATAAATTCTGTCAAGAGAATTTATTTAAAAAAGAACGTCTAATTTTAGATTTAGAAACGAATTCATTTTATAGCTTGTCTAGAACTTAGAAGTTTAGAACTTGCTAGTCGATCACTCAAATCACTACCAGTATTAAACCTGTATCTACCCCCGACTATACCGAGAATGTACCGTTTCATCGCTCATACTAAAGCACGTTGGGGGTATGCAGTTCGTTCTTAATTTTTAAGGCGAGCCTCACCGAGACTCACGGAGTGAGTTATGGTGGGGCTGGGCCCCAAAATGAATACGGCGAGAGAATCGTGAGCGAGCTACATACCCTACAGTTCCACCTGATAAAGCACAAAAACTTAGAAAGATATCATACAGGATACGCACGGAAAACCTTTGTTGCAGTCGTGGTGGCTGTGCGACGAGTGCTACAGCTGTATGGCCGAGCAGGCTGTATAGTCGTAGGTGGTTGAGTGCCGCAGCTGCAAGGTCGAACTGGTTGTGGGGCAGGACACCACGGCTGCGTTGCCGCAGGTGGTGGAACATGTCTGGGCTAACTGTTCGTTGTCACCAAGCGATCTTGCGTCGTGCGGTGGGTGGCGACGCGAGCTACCCCTCATGATAGGAAGTAGTTTGAGGAGCGGCGCTTGTCGCTGTGCGGTGGAAGCGCGTAGATGTTGGGATTCGGATTCGGACCACTTCTGGACTAGAAGGTAAAATGAAGACTGCATTTGTTAGAGCACTAGTAGAGCTCTCGAGCTCTCCCTAGCACTACGGGTTTCAAACGACCTACGATCTGGTTTACCTCGTCCCAGCTCCCTTTTCATCCGGGCTAGGTCTTGAACTTCACTATGGGCTAGAAGCTTGAACCTTGTACATGTATTCCAACACTTCCTCCTCGAAGATCGCTTCGACCTTGACGCCTGACCTTCGGCTACTTTGCATCCGTGACGCCTTCAAGTAGCATCAATCTTTTGAGTCGCTTCTTGTCCAGTGACGTCTGCAGGCTTCTTGTCGCCCTGTACTTTATGTAGCTTGATTACGCCCCTTCTGCACCTGCTCACGCACAAAGTGCCATCGTAGCTCGATGTGTCGGGTACGTCGACTGTAAGTCGGGTTGGTAGCCATGACATATGCCGCTTGATTGTCGATACCGATCATCGATTCGATCGGATGATTTGGCAATATCTCCTGCAGGATATTGCTTTCCGACATGGCCTCCATGCTGGCCTCGCATGCAGCTACGTACTCAGCTTCGGCTGTAGATAACGCAATTATCGTCTTCCGGCGAGTCATCCACGCTATAGCACTTCCTGCCAGTAAGAAGACAAACCCTGTCGTGCTCTTCCGCTGCTCAGGATCATTTGCCCAGTCGCTGTCACAGTAACCTTCCAACACAATATCACCCGCTGCATGCTTTTTAGTATAGGTGATCCCGTAGTCTAATGTACCAGCAAGATACCGGAGCACTCTTTTTACAGCGCCTACATGCTTCGCCGACGCGTTTGCCACAAATCGGCTTAATTGACCCAGCGTAAAAGCCAGATCCGGTCGCGTACTGGTGGCCAGATACATTAGCATACCTATGGCTCACGGTACGGGAAACTAGTATCAGACTGCGTATCCTTCTCCAGTGGTGCAAATCTCACATTTGTCTCCATGGGGTTCCCGACAGCATGTGCATTTTGGTATCCAAACTTCTCCAGTATTTCTCGCGAGTACTTCTCTTGGCTGATCTAGATGCTTTCACGGGTCTGTTGCACCTCAACCCCAAGATACTGCGTCAACCTCCCTTGGTCTTTCAGGCCATACGCTTCGTTCAAGTCCTTGAACAACTTTTCCTTGTATGACTCTTCATTTGTTGCAACTAAAGTGTCGTCTACGTAGACCAACACGTATACGATAGTCTCTCCTTCAAACTTGAAGTACAAACAGGGCTCAGTAAGTGAGCGTTGGTATCCTCGATCCAGGAACCACTGGTTCAGCTCCAAATTCCACTCACGCCCTGACTGATGCAATCCATACAAGGCTTTGAGTACTACATACTGTGTCCACTCACTCGGCATGGGTACCCGTTTATCGAACGCAGGTACTGCCGGATAGCCAACCACGCATTTAAATATGCTGTGTTGATGTCCCCACTGTACACATCTAGCTCCAGCTCAGCTGCTATAGCCATCAGCAATCGAAAGGACGATAACCTCGCCACTGGTGCAAATGTCTCGCGGAAGTCAATACCCGGATGCTGGTAATTACCTAGAGCCACAAGTCTCGCCTTGAATCTAACCACATATCCATATTAATCAGACTTCAGAGCGTATACCCACATGGTGTTCACAGGCTTTGCGTCCTCGGGGACCTCGTCTTCAGGAATCTCCTCAATTACACCCTTGGCTTTCAGAGCTGCCATCTCATCCATCTCCGCCATCAGGAAAAACTCTAGCCACTTGGAGCGCAGCATCTCTCGTCGGTTCTGCGGGATCCTGACTTCACTCGCCCGGATAGGACGACCATTCTTGTCTAGCACCCGTGAATTGTTCAGCGTGAGATTCACGACGTAGTCGTCCAGGTAGCGTGGTCGCTGACCCTCGTGGCCCTCGCGTAGCCCGGGGCGTATCCGCTTGGGTTCCGGTTTGTCCGCTCTTTTCTCGACTCTCTCCTCCTCCGATGGAGTCTCATCTCTGTGCTTGCGTTTCCCAGCCTGGCGCGGGAACTGAGAGAACATTTCATTTGCATCAATGACTTCCATTAGATGAATTTTCTCCTCATCAGAATCATCGACTTCTTTAGTGTCCTCTTCCAGTCCTGATGCACTATCGATGCATGTGACCATATGATCATCCACGCTGTTCTAGTTTCCAGCAAAGTCGCTTGCCACTGTGCGTCCTCGTCACTAGCAGTTCCATATTCTTCTGCATCCTCTGGGTCTTCGTCCGCTACGGACGATCCGCACGTGCCAACCACTGACTCGTTTTCTTCACCGTCTGCTACCTCAATATCCAATCCTTGTGCTTCAGTTTCTTCAGCCTGACTTGTGTATAATCCTTCGGTCACTTGATCGTCTTCAGAAGGTCTTACACCCTTGTTCGCTGGGTGAGCATCTTGTAATCCACTCATTTCTTCGTTGCAAAACTGTTCACCTCCAGCAACAACCTGATTTTCAGGCACTGGATCTTCTCCCTCCTGCAGCATATCACCGGCTTCGTCTTCCTCTCGAGCGTCTTTATCCCCTCCTCGAGTTCAAGAGATTCATCTCTGTTAATCTCGTTCGCCGCCATTGACTCTGCAACCGTAATCATTTCGGTATCCACATTCTCAACGCCACAGTTTTCATCCTGCTCTTTCGTCGAGAAATTAAGTGATGACCAGTCAACAGTTTCTTCGTCAACTTCATGCCGGTCTCGGAAAACCACCTTCTCGGCCACTCGAAGGTCAGACACGAACTTCGCAGTATGTTCAGAAGGAAGTAGACCTTACAGCCCACCACGTTCTCTGCGTAGCCCAGCCCGTAGCCTAGCTTGGCATTACTGTCGCGTTTGCGCCGGCACGGCGTCACAGGAACGTGTGCATACGCTACCGACCCAAATATCCGGATAGGTGCACGTCTGGTTTGGCTCCGAAGAACATCTCGTACGGGACTCTCTGCGTTCCCCTATTGTAGGACCTGTACTTGATATACACAGCGTTCCTCATTGCATCTGGCCATAGACTACGAGGAAGACCAGACTGCTCGATCATGGCCTTAGTCATCTCCACCAGCGACTGGTGCGTCCGCTCACACAGGTTCAACTGCGAGCTTTTTGGCCCCACTTGGATGTGCTCGATGCCCCGCGAGCTGTACCACGTCTCCATGGCCTCGTTCACAAACTCACCACCCTTGTCTGTGAGTACTTGCTTCACCGTGAACGTGATCACCTTCTGGATCATTCTACCAGCTTGACGTTCAGCCCAGAGAACATTTTCCTTCAAGTAGTTATTTACGACCTCACTCGACTTGTTCTTTAGCATGTGAACCGTGACAAATCGGGAGTATCCGTCCATGGCCACCAAGACAGCCTCAAACCTGCTGCCATTCCCTTTACTTGGGAAAAGTAAATCCGCGTAAACCACTTGATTCGGCTCCTTGGTAGCTCTATCCAGTTTCTTACGATGCATTTTCTTCTTCTGTTTGCCCAATTGACATGCGTCACACGTGTCTTGCTGGCGCTGGGTCAACATCGTGCCCTGCACGAGTCCCCTATCCACCATAGTCTTAAGATACTGCGGACAGATGTGCCCCATGCGTTCGTGCCAGCGTTGCAGAGTTTCAACTCCTTCTGCCATCGTGTAATTTGCCAAAGACCGGTCCTCTGGCCCCACAACACCTCCATTAGAAGGATGAATTGCTTGAAAACCTCACGTTGCTTCCTGCAGGTTGGCCACAACGACTCGTCGCCCTTCCCAAGATATTGTGAAGCTTCGAGTGTCTTGGTCGTAGTCCATCTCGAACCCTTGCTCATACGCCAATCCTGAGGGAAACAGTCTAAACTCTGCATCTGGTACGTAGAATACATCATCAATGAGCATGACGACTTCCTGTCCATCAATTTCGTTCACTAATGCCATCGTGCCCATACCAGCGATCTGTGAAATGATGTGTGGTGACAATCCTCGAACTATCCTCGCAACTTCTGTGCCTTCGGTAAAGGGCACAAAGCGAGATCGAAGCCCAGTCACATGTGAGTTAGCCTCTGTGTCTAAGTACCACCATGAGCCACGTGTATGAGCTCCTTCTTGACCACCAAGCTTTCGGTGTTCTTCTTCAACCTCATTTTCTCGACCATCCCCAGATTCATCTCCATGAGGCTCCTCCTGTTGTCTGGGCATCGCCATGCTCGTCACCACGCCTTCTGTGGTGAGTTGCTCGCCATTTAGCGCCACAACTGGTGACGTATTGCCATTGCGTCGAAGTGTGCAGTTGCCCTGTGGTGTCCTTCTCAGCTCATTGTCATCGGCCCCACTCTGCTTCTTCGCACGCTCCGGACCGTTTACTTTCAGGTGGTCGGTACTACCGCGCACGAAACACGACCGAGACTTTCCTTGTCCCTGTCCCTTTGAACTTGTTTTCTCGTGTCCACCTTTTCCATGACCTTCTCCTCCTCCTTTGTTCTGCTGACCAGAAGACTGCTTGGCACCAAACGATCGATGCAATTGCTCGTCGATCTGGTTGGCTTTGTCAAAAGTCACCGCCATAGATACCATGTGGCTACGCAGTCCATCCCGGCGTCCACAAAACCTCCCAAACGGTCGAACCGCTCGTTGGAGGGTAGCGACGCCACCAGCATTCCGCTGAACACGGCGTCGTCCACACTCATACCGACTGTCTTGTGTTTCCCCTTGAGTATGCACATGTAGTTCAGATGCGCCTCGATCTTACCGTTCTGCTTGCACTTGGCAGACTCCAGCTGCGCGTACAGCTGCTTTTCGTCATAGCCTTGGTCTGGTCGTTCGCCGAGCCCTCGTACCGGTTATAGAGGTACTTCCACATGGCAGACCTATCCTTCATGTCCATGAGCTGCTGGCCCATGTCCGTACACACGGACGAGAAGATCAACTCCTGGAGATCCAACTGCCATCCTTCCCACGCGCTCATCTGCAGCGACGTGAAGTTCTCGTCGTACTTGATCTGCTCACGCATCACCTTGTACAAGTC